>NW_024349802.1:27771131-28371131 GCF_902729225.1 Pteropus medius | reverse complement strand
CTTCTCAACTCCCTTGGCTGAAGGACCAGCACTCCTCCATCAGTCACAGGCTGATACTTTTATAAAATATAATAAAGATGAATTACCAGAAAAAAGAGAATGGAAAAGACATACCAAATATAAGCCACATTCTTTCTTAGCTTCAACAGATGTAAAATTGTTCTCTTAAGTTATAAAAATGTCTAAATGCTGCTCACTCTCAAGTTCTGTTCTTATCTCACTGCAGACCTGTAAACAGTTCTTGGATAAGTAAGGATCTATGAACCACACTTTGAGAAATAAAATAGTCCTGCTGGCAAAAAGTTCTCATTCCTTTGACTAAGACTAGTGAGAAAGAGCATTAATATCGTTCTTTACATTTGCATTGAGGGGGAAGTGTAGAAAAGGCAACTTTCTACCAAAGATCCTCTGAGGTTATACTTAGCTGTGAAAATGGATTTTCCTGCCAATTTTGGCCTCGGGGTGGAATGCAGAGACTCTCAACATTTAAGGGGCAAAAAGAAAAAAAAATCAACTTGGAGAGGTTGTGAAAACACGCTCATTAGGCTCCCCAAACCAGAGACAATGATTTACTAGACCTCTTTAATGCCTACTATTTCTGTAGCACTTTCGATCTTTAGCACCTTTAGACACTCATACGAGGTCAATGATTAGTTCTAGTTTCACAGATGAGGAGGTATGGATTCAGAGTTTTGCCATAGATAGAGTATTAATCATGGAATTAGAACTTTTAAGATTCTAAGTTTAATATTTTTTATCTTATGTGTGCAAATGGGTCTTGAGTCTTAAAAAGCCTAAATCGTTACTGGGATAGAAATGGATTTTTTTTTTTTAAATTTACTGCCACTTAAAGTTATTTATTCCCCTAATAATGACTGTCCACATACAACATAAATGTTCCTGAATGTGACACAATGCACGGTCCATTGATGCTCCAGATTCTTTTTTATAACTGTCCAATCGCAGCCAAGATATTATTCAAGAAATAGCATGCTTTCTTGGAGTTAAGTCTTCTAGGGAATTACAGATTATTTAATTAGCTATTACAGTATACTAAGACTCCCACAGCTGATTAGAAAAACTATAACTGTTTGCAGCAGGAAATCAGCTACCTATGTTTAGAAAAAATTACACTGGACTTGGATCACTGAATCTAAATCTAGCCATAATTCAGTGACTCACCATTTCTGTGATTTGAGGCCAATTATTTTCTCTCTCACCCATAAGTTTCCTTATTGATATTGTTCAGATAATACCTAAAACATGCAAGGCTCTTATGAAATGAGATTTTTATAAATAGTGAGTGTAAAATTGCCTTCCTTTCTAGCCCTTGTCACCTCGCTTATGATTAATAAATATTTTTTATAAAAAATGAATATATTGTGCATTATCTTCTTCCTTGGTTTATAGTGGTTACAGGTATCCTGCAGTGGCTTCAAATATAGAACTTCTTTATTGTGTGGTCGACCTAGAGTGCAGAGTCTCTCTCCCCTAAGGGCTGGCTTATTTGCCATCACTAAAGATAAGTAAAAAGCTGAATTGCAAGTTGTCTGGAACACTGTAGAGTCTAGCAAGTGTAGGCAGGTAGATCAGATGGTTTTAACAACCTTGTCTTGTTAGGGCAGCCATAACATAGTACCACAAAGTGAGTGGCTTAAACAACAGAAATTTATTTTCTCAGAGTTCTGGAGGCTAAAAGTCCAAAATTAAAGTGTTGGTTGGTTCCTTCTGAGGGCTGTGAGGAAGGGATCAGTTCTGGCCTCTCTTCTTGGCTTGTAGACAATGTTCAACCTGTGTCTTTACACTATCTTTCCCCTATGCCTGTCTCTGTCTCAACTTCCCCTTTTTATAAGTATATCAGTCATACGATTCACTCCAATGATCTCATCTTAACTATAACTTCAATGACCCTATTTCCAAAGGTCACAGTCTAAGGCACTGTGAAATACGAGTTTTGGGGGGACATAATTCAACCCTTAACACTATGGTTCAATGATTCGCTCCTCATGAGAAACGGAAGTCAGAAGTCAGAAGTCTCAGTTTTAGTTCTGTACTTACTAGACATGAAACTGGAAATCTCTCGATCATTGTAGGCTTAGCCTTGAAGTAAGGGAGTTGAAGTAGACATAAATTAACTTTAAAAAGTGTTTTTCATTTCTAAAATGTCTATATCTAAGTGTGAAGAAGGATCTTGAAAAGAGTTGCTGGATCACAAAATGAAGTATGAGCTTAGACAGATAGTTTCTAATTCAGTCCCCTTATTCACCCAGAATCCCAGAATCATAGTAAGAAAGTCAGACTAGGAAATATGTCAAACATATTCTTTGCAAGAGCAAAGCTTCAGCTCATTATGATTAGATTGACCGATAAAGGAAAATGAATGTATAAAATGTGTATTATTCCTCATTCTTCAGTGAGAAGAAGATATTCACGCATCAAAATATCTCTGGAAAGATAGACAGAAAAGCAAATTACCACACTGATTGTCAGTTAAGAGAGAACTGAGTGGCAAGGGAAGAACAGGAAAACTTTTTTGTTCTCTTTAGATTTGAATCACAGGAAAATGTGTTACCTTTTCAAAGAATAAACAAGTTTTTAAACGGAAAGATATTCATGTATGTACATTTGTTTAGCCTTTTACTTTCAAGCCTAGATATTCTATATTTAAGTTATTTTGTGTTTGAGGGGGTCATTATAAGAAGGTGTGACTTTCATAAACTTTTGGTTTTACAGGACGCTGTAGGGCTCAGCAAACATGCTTATATTTGTTTCAGTGTGAAAACATATAATGAAAGGAGACTTCATAAGCAGATGTTTCTGAAGAGGCTTTCGCTCTGTAAATATGACACACTCAGTGCACAGAACTTGCTAGCAATCTGCTACATCTATTTTCAAAGGACAAAGAACTTAGCAATCGATACCATATTTACTATGGCATTTTTCACCTGAAAAATTTCCATACCCTCAACCAGTTGTGACGAAGAAAGACAGGCTTATTTTTCTACCCATAATTTCAACTTGGCTGCCTACCTATTTTAGTGACAGCAGCAGTTGTAAAAACTTAGTAAGAGCAGTTATTGATGTGTAAACTGAGTTTAATTAATATCTCTTTGAACCAAACAAACGGAATTGTGTTTAGCCACTGTTTCTGTAACTCCACCAAGCTGAGGATAGGAGGCATCTCCATACCTGGAGCAGGTAACAAAATACAGAGCCACAGATGAGAGCAATTGTCAAGAACAATTTTTGAAAGGAAAGGAGACATAGTGTGAAAATAAATATGACAGCATTTCCATTTTAAAGATAGAGAAAATAAAGGTCCTGAAGGATATCTATCCAGATAACAAAAATTTGAATTTGAAATTTGCCTATTTTGGGTTCTATTTTTTTTTTTGTAATTCACCTATAGTATTATGAATGCAAATTTAAGCTATAGTTGTAGAATAACTTCTTTATGCTAATAAGCACATTAATGCTGTCCTTTTAGAGTTCTGAAGTACCTCACCAATATTTTATAGCGACAGCCCTTCTGGGCTCACATGAAATAGTTGATGAATATTATGAAGGATAGATTTTAAAGTATATTCTATAGACAAACACTGGGATTTTTACATCGCTGTTCTCTTATATAACCAGAGTAAGTAAATACATGAGCCAACATAAAATTACGGCTGCAAATTAAGGGGATGGCTCGATGCTATGCTTGCTTATGTTTCCTAATAATTGCTTAAATTAATAATTCTGGTTAGATGTAAATAATCTAATATATAAAACCAGTGAGTACTTAAATTTGTTTTTATTGAGACATTTCCATCAATTATGTTTCTCATGGTACAACTTTAATAGCTATTTCTCTTCTATGAATTATCTGTTGTGAATTTTTCTTCTCTCTCACGCTCGCTCGCGCTCTCTCTCTCTCTCTCTCTCTCTCTTTCTGTATCCATCCATTGTCCACTCATTCACTAAACAAATGTAATGCTGAGTCTTTGAGATGTTTCAGGCTCTATATTATGATTACCTTAACAAACAAGATAAATATGATATATGATAACAGCTGATATCGGCTCCCAAATCAAATCTTAACTTTTACCATAGAGCTTACATTAGTTACCTGCATGCGGCCTCTCCTTTCTTTGGACTCAGGTAGTATTTACTATCAAAGTAGTTTATTTAAGCATTTAATTACAGTGTCCTTTATGAAATAATTTACCTACTCCACCCCATTTTTTAAATAAATGAAGCAAACTATACAGATAAGGTTCCCGCTTGCACAGGGCTTATTGTCTAATGTTGTGTTTAACATCTGAATGTTTTTCCAGTGGCTGACAGAAGAGAATTTAAAGGAGTGAATAATCAACTATGCCAACACCATAAATACAAGAACCATTCCTCTTTCACCCCCATTTCCTTCTCCTCCTTCCTGTCTTTCTCTCCTCCTTCTTCTTCTCCTCCTTCTTGTTTCTGTATTTCTGGTGTCTGCCATAGTGTCAAGCACATAGTTAGTGCTTAAAAAATGCCCAATGAGTGAATCATGGAGTAAGATTAGTTACCTCTTCTTCCTCATACTCTCCATTATATTGATTAATGCTGTCCTTATAACTGATGCTTTTGATGGAGTCTAATGTATTTAATCATTCTTTTGGCTTCCCCTCCCTCCACCCACATATGTTCAAAATCTCAGGCCCCACCCGAACTACTGAATCAGAATCTGCCCTTCAGCATGAGCCTCTTCTGATTCACCTGCACCCCAGAGTATAAGAAGCACTGCTACGACTCACATAAATTTCACTTTCCTGCCATCCAGCTGATAAAACTTTTAAACTCAAACCCAAACTAAGCCACACTCAGGCTTCTAGGAAAACTGGTGTTTTTGAGAAACAAGAACTAGAGTCACATGCTACGATTCAAGCTTTTTCTTTCTTAGTCTTTCTCTTTCCCCATCCCTTTGCCCGTAGCTCCCTCTTCGATAATGAAATCTTATTATACAGAGAAGCAGCACAGAGTCAAAATTCTATGCTAATTTACTTTTTTAATGTTGAAGAATATTAGCCAAAGCCAACTGAAAGCAAAATAGTCTGTATTTGCCCACTTTTCTGCCTCTCTATTGTCTGTGCAACCTCCTTACTTTTTTTTGTGCGTCTCCCGGAAGGGCAGGCTCAATACTTATTGAGTATTGAGTTATGCTGGTACATTAGGTCAGTTTATCCATTAAACCTTTATGCCCACAGGAAACACAGCCATGGGAGGGGAGCACGGAATCAGGTTCACAGTCTGTCCGTGAACACATTCCCCAAAAGCTGTAACTTTCCAACAACATTTTGAAGGTTTGTCATTATCATAACTACGGATCAGAATATGAAGAAAAAGGTAGTTAGAGAAATGAAAGACGAAAGGGAAGCCATGAGACCCCGGAGAGAAATTGTAAAGGAGTATAGCCATTTTTGAATAATTAGCTCCCCTTCTAAACAACATTCCAAGGTCTTACTCAAGCCCATTCTCGGCTTCAGTCTCCAGCACTTTAAAACTCAGTCGCCCCTCGAATAACAAAACTGAGAGATATTTAGTCATTCTTATTTTATAGGACAGGACACTGGAGTGTCAATGGATTTAGCCTCTTGCTCGTGATTGCAGACTTGTTCAGGTTTTTCTTATGCCATCATGTCAAGTCTTCTGCTGGCAATATTCAGCACTGCTTCCCCTCTCCTGTGTTCTCTCTTCCATCACAAAGATGGGAAGCCTGAGGTTTATGTGACCATGCATCTCTGCCAGCAGTGCTCAAGCTTAGATTCCACTAAGGAGTGGTATTTCATGGGATTACTGGGTGTCCTGTGTTTCTGCAACTTCCTGACTCCATGAACGCACACAGAAAAACTGAGAGCCAGAAAGAGCCTTCCCTGACCTTTGTTTGCCAGCACCGCCAAAGGTTTTGCAAGCACCTAAATCCTTATATTAAGTCCTTTCCTGTTTGCATGCCTAAAGTAGTTCCTGTTTTTCTTACCACGCCCTCACTAAGACAACCACACACAGCCTTCCACGACTGTCCCCAAACTGCCATTCAATCCTATATACATATTTCTCTATAAAAGCACTCATATTTACAAATTTGTATTTATTTGTCCAACTTCTCCTTTATAGATGGAATTATTTCATGGCAGAGGTAATAACATAACTTTGTTATCATAATTCCTCCCACATAATAGATGCTTCATAAAAAAGCAGTTATCTAAATGGACTGAGTTCACACCATTCCCTAACATTTCTTGCCTAAACATCCTCTACTTACTTCTAGGATTGGTTCCTTTCAAGAAATGCATTCTCAGAATGAGATCACTGGGACCAGAATGGTCCTCAGCACTAAGACTCCAACATCTTAAGAGATTTAGGAACAGCCTGGGAGTACATGAGAAATTCATGTCTCTTGTCTGAAAGCTACTGGAACATGAGTGACACAATACCTTTAGGTCAAGAGAACAGCTTTACTGCTATTTCTAAAAAACTGGCTTTGGGTAGACTAAGAGATCCTAATGGTTTTATCAAATATCCTCTTTTATATCAATATCCCAGCCCAGATCTTACATCTGTTTTCCTTTTCCCCTAACTGTACTTATGTTTACAGATGTTTTATTATTCTTCCTGACTCACATCCAAACCCAATGGTTTATGATCCTGTGGAAGAAAAATAATTAGAGATATCCACTTATGTTTTCATATATTTTATTTTACATATATACATTTTTTAAAATTTCCTTCACCACTGTGCTTCACTCTACCCCAAATAGAGAGATGATTCCATACTCATAAACTCAGAGGAGGAATATAATAGGCAGACAGTCTTTTGTTTCAAAAAGGTCAGATGAGGGAAGGCTGTTGGGTGGCAGAAAGGTTCACCATTTCCTTGGCAAAGAAGCACCTAAATCCTTATATTAAGGATTGTATATTAAGGTGGTATAGTAATCTAGGCATGAGGGACCACAGACAGTCTCACAAAGTTTATATGCTCAAATCTGATAGCTGATGGCCTGACGGGCACGCTAACCAGGTGCTGACCATCGATGAGTGCTTACGTGGATAAATAACTTGATGACCACAGGAATTCTCCTACCAAAAGCTGGATGGATAACCTTTAGATTCCTGAACCTTAGCACAAAATTAAATTGCATTTCTCTCCAGTCTGATAGAATGAGCTCTTGAACTAGAAATAAAATAAACTCGCAACAATAAAAAATTATATTCCATATACCCTGAATTTGTGGATTGAGATTTGTACCTGCTACAACATCAAGAACTCAGGTTTTTACTTAGAGAGATGCTCTATGTCCTAATTCTGAGTCCAAAGACATCTAAGTATGGTCTTTGCAAACACTCCCCTCAGTTGGAAGCAAGGAGTGTCTTCATCCATGGATGCACTGGACTAGCACTGGAAGGAAATAACCAATAGGTGTAGTAACAGAGAGTTTCTTGGTTTAAATTGAACAAATACTAGCACAAGCAAAATCCATCACAGGAAAAAAAAATCAAATCAAACTTTTGCAATCAGTCGATGAACTGCCCCATTGAAAATAAGAAGGGTTTATAGTCTATGAACATAATAGTTATCACTCAAATAGCGCTTATTTTATGTTGAGCCCTATTCTAAATGATTTAATCCACATAAGTATCATACACCTACAAAATAGGTTACATATTAGCTCCATTTTTCAGATAAAGATATTGAGATACATGAGGGTTGTGTGATTTACCCAAGGTCATAGTGATGGTGAGTAGCGGCTCTGAGATTTGAACCAAGTCAGTCCAGCTAGAATCCAGCTTGACAAGCATACAATGCTGCCTTTGCCTACAAAAGCTCAAAAGTTTTAATAATAGAACCCCTAAAAGAAGAGATTGTCAGATCCACTCTCCTTATTTTAAAGAGGAAGTCGGAAACTGTAACGAAGAGGGTAAAGAGATTTGCTCAGTGTCATATAACTCAGCCTATCGCTCATCTTTGTTTTATGACAAACAATACTAATCAACTTAATCATTTTGCTTTCAATGTTTCCCAAAGGGCAAATCAAAAGTTTTAAACCCAGCCTTTTACAGCTTTCCAGGAATTTTACTTCACGTTCTCTAAAGCTGACATGAGACCTGAGTGACAGGATGCCAAGTGGTCTCAGAGGACAGGTAAAGCATCTTGATGGATCATCCCTGGGGGTCTGGAAAGCAAGACTGTGCCAGGAAGGCACTTAACAGAAGAGCAGACAAGAAGCTCGGAGACAGGGAACCCAAGGGACTTCAGTGTGGTCATTTACAAATCAGGGAATATGAGCAATTTGTCCTCTACTTTCATTGAAATGCCCAGGATTAGAAACCTCTACTTTGGAAATGTGATGTCTTCATAATGTTCAATTTATGCTCCATCGATTTCAAAATAAGATGCCTATGGACACTCCCTCAGCCCCACAAAAATCGAAGCAATCATTATGATTGTCCCTTGCCCTTTAGTGAGGACTAGCACATAAGTGTACTATCTCACTGGCATGTCCAAAGTCCCCGTGACAAACTTTTATTAAAGAAAATAAGATCCACTACTGTCTTCTGAAGGAGAATGATCTGATTTGGGGCAAAATTTTTTGTTTTTTAATCTGTCATTGGGGCAAGATATTGTAACAAGAAATCTGTATTATTTAGATCACTAGACATTAAATGACCTCCCATCTTAATCCTCTTTGCTTTGGTTGTGTTGACATGTCTTGTCATTGATAAGTTGAGACCTGCATTATAACAACTGCTGAAAGCTGAATCACAAAGTATTAGAAAAAAAATCTCTTACTGGGTTCTAACCTTTTCAACTCTTATTTCTATTTCCATCCTAAGAATATGCTCACTCACACAAAAAAGATGATGAATAAGAGGAATTTGCCAACTTATAAAGATATACTTAGGAGTGAAAATAGAAGCAAGTAAGTAATTCAACTTGTGTTGAAAAAGCTGTTGACAAAGCACCGCCCCGCCCCCCGCACTCCCCCCACAAACAAGGAAATTTCAGAAAGACTTAACCAGAGTAACTGGCTGAGCAGGGAAGAAAAAAATTAAGAGGAAAACTCTTGCTACCAAATGCTGTTTTAAGTTAAGAAGGAAAAAACGTACTCTAAGCATGGAATGTATCACCATTGTGACTATCAGGGTCCTCTTTATTAAATTAGAAAAAAAAAAATATAACAGATTTTAAAATTAGAGGGCCCAGACAGAAGAAACACATGTTTAAGTTTTAGACATTTACTTGAATTATAATGTTCTAACAAATTCATTAAATTTCAATTTAGATATACTCCAACAAGATAACGAAATTGTTAATGTTACTCAGAAAGACAGTAAAGGAGAGACAAGGACTCATAATCAACCCAATTGATTGAATCTCTTTTCATTTTCCCTTGAAGGAGCCTGGCTCCCGGGGGGGCGGACTTTACATAACCAGGCAGGCAACTAACCTAGCCTTGGGCTTCAGACAACCACAGGATAAACAACATAGCAAAACAGAAGTAGTGACCAACTCACCCCTGGCCTTGAAAGTTTTCCAGTACTTACCACTCTGGTATATGCAAATTTGACAGTAGGACTTACCGCATTAAAATTGGGGAAGAGGTTGACTGCAGCCGCAGTGTCAAGAGGAAAAGGAAGAAATGGTTTAATATCCAGCGATGGTTGCAAAGGAGGGGCTGGTGGACGGACCAGGGCTGGGAGAGCAGGGCTCTGGCATGTACCACCTGCAGAGAGGAGAGCAAAGGGAGCAATCAGGGACATTGATACATTAAAAAAAAAAAAAAATGGAAAAGAAAGAAAAAGAAAAGAAAACAAACAAACAAAAAAAACAACCAAGGTCTCTTTTGAGACTGAAGGCCAGCTTTGTGGGTCAGTGGAAAAAACAAGGCATGGAGCGTACTGACCTCAACTGGGAACTGGCCGATAGCAGATTTGCCATTAGGCAGAGGAAACTGGTTGAGCTGCTCCGTTTTCCTCCTTGGATTATAACTATCTGGTTATGTAAGTAACAGTTAACATTTGAAACAATTCATACTACCCAATCTATCCTTTTCCTGCCTATAGCCCTGGCTTAGGTCAGTTACAAGTCTGTCACCAAAATCCCTCAATTCAAAAGGGAAACCCCTCCATTACACCTCCCATCCCTCTTTGCAAACTAACTCCTGCTCAGAATGTGCATCTAGTCTGAGTGATTACTTTACAGAACTGCTCTTTTCCATCACATCCAAAACTCCGGCAGTAGATGACATGAACCTGGCACAAAAAAGAAACTTAACTGCAAACACAGGCAGCCGTACCTTACTGCCCTGGCAACTGGAGGATTAAAACAAGTGAACCCAGCTACAAATTGAGCAATCTCTGAGCTATTCAGCACTCCTATGGCTTTAAGCATTCAAGGGCTACCTGCCTCCTTCCCAGTCATGAGTAGGTGGACTTCAGAAATTCACCGATGAGCAGGCAGTGAGACTATTATGCCAACAAAGACACCCTCTTTGCATACCAGTAGGCAACTAACTGTTTGCAACAGCTCAGAATTTTGCCCCCTTATAGAAGAATTTCACTGCACTCAGAGGCTTGAAGGTCAGAAGCCCACCACAGTGTTCCATCTCCCATATTTTGGTAACATTCCAAAACATCAATTTTCTGTTAATTAAAGGCTGTTTGAATCCTAGGAAACCGTTAAAATATGCGAGCATTCTTCTAATCTGAGAGGCAGGCAACAGACTGTAAAACCTGCTGGTGAGAATCCAAGAAGCATTAGGAAAACAAAATGCGGTAGAATTTTTGTTTCTCGTGGAAAAGAGTTCTAAGAGACAGAAAGGGGAGGTTCCTGTCTGTGCCAATTACTTGCCTATCATCTTGTTTTTAAAACAAAGCAGAGGGAGACCCCATACGAATCATCTTTACATATCTCACAATTAATTCTCTGGTCAAATGCACACAGACCATCATCCTGCCCTCAATCAATTACCTGAACACAAGGTAAACATTTTAAGAATTATTCCCCAATGGTAAATCCAACCCTACTGGACCAGAGGATCTGCTAACAAGGTGGGTGACTTAATACCTAGAAGAGAAGCCATCAGCACAGGATTTAATTAACCATACCAAAAAAACATTAGCCCTCCTGCTTCCAGGTATAAAATCAGCTGGAGCCAAATTAACAAAACACAGTATTTTTCCCTCTCTTTTTACATCCCTCTTGAAATGTTTCTTAACATCAGCAAGGCCAACAATAGCAAGTTTGAATCAGCAAACCAATTAAAATAAAAATAGTACAAGTCAGGAAACAGGGCAGATGTTAAAACAAACAAAATATAATAAGTCTACATTCACCAGAGCACATCATGAAGTTCTATTATTGTCCACCTGATAGTATATTGAGTGTGAGTGTGTAAACGCTCTTAGAGAGGACATCCATAAAACTTTGGTGAAATACCTATCTTGAGTTTAGATTTGCTGAAAATTTCTCTTTTGATGAAAAGTTCGAGAACCAAAATCAAGTTTTTTGTTGGTGCCCCTTTAGAAAACTTGGAAGTAAAAATAAGTTGTGGTTGAAATCAATGACATAGTTTAATATGTCCACAAATAATAGTGAGCTTTAATTAATAATTTTAAATTATTTTTAGCTGTGTCACAAGTCATGCTCTGCAAACGTATTCATTACATTGTTTGATCCTAAAATCTCAGAAATTAGTCAAGGTAAGGGTTAACATAACATCTTGAAGAGAAAAATAAGTTGATATGCTTGAGAAAATAGCTATTTCATGCCTTCTTTTCTTAATAAAAACTATTGCATTTAGAATATGAATGTTTATTACTATTTTGCTTATTATAAAATTATCTTGACAGTAATGAACATCAAAATATGTAGTAAATTTACACATATTTCTATAGATTAGAAGAATTGTTTTGTTATTATTTATGACCGTGTTGCTTCATACATTGGAATGTCACACTTCTGGAAATACTAATATTTGAGGAAAGCATTTTGAAGCTTCCATGGGGTGGGAACTGAAAAAGATATTAATTCAAGCCCTTTGTATATAAAACTCCGCCTGTATCTAGCAGCACATATTTCATAGCCTATGTAATTTTGAATTACACAGTTTTACGAGTTAAATTTTAACAAATTATTCTGATTTCAGAGCAATTACTGTATCACTATCCCAAGTTTCTTACATATCATTAAAGTCAACAAATTAGAAAACATTCACTGAATATTGAATAGTTATTAGACACTGAGTAAGTTATTAAAGAAGGTAGATAAGATAAAGAAGATAGTGATCATTAAAGCTTATAAACTCTGTCCCTTTTTGATGTTTGTTTCTGTTAGTTTATATTTAGAATTTAGAATTGAACTATAGAGCAAACATATTAAATATTACTTTGCTCTACTCACAAGATAGCTGTGTATTCGCAAAAGTACAAATTTGTGAATTCGAAAAATATACTGAAGTAATCCTATTTGTTAACAGAATATTTATTAATAGAGACTATCTGAGAAAGTAAGACCATTCATTTCAAAAATTTGGATTTTTTGAAAATTAAATTAAAATGTAAACTCGGAAACATTTGTTTTAACAATTTATACAGATAAATAGGAATTCTAAACAGGTAGTTGTCAGTTGAAGCTTATCATACTAGATTAGAGATAATGTATACAAATTGCCTAGCACAGGGCCTGGCTGATTGGTGCTCATTAAGGTGAGGCATATATTTTTAATGAACTTAATAAATTCCAAAGGAGTGGTTCAGGTTGGTCCAGACATAAATCTAGGCTCTCTGGAAACAGTTAATTAAGATAATTTTAAAAGCAACTTCATATTTTTCACTTTCTTTTGAACCCTGCAGAAAGAGTCTTTACAATAAGAGGTTGCTTTGTAAATCAATATTCTGAAATATTCCTTAAAAGAGATATAGTGTTCTTTCCATAATACAACACTTTTAACCTTGAACTTCTGCACTTGATGCGTTGAGTTCATCAGTCACACAGTCACAAACATCTTGTGTGACAGCTTAAACTACTGCTTAATCTTTCATTTTCCCAAATGACAAAACCAAAGTTCGGAATGATCAGCGTTTGCCGCTGTTAAATATTCATGCCAGTGTATGCACCAGAACTGTGAATCACATACACACACACACACACACACACACATACATACACACACATTTATAGAAAGCAGCAGAAATCCCTGATTTCATGATGAGAGAAACAATTTATAGAAATCCTTTTCCTCCACCATAAGTTTAATCTTATATATATATATACATATAAAATTATATATATAATATATTATATTATATATAATAGTCAAATAGTCAAGGTTGTTGGTTGTAGATTACAATGGGCAGTTGTTATTTTTTACTCCTCACCTAGGAAAACTATAGGTTTACCATATTTCCTTAAACTTCAGTGATACAAACTGCCATTTAGTTCCTATCTTTGTTTAAATGTTGTTCTCAATGGAATGATAAAACTAGACACTTATTTTGAGATAAAACTGAATTTAATGTGAGTTGGTCATGATTTTTCCTTCCTTTCTTTCTTTTTCCTTTCTTTTTTTTTTTCTTTTTATCCTCCCTCTGTTTTGGAGTGTTGATTCACCTACCAGGTTTTAGAAAGTTGATCTAGTACTTTCTACCGAAGGATGAAAGTCCTCATTGGCCTAAAGTGACTTGCCCTTGGCAGGTCAATTCAAATGTTAAAGCCAGTTCTGACAACAGGGGCAGTTGGCAGCATTTACCCACATGGGATGGTGACTGCTGTCTCACACATCCTACTCGTGACCACAGAGAGGAATGAAGTGAGAATGGAAGTATGAGTCAGGTCAACAGAAGCACCAATCTGGAAACACTGATTCAAAACCATTTGCCCAAGTCAATGGTCAGTGACTTAATCTTTACCCATGAAGGAAAACACATGTATGTGAGTGATCCACGTTTTCCCTCATGCAAATTCTTTATTTACTCATTTTAAGTTGTGATGTTTAAACATCCCAGTAGGTCACCTCAAAACTCGTTTTGGAAGCAAGCTAAGAAAAGACTAACTAATATTGTTTATTTGTTTGTTTGTTTTCCATCACTAATTGAATGCCATGTAATTGAATGCCATGACCAAAATCAAAATACTGCTATTATCTAGTTGCCAATATCCTGAGTCCAGTCTTCACTAGAAAAGCTGAATCTCTCACTTTAATCAACATTCACTACAATTTCTGGTGTCTGGGAAACACTAGAGAAGATTCTGTTAGAAGAGCCCCAGTAAAGAGTTTTAGTTGTTTAACCCTAAATATTCCTCTGTACTTCAACCCCTTTGCTAAGTAGATCATAAAATCAGGACAAGTACCTCCACATTGGAAAGCAAAAGATTCTGCCTAGAAACACTCCCTTGAGTCAGCACCAGTGAATGTAAAAATGTAAAATTTTCCGCAAGAGGAATTTCCCAAGATTTAATTTCACAAAATCAATTATAACTAACAAAAAAAGGTGCTCACATGCTGAGCTGTCCAATATGGTAGTCATTAGCCATATGTGGCTATTTTAAATTATAATGAAGTAAAATTAAAAATTCAATTTCTCAAGTCATGCTAGCCACATGTCAAATGCTCAATAGCCACATGTGGCTAAAGGCTCCCAAGTTGTACAGTGCAGTTAAAAAACATTCCCATCAATGCAGAAGATACTACTGGACATTACAACTCCAGTGCAAAACCAACATTCTCTAGTGAAGGTAATTTACAGATAAGGTGCTTGATATACTCTGTTTCAGAATGCACTGCATGCAGATAGCAGAGGAAGTCTTGCTTTCTCCTAGTTACTTCTTTTTTGGGGACTGAAGAGGAGAGCTTACCCAGAGCCAAACATGGCCACTGTCAGAGGGCAGACACTGCTGGGGTCATGAACGAAAGGATTAGTCATCCATTTTTAGAGAAGACAGTGGCCAATCTATGAAGCATCATATGTGATCAATGATGATAATACTCAAAGGGCAAGATAATTTAAAAAATTGTTAATGCTGAAATCAATATTAATGAATAATGAGTGTTTTAGATAAAAATGATACCACCTTCAAATGAAGGATGTAAATGGGGCAGATGTGGGATAAATGGATGTTTATTAAAATTTGGTAATCCTTGTGAATGCTATCATAAAGCTTTTATTTCCCCAAAGTGTGTCACAATCCAGTCTCATTTACAGCTAAGTGTTTAAATCTGGCTGAGGAAGGCAGTTAAATCTGCCTAGCTATGTCTGTCTCTCAGAGTAATTTTGACATAATATCTAGGCTTTAGTCATCTCACACTTTAAAGAGGAAAAAATAAAGTCTTGTTACTTGGCCTTGTTTTTCCATGATCTGTTCCTTTCAATCGGGACTTGCCTGCATGATCTTGTCTTTGCCAGGAGAGTAGGATGTGCAATTCCTCCTCCATAGCCTGATAAATATTTTCTTTTCCATGTTTTTTTCACATGATGTAATTGTGTTACATTTTTTGCTTCATCTCTAAGCACTCGTCAATCTATGTAGGCTCTAAATGCGATCTAAGGTCTTAATGAAACAGTTCTGAGTTTAAATGGTTTAGTGTGGTTTTCCCAGTACCATCGAAGTGAGTTAGAATCACACAAATTAGGGAACACCTTCATTTATCTCATTAAAGTGTCCTTGTGATGCAGATGGTGCGACTATCGCCTGAGATACAGAAGACCTGAGGAAGAATAGGTCTAAAAGAAGACAAGCTAAGTTTTTGACATAATGAGTTTAAGGTATAAGTGAAAATGTGGCCATTGCAAAAGTGGGACTAGTGCTTAGAAGCTAGTTCTGGACACATTTCATTCTGAGGAAATATTGGAGTCATCAGGTAGACACTGAAATTGTGGATGCGAACAAGACTTCCCCAGGAAAGTGTAGAATGGAGAGACCAAGTCCTAAGCCTTGAGGATCTTTAGCCTGGTGAAGAAGACGACTGAGAATAACAAGAAAAAGAGCAAGAGGAAGAGGGGAGAATGGGACCACCAGAAGCAAAAGGGAGAGACTGTGCAGAAAAGAAAGGAATGGTCCACACTTTCTAAGGCTGCCTGCAAAGAGATCAAGTAAGACAGCAACATTTGTTAGATTTAACATCCTGCAGATTTTTGATGGCCTTTATGAGTTATCTAACTGCAGTCATTTAAACAGGTAACATCAAAGAGGAACCACTTTTGAGAAGGATCAGGGATGGACGAGGGACTCAGAATAGGGACTAGCGGAGAAAATTATTTTGAAAAATTAAAAGGAAAAGTAGTGTAGGGCACTATAGATATGGGAAAATATGTTTTAAAGGTATAGAAAAGAACTAATTCAATCCAGAATATCTAATATAACTCACTTTTGGAATAGCAAGTTTCAACTAGTAATTAAGCCTAGAAAATGTGAACCCATGACAGTATATTAAGCACTGTAATTTATATTTCTCTCAGTTACATCCCTCCCCACATATTCTCTAAACCTACACCAAAGTTGACAAAAAACCAATTGTCTGTTCCTGGTTCAGGACACAGCTCAAGTATGGTTTCCTTTACGTAGTATCTACAGGACATCATTGCAGATGGATCGTACCCTCTGTGCCCTACTCTGCCTTGCACAGGCTTCCTTTTGAACATACATCTCTGGACTTGCTTCTATGTCTATCTCCTCATATGAGTATGCTGGGTCTTGAGGAGTTTATCTATTGTGTTCCTCTTTAACTTCTATGTGTTAAGGCATTCCCGTTACTTAATGATTTATCTTTAAGAACAAACAGGTGGATGAATGGATAGCTGGATGAGCAAACAAATGACTGAATTAAAGTGAATCACAGCCTTTTGAGATATTGTAGCCTCTCTTCTCTTGTGCCCAAATTAACAATCTATATCCACTTCAAAACCGAACAACTTCCTTGAAGAACTAGAAAAGAAACAGGAACTAAACAGAGTTTATTGGAGTGCACTGCTAAAAGGTGAGGAACATTTTGTCGTAGATTTTGATTTCAATTAAGCTTCCATTGTTGATTTTCTTTCTTAAAAAATAAATGGTCCAAAAATAAGAAGCTCTAATCTTTTTGCATTATAATTTTATTAAAATTCTTTCTCTGCACAAGTTTCCTAAACATGGATTTCATTTTTAGGTGTAAATTTATTCTATCTTGTAAGTACTCCCTTTTCCTCCACAGGCATAAAGGCAATAGCACTGCTGCTCCTGCACACAGGGTGTTGTGCTGGGTTCTCTATGTAGTATATCTCCTTTGTCCTTCCATAGCCTTATGAACAAGGAAATGGAGCAATGGTGAGGTTGCTCAAGGCCATACAGTTAGTAAGTTGGAGATCCAGGTTTTGACACCAAATGTTCTGTTCCCATAGTCTAAGCTCTTACATCTACATTTTATTCAGTGATTGTCATTGTTTTCAGTAACAGGTGCTAATTCTATAAATGAAGCTTCAATTAAACTTTGCTAAAGTGAATCAAATCAATGTATACTAAAAGGTATTCATTTGAAAGGCAATAGACTGGTCAGGAAGTAATTTCACCTGTCTGTTGCCTCCATTAGGGCTTACAATACAGTGTATAGTAGGTTCTGCACATATTGTCTACCAAATACCATAATACTATAGATTCAATATTTGTGCACTCCCTCCCAAATAATACTATAGAGTCAATATTTGTGACCTCCAAAATTAATATCATGAAACCTAACCCCCAATGTAATCATATTTGGAGGTAAGGCCTTTGGGAGTTGATTAGGTCATGAGGGCAGAGCTCTCGAGAATTGGATTAGTCATGCCCTTATTAAAGAGGCCCCAGAGAGATCCTTTGCCCCTTCCATCATGTGAAGTGACCATCTATGAACCAGAAAGTGGACTCTCACCAGACATCATATTTGCTGGCACCTTGATCTTGGATTTCCAAGTCTCTAAAACTGTGAGAAATAAATGCCTATGGATTATAAGCTACCCAGTCTATGATAGGCTGTTATAGCAGCCCAAATACACTAATACATAAGTGTTCATCTATGGTATCTGAATTAACCTGATTGCGGTTTAGTCTCCCTTTCACTTTGTCTATGTCATAGTCCAAAAGAACAAAGCAAAAACTAAATTTACATCCACCATAATTAATTTTATTGAAATTAATGGCAATACCTTCAATGTGCTTGATTGTGAATGTTTTCATTCAATGTTTCACTGTAATTTTTTCCCACATTTCAAATGAATTTTCTTTCATGATAGCCATGGCAAAAAAAAATTCCTAGAAAATGCCACTGGAGTTAGCACTGGGTGACATTTAGAAAAGACCATGTAAGAAAAGACTATGTCACTATCACCATCATCGAACTACATAAAATGTGCCAAGAACAGTGACAATCACATTTTTGCTATCTTAAGGGGCCTATACTTAGCATATCCCATTTGTAGCATCTATTAGCTTCCAAGGTTTAGGAACTGTGAGTTCTGGTTTTCTCTGCTTTGATGAGTGTTCTTATAAACTCTATAATAGCAAAAGAAATTCTGATTTCAGTTTCCTCAAGAACATTCCCTGTGGAGCTGACATGTGCTCTGTTTTGTCTCAGTCTCAATGTGATTGTTTCTTCTGGCGGGTTGTACTGAAAAGAAACCTAACTTTTTATTTTGTTTTAATTCTGAAACATTTGGTGCTTGGAAAAGATGTAAAATCAATTACTAATGAAATTGTAGTAATTGTGGTATCCTGAAAATGACTGGCTTTAATGGAAGAAGAATTAAATGCCTGTGATTGCAAACAAGAAGATACCATAACCGTATTTTATTTTTATAAGATGTCCTGCCATTTTGAACAATGACTCTATTCTAGGTTCTGTGCTAGATGTCTTTACATACATTATTTATGTAAACAATGACGATATCCTTACTTGTTCTCATTTCACAGGTGAAGAAATGGAGGCTTAGTGAGATTATTTTACTGAAGATAAAACACCTTGCTAAGTGATAGAGCCTAGAAGAATTAGAAACCAGAGATACCTGATTCCAAAGCCCATATTCCTCGATTATATTATATCCTTCTTCCTCTCAAATACCTAAGAAGTTGTGATTCCCACAAATTTGAAAGAGAAATTGATGGAAGCAGAAATTGCCTCTGAAGAAAGGATCTAAGTTTTCACATTCAAATTGCCAGGAGGCAGCAAGTACAGGATTTACAAATCCAGAAAAAAACAGAAATTGCTTATAGCCTCAGGGAGCAGAAAGTCATCATACCAGGTTATGGAGCCATCACCAAGATGCAACACACAATGAAAACGGACATATATTATGAGAAAATAAAAGACATCATAAAACGGTGTAGTTAAATACAAGATTAAAGCTAACCTAAAATGAAAGAGAAGCAAATGATCAGTGGGAGCTGTCATTCTTGAGAGCCATGTTGATAGAAAGATGAACATTAAAGGTTAAATCTGGTGAAGCCCTGAGCTCAGAGAATACCAGGTGTTGACTAGAAGTCCAAAATCAGAGGCCAAGGTCATAAGAGAACACAGATTTTTCTTGTTGCCATGATCAAGTTTTCACCTTCTTGTGAATTGCAGCATAAAATCGACAGTTTTTGACTTGCCACAAGGCGCATATATTGTGACTTGTCTACTAATTCCCATAGATTTTGATCAACTCAGACCTTGCCTGAATTTGACTGATGTAAGAAAGACACAAAACTTGTCTCTGATTTTTCTTTGAATGCAAGTTTGCAAGAAGCTCACCTTATTATTCCTTAGAATACACAGGCCTAAATAAATTTCTGAACATTTTAATTTAGCAATGAGAATGAAATATTCCAGTAATAAAATTGTACTGTGCTGGCATGTGGTGGACCATATAAACTGAAATATTCAAAGCTCCCAATTTCAAAATATAATGATAAACACTAAAATATATAATTATAAATATAAACATATGAGGTTATAATACCTCAATTTTATAAATATAAAATTATATATAATATGTACATAATATACATTATATATACACAGATGATTTTAATTTTCACAACAATTCTGTTAAAATTTTTATTTTTTTTAGTATTGGAAACTGTATATGAACAAAGTACTTTATAGCAGCTAATTCAAAGTAAGATGAAAACATAGGTTGACTGATTTCAATATTCTTGCTGTTTGTGAAAAATCATATTCTGCCTATTGTCTCCATAAGCCAAGGACAGAAATCCATTATTCTGCTTTCCTTTCTAGTACTTAGGGCATATGTTACCAATCAATCATACTTCTAGTTTGCCTCAGAATCCTTCTAATACAACATATCAACATACCAGTATCTAATCCAGTTGATCAGAGTTTGCTATTCCCAACATAAATACTCAAAATGACCCAAACATGGTAACATTAGGGCATCTAAACCCTACTCTTATATTCATCAATCAGGTTACAAAATGTACAGATATCCTTTGTAATCACTGCAAGATGGATAGTGGAATAAGCCTCATGGTTTTCTTATACTAAGCCTTTTGGCAAAACGCTCAGCATTCTTATGGTTAGAATCTGATGAGAGAACTAAGAGCATTTGACTTTTCTGCCAAAACTTGTCCAGCTTATTAGGATAACTGGAGATTTGCATTTGTTCCTCAATAAGTGGGAGACATCCATTCTCTCGCTTCTTGCAACAGTGAGTGTTGAGATTCCCTCATGATTCAAATGTGATTGAATGTCTTGAGAATATATCAGCTCTTCATTGCTATTCTTCCTTATTGACCTTTCTTAAGATAGTGGAAGCCTGTGGATGGACCTGATCAATGTAAACCCAAAAAATTCGGCGGAAAACGTAACAACTCTGATCACAAGCCCAGAGAATTGGAGTTAGTCCTTTCAAATTTACAGGCCTGTTTGCCTTAAATTGTAAAGATTATTTTGTGCTTTTGAAGTACATTAATCCCAAAGGAAGAACAAAACAGATGAGTCAAATTGCTTTGAGCAGGAATGCCTGCTGAGAGAAGTGAGAAATTCTGTAAGAAATGTCTTCTGAAATTGGCCCTGCATTTTCCTGAATGATTCTGATCTGTGCTGTATATCATTTTCAAAAGTCATTATGCCTTCCAACTGCTAAGTATCTGTCTCCCATGTTATCAATGTCATCATGACCTTTTCTTGCCTATTCTTACTATTTAGTAGCCTCCTCATATAACTAAGATAAGAAAAATACTTTTATTATTTTTTTTTAATTTGTGTCATTTAACTGCCCTCTGCTCCTCAAGGTTTAACTTCTCCCTGCCCTGGCCTCCCCTGTCCATTTAGCACCATAATCAATTTTCTCTTTTGCAAACTTCCACAGAATATTTTAATTGGTTATGAGAACAGGCTTTGTCATCAGAAACCTGAATCCAACTTTCAACATTTTCATGTCCTAAGGAACTAAACAGCTATTCAGTTTCTTCTAGTAAGTTAAGAAAAATAACATCTAAATCACAGGATTTCTGTAAGAAGTACACAGAGAACTACATACAGAGTAAATATTAAATTATAGTAACTATTCTTATTGCTTTTATAAATTCATGTTTATTTTATTATAATAATAGAAAATAAATTAATATATAATTTATTATGTTTGATTTGATTAAAGTTATTATGTAAATCATTAAACATTACGTCTCTTATGAGTCTTACTTTTTGCTTAGTAGTTTAGTTATTTGGTTCTGGCTTAAAAGTTTTTAAAGGGAAGTGTCCGTGCCTGTATTACTTTACTTTTTTTCCCACAATGCCTAAAAAATGCTTTGAAAATTATAGGCATTCAAGTGTTCTTGAGTGAATGAATGAATAAATGAACAAATGAATAAGACAGTGTTTATCTGAAAGCTTATCTAAAGGGAATAAATGGAAATGGTAAACTATATTTAATTTCCTTAATACCTTTTGCTTGATTCCTATTAAGAACATGAAATATTCATTGATGCCTGTTTCCAATGCATAAGCATTGTAATGGCTGGCCTAGGAAACAATATTAAAAAGAGAAAAAAAAATCAAAGGAAAAGAAAGAAGAAAGAAAGGAATGGAGAAGTAGAGGGAGGGAGATTGGGAAAAATAATAATCTGGGAAATGATCATACCCAAATCAGATATACAGATGATTCACTTGACCTAGACAGAAATGTTACCGAAACGGCCTCCTATAAACAGTATGGAAAATGCCCCCAAATATATAATATATAGAAATACCTACTAAAAATATCTTATCATAACCCACAGAAGTATTTCCATCTTTTAAATTAGAAAATAACCCCCCAATCAAGAACATAACAAAGTATTATATGGGATAGAGACTAGCTTAGTGCCTACTACACAGTGGATATTCAACACATGATAACTGATTAAGAATCTGGCATGGAAATATTTATTAACATTATTTTTGATCAGTTGAAAAATGGACACACGCTAATTCATATCCATTCCCTTTTAGCTTTGTTCTCAAATACTTACCTGCTCTGTCATCTCCCTTACTGACTCTCACTTCTCTTTCCTCTCAGATTTCTTTCTTGGGTCATTCTTTCTCACAAACATATATCAAATATTTATTGGTTGCCCACTCTCTTGAATGCACTGGGTAATTTTCAATAACAGTAAATGTTTCTAAGCCCTTTAAATAAAGATAAAACAAAAGTGATGGCAAGGAATAAGCAAAATATTCTTTCCCCATTTCTATTTTCTCCAGCTTTCCCTCTGGTATAATAGCTTTCTCTTGTTTAATAAAATGGAATCCTTTCCTGAACCAACAAGTAAAACAAGTGCAATTTATTAATATTAACATATATTAATGCAAGCAAGCTAGTTTTTAAATAAACACTGGTTGGTCTCAATTTGGCTTTTCCTCCACATCTTCAAAGGGTTTGAAACCCACTTCTTTAGCAAGGAGTCTTATGTAATCTTTAACAGTATCAGATTTAATGACTGATACTTTTACTCAGAATATGACATGTTCTAGTATTCACATAGACTAGAATCAAGGCCAGTCGATTTTATGAGTGGCTTTCTTGTCTATTTGCTATATTTTCACCAACTATTCGAGGCAAAGTTTTAGATGACATATTGGCACTGGGGAAATCTTGATAATAATTTTTTATGACACCCTTGCCTGTAGCTGGAGAATTCAATTAGTCTAGCCAAAATTTTAGTTGGCTCTTTTTATCAAATACTCCTAGCCAAATCATGAATGCTACACAGCTCTACACAAATATATTCTTTCTTCTCTACTGTTATAGACAAACTCAAAATCTTGCATTTCTTTTTCTCTTCAAGGCTGTCTTTCTTCAATGGCTACTGCTACAAAGCTAGGTAGATGTTTTGGATTTTTTATATTTTTGTTTTCAATTTTGTATTCCATTTTGAATTGCTGTTGGCTACAATTTCATTTGGCTAGTTTGGATTGGGTCTCAACTGGTTGATAAATTCCAGCTATAGATATGAGCAGAGTAGAACTGTTTGTGAAGAACTCAGACTCTCCCATCACATTTCAGAGTATTATATTGTTACAAAATTCCTGAAGTCCTTCCCTGATAACAAAACAATGTGGTAAGGTAAGTCTTCCTAAGAAATACATCATTTTTATTTTAAATAAGTCATATGTTCAGAAAGCCTATTTGAATATATTCTATCCATAAAAACCTACATTTTTAGCACATGGGATGCAAAGTTGATTGGCATGGAGCAAATTATGTTTTTCATTATGTTTCTGGAAAGGTAAAGGCTGTATAATTGGTAAATTAAAAGTGATTATTTCAGTAATGAAATATTTCAAATAAGCAGGCTTTAATCTGCTAAAGGAAATGGCAGGACATACCTCAAGGGGCAAGCTTAGGAAAGCTGGCTGTCCCTCAAAGAAATCCATAATACCAAGAGTACGGATGTACATCACAGATAAAGTGGGACACCAAAGGGTACAGAATAAGAGCTCTGCATATATTTGGAAAACAAGCGCGCGCGCACACACACACACACACACACACACATTTTCTAGAAGAATCCAGACTAAGAATAAATGAAATACAAAAAATAAAATTTTGAAACAAAACAAAATACCCAATCATGTATATTTTTAGTGCTACAAATCAGAAAATATGAAGACTGAGGACCAAACTTGCCTGATGAAAGGAAATAGAAAGCAGAGATTTCATTGATTTCATTGACTGATTCATTGATTGATTTGCCAGATATCGAGAACATAGATAAAAATGAGAAAAGGATGGTAAAATTAAAGTTAGGCACCTAAAGTATGTTGAACCAATCGTATGTCCAATTAAAAATATCGGATGCCAGTGAAAATCTCCATCATGTCAAATGTTTGACATCACCGAACTTAGCCTCCGAAAGCAAGAATTAACCATCTTAAGTCTGATTGTTGGACTGATTTTGGAGAGGAGGGGATGTAAAGTCAGGGATGCAGGCCTTATTTAGTGAACTTCAAGCAAAGGTAAGCTCAAAAGATATACAATTACACAAAGCTCAACAAAATAAAGAGCCGAATCCTGGACTGTTGGAGGGGTGGTTTGTTTGCTGTTTTGTTTTAATGTAGAAGCCAGAAAGATTGGCCAAGTATGTTCAGAGTTTAATAACTTATGAAAGTTTTACAGAGCCTATAAAAGAATCCGAAGCAGAGAAAAAGACATGATTAAAGGATATGCAAATAGGAAAAGGGAAAGAATGGAGAAAGCTAAAGGTACTGTATTGGCAATGTTAGCCTGAAGGGAAGAGACTCAGAATGACTTAATAGCCTTTAACTACTTGAAAAGTAATATAGGAAGGATGGTGAACAGATGTTCTCCATTTTCACTTAAGAGAGAAAAAGACAGAGGATAAAAAGTGCAGAAGAAGGATAAAAAAAGTTATTTTAGTTGCAATCATGTCAGGAGAAAATGATACACTTTCAGGCCCTCTAATAGGAATGATTATCAAGGTTAATCTTTTTTAAGAGAATAAGCCTCTAAATCTCATACATAAGTTTGTAGGATTCATATGGGAAGATTTATAAATTCAGAATAAGTTAGAATTGGATGGGACTTAAGCAATCAAGTAATCTACTTCCTGAGAAGGGGTAGGCGAACTTTTTTTTTTTTTTGAAAAGGGCCAAATAATAAATATTTTAGGTTAAGTGGGCCCTATGGTCTATACTGCAGTGCCTCTACTATAGTGTGGAAAAAGCCATAGACAATATGTAAACAAATGGTTATGACTATGTTCCAATAAAACTTTATTTACTAAAACAGTCACCATGCCAAATTCATCTCTGGCATCAGTTCTAGTTTGCTAACCCGGTCTGTAGTACTGGTTCGCAAACACTGGTGAGCATCAGAAATACCTGGAAGACTTGTTAAAAAAAACAAATTGCTGAGGCCTATTCCTACCTAGAGTTTCTGATTCAGTCTTGAGTAAAACCTGCTTATTTGCATTTCTTACTAATTACCAAGTAATGCTGATGCTGTTCCTCCAGGGACTACATACTGAGAACCCCGAGGCCAGAGAATGGAAATGATAAACCCAAGATCTAGGTGAAGGTGTGTGTGTATGTGTTTGTGTGTGTTCAGCAGAGTTCTAAAATGGCCCCTAAGATTTCCTGACTCCTGGTGTACACACTGCATCAACCCCAGAACTGTGAATATTGTGGATATCATTCTTGTTATTAGATTATGCTAGATGATATGATGTCAAAATTGGGAGATTATCAGAATATGCCCAAGCTAATCACATGTGCCCTTTAAAAGCAAAGGACATTTTCCTGCTGTTCACAAAAGTACCCAAAAGATTCAGTGTACTGTTTTTGGCTTGAAGATGATGGCTATGTATTAAAGCACTAAAAAAAAAAAAAATACCTAGGCTGACAGCAGCTAAGCATATCGCCAGGCTGACAATAGCAAGGAAATAGAAACCTCAGTCCTACAACCACAGGAACTGAATTCTGCCAACAAGAATGAGCTTGGAAACAGATTTTTCCCCCTAGTATCTTCAGATTTGTCTAGCCAACATCTTGATTTCAGCCTTATGATGCCCTTAGCAGAAAACACGGTCATACCAGTGCTGGACTTTATATCAACAGAACTGTGAACTAATAAATGAGAGTTGTTTTAAGTCACTGAATTTCTGGTAGATGTATTACGCTGTCAGAGAAATCTAAAACTGTGTGTGTGGGATATGTCCCACCTTAGACCTACACCTCCCTAGCTGCTCTGGTTCTATATCCACCACCAAATGTCATGATTAACTCCAACAACTTCCAGGCATGCTCTGCTCTATCCCCTGCCCCTTTTACACAAATACTCCCCAAAGCACTCTGTTTAGGAAGTGTCTCTTTGAATTAAAACATCTTCCAACTGCTCTTCTGGTCAGATGCTCAAATAACCTGAGGTAATAAATAGCTTATATGTTTGGCAAGCTTAACAATATTAAACCTAAAAATAGTTAACTGTTCTTTCTTTCTAAGTACCTTTACGTTCTTTAGATCTAATTCAAGCCAACCCTATTTCAATGACAGAACCCTTTAAGGATCTTAATAAGCTCCTAAATTCATAAAAGTTCAAAAATACCATCAGCAGTTAAGTATTATAAAATCACATTAATTTAAAAGCATTACATTTTTCTGACATTTAAAAAGTCTCTGACATGGCATATCCATAGTTTGATTTTTCTAATGTTCTTAGAAAGGTCATGTTTATGGTATAATAAGCACACATTTGCAAGGGTTATTAATCAGAGCAAAGCTAGGTTGCAAACAGATTTCCAAAGAATTTCCCATTTTTATTCTGAATATATTAGCTACTTAAGAATGTCACATTTTTCAAGAGCCTACTTAGAAAAAAAATTAACAATTAATTTTGTTCAAAAGGATGTCTTCATTTTAAATGAAGTGGGAGTATAGCTTAGGAAAATAAATGACAGGGATGTATTCTGCTAGTTCAGCAAACTTGCATGGCAATTTGAAAAATTCTGATTTTTAAGCTAATGCTTTAGAACAGGTACATTGCCAGTTAGCAAGGAAACTGATGGGATCTGTAAGCTTCATAAAGAATCCAGTGGGTATCAGCAATAGGCTTTTCTAATTTGTATGCTGCAAGAAATGCAAAGAAATGCTGCAAAATCCTAGTCTACACAGGTGTAAAATCTTTATTTTCTCAATTACCTTCCCATTTTGTCTTAGCAACACAGATACAAGATAAAGTCCCTTTTGTTTAATGTAAAAAAAAAAGAGAGAGAGAGAGAGAAAGAAAAAGAAAAAAAAGACTTCTTTTGTTTTAATATTCAAGTATTGCCAAGAAAAGGTGTGTCCCTAAAGATATTTTTGGCTCCTAGCTGTTTGGAAACATCATTTGCCTTAGTGACAAGAATTCAACCTGCCCTTGCAATATAAGCACACTTTGAAAACATTCAAGCTTAACAGAGAGAAACAAACACACAATATGGCACAGCCTAGCAGTTCATGAACGACAGCAGAAGTGGCAGACATTTAAGCATCTGATTTTCAATTTTCTGTATCTCTGTTCAGTTTTTCCATATGAGTTTCTCTAACCTCGTGTGTGATGAACTTTACAAACCAAACAGACGAACTAGCACATGCAATTTTGCGGCAACAAGAGGAAGTATCAGCTCCAAAAGGCTGCTTCACCTGATGGATGTTTAAACCAAACGCTCCAGCCAGATTTAAAAGATTCCAAATAACACAGCTCATAAAAAGACAAAGTACAAACCCATTAAAAAATGATGAAATTAGTAATTGGCAACACCACATTACTAATGATACAAGATTTCTGGAAAACCTTTCTTGTCTGGAACAACACATCTGCTTCTCAATTTAGAAAATGAAGTGCTAGATCAAGTACACATGATCAACCATCCTGAGGTTTTGGCCAAGGGACCAGTAAAGCAATAAGCCAAGAGTGACAGCAAGATAGGTGAATTCTCTGGGCAATAATTCCTCAACTGAAACAATCAGGGCAGGGAGAATGGGTCAACCGAGAAAAGAGAACAACGGTGAAAACTGGCAAGCTGGCATCTTTGGCTGTCACAGATTTCCAGCTTGGGTTTTCACATGGATAAGGGACAAAAACAAATTGAAATGTTCTAGCCTTTCATGTTACCCACATAAGAATAATTAAAGATAAATAATTACAGATAAATAAATACAGAAAGTAAAAACAATGAAAACTAGAAAGTAATTTCTTTAAAAACATCAAGCGATTTGGTACTTGGAAATAAGGTAATAATGTGCAGAGATGTGTACCAATTTGTAGTAGTTTATTTCTAAGTCTCTTCACGAATATAACACCAAATAATTATTGTTTGGATTTTAAGTTTGCTATAATTATTTTTGGCAAGTGCGGGTTACACATTGATATAAAGAGATCTAAAAATCACACTTTGAAATTATATATGGTCTCAAGCTATGTTATCGATAAAATGATGATTTGTAAGGGGTATGAGAAACTATATGAAAAGCATCAGTGTATAGAGCAACACTCACCAATTGTAACATAAAATGAGCCTCAGATGTGAGTCACATGTGAAATTATAAATTTCCTAGTAGCCACACAAAAAATGCAAAAAGAAACAGGTGAAATTCATTTAATAATATGTTCTATTTGACTCAATATACATAGAAGATCATTTCTACATATAAGCGATCTAAAAAAAAAGACCTATTATAAACTCTTTTTTTCTATATTAAATCTTCATAGATCAGTGTGCATATTACACTTACAGCACACCTCCACTGACACTAGAGGATTTTAAATCTGCAACAGCCACATGTGGCTAGTAGCTATTGTATTTGGCAGTACAGGCATAGAAGTTAAGAAATCAACCTTTGGAGTCAGACTTTGAATTTAAATCCTGTTTCCTCATTAACTAGCTGTGTCCCAGGCAGCATGGTTAATATTTCTTAAACTAATTTCCCTTATCTGTAAAATGGAAAAAAAAAAATAGCATCTACCCTTAGTGTTATTCTATCAGTTAAATGAGATAATTCATAGGAAAAAAAAATGTAAATACTGACTTGACATTTACTAAACATGTAATACTTTTTAACTTGAATAAATAAGATTTTAATGAGATATTAGAATTATTTATAATTTCAAGGTGTGAGAGCTACAAAACACTTTTTATTGATAACTGTGGGACTCTGCCTTTAATAGTTTGGTCATACCTTGTGGAAAATTAAATGTGACCACAAATACTTTGCTGATCCTTCTATCATGAAGAGAAGTCTATTTGTTCATCCCATCAGTAATCTCTGGCCTCATGACCCGCTTTCCTAATAGAATATGGCAGAAGTGATGTCATGTGCAATCATCCAGAGCCTGGGCCTCAACAGGCCTTGCACTGCTGCCCTTACTCTCTGGTTATGCTGCCTGGTGAGAATTAGGTAAGGAAACAGATCGATCCAAAACATGAAGAACCGGGGTCCAAAATCGACAGCCAGCACCAAACTTCAGAAAGGTGAGTGAGGTCGTCTTGGGTCTTACAGCCCAGAAGACCTTCCAGATAGATGCTGCTGTATGAATGAGCCAGGCAAATAGCAGAGGAAGTGCCCAAACCCCAAATATTATGAGAAACAATACACTGTTACCATTGTAAGCCAGTTAGTTTTGGAGCTGGTCGGTTATGCAGCAACAGCTAACAAAACTATTACCCATAACCCATAATATGTTTTCGGGTAAAGCAAAAAACACTTCTAAATGCAAAAAGGGAATAAATGCAAAAAGGAAAAACATTGCTTCATCAATGGTGATCCTGTAGAATTTTAATTTGTTCCGTTTGAGAAATAGCTAAATGGCTGAATGAAGCTTTATGGTCATTGTTGAAAGTTAGACAACATAAATAAGCAAAGAATAAAAAAAATTTAAATCACTACATTCTCACTACTAGAAGCTACCTCTGTTATTTCTGGCATCTACTGCTTTGCTCCTTTTTAAAATATATATATGATTGGGGCAAACATATTAGTTTACAGTAACAGAATCATTTGAAGCTGCTTTTGTTCTATTATGAATAATTGCATATCTTAGTAAATATACTTCTAAAACATCATATAAACTCTGAAAAGTACTTTATTTTAGAGATTTACCATAACTGATTTAACCAATGCCCCATCATTGGGCACTTATGGTATGTCCTATTTTTGCCATTATAAATAAAACTGATATATAAATTTTTTACAATCATAAATAAGTTATTTCAAATGAAACAAAATAAGGAGATGAAAAAAGTGAGGAGAGAAGATAAGGCATACCATAAAACACATAATGACATTATTTATTAATTGTCTTTTTATAATAAAAGTAACAAAACAAGTCTGTCACAGCTAGACACTAACTGCATTTTTTCCAAGTCTCAGCTGCTTTAAGTGGTTTTAGCAATGTCTCTACTCCCACAGTGCATACACATAAACTGTTTTTAAAATCCATGAATTCTGCCATATCTATTATCACATGACGAAATTCTAATGTTCAATTAATAACTCAAGAAATACAGCATGAAAACTAAATACCAAGCCATACAATGTTAAAAAACAACAAAAAGAAATTTCTCAGCTCCCACTCAACAGCTTTGTACTGTACCATATGTTTAAAAAATCATTAAGAGCACACCAGGGTATTGAAAACAGTATGTGCATACTCTGAAATTATTATAATGTGCTTGTGTTCCCAAAAACATACTTCAGTATGTACAGAGAGATAGTCCTTAGCCAAGAAGACTGTTGTCTAGTTAAACAGAAAAGCTGAGAAAAATATTCTTTATGACAATGGAAGGGAATTTGAATGTATAAACCTTATATACTTCCATGGCTGAGACTGTGTAATCTCAACATCCAGATTATTTTCTGATGTCCGAATATTTAGAATCATCTACCCTGCCCTACCTTCTTGAAGCACAAAGATACTGTCACACTTAAAGACTGAACAACTAAATCTCAGAGCAGTTAGGCCAGGCTGACTATATTCTAATACCTTACTGTAAAAGTGGAGGACAGAGAGAGAGAATTTTGCTGTATTTATCTAGTTCTGTGCAGAGGAGAACAAACCAAATTTATGAACCACTAGTATTCAATCACTGGAGAGGTCTGTTCTGTTGTAGGGTAGCATAGGCCCTATTAAACTTACAATCTAGGTGAACTGTCACTCAAAATGATCAACCTCCCTTTTCTCCCGTGCTCACCGAGAACCTGTAGATTGACTGGGCCTTTGCAGCAATCTGGAAAAGCAGCTATAAATATAATAGTCACTGGAAATTCTGTGTAGACTCAACTGCACCTTAGTAATTAGACAATTAGGATAAGATTCCATAGTTCATAGGTGTCAATCTTTGAGAATGTGTTTGCTTCTTCTTGCAATAGTAACAGATTTTAGGGGAGACCAATCAGGTAGCTGCCTGAGGCATGGATCTATAAGCAGCATGAAAGCAGTGATTCACAAACTTTCTCAGAATCACTTGGGAGCTTAAAAATAAATTTCTGGGTCCCACCACCTGAGAATTTGCATTTCTAAGAACTTCCCAGGTAATGCTGATGCTAGAGATTTGGTGACCTTATTTTGACAGTCACTGCCCTAAAATATCCTCGGATTTCACCAAGAATGTTATGGCAGTTTTTACTGGTTTCTAAATATGACGCTTTACAGATCCCATGAAAGGTATTTGCTTCTGTTCCTGCCAAAGTAGACAGTGCCCTTGAGTTATGTCTCAGACCTGGTTCCTTAAGTAGCAGAGGCTAAGACCAAACTTAAGTGTTCAGGCTTTATTTGGGAAGTGCAGGGACAAGGCCAGGGCAGTAAGAGTGAGGAAAAGAGTTGTGAGACACGGAAGAATGGCAAACAATGCAAGGTAACACACTGTCAAGCTGGCAACTGCTTCCTGACAAGCGGCGAAGAGACGCAGCCAACTGCTGAGCCACATCTGACATCTCTAGACAGGCTATTCAGAGAAACTGTTCCTTGGAGTAGTCCATGAGAAAGGGGAAGGAGAGTTTCACTGCATTCCTTCTCCTTTTCTCCATTGTCTTAATTATGTTCCACAGGAAGTTAACACCCGGCTCTTTCAGGCTGCATCGTCTGACCTCACTGGGAGAAAACCACATTCCACTTTGCATGGAGTGTGGTATCTCATCCAAGCCTGGAAGTTTCAGAAGCCAGAAACTCAGAGCTTAGCACTGACTAAGCTAGCCTTTTAGCAGCAGCCTAGAAGCGGGGATTGGCCTTCAGACGAGCTATGAGCCTGCACCAGGTGGTAGAACTCTGAGGGCCCAGTCACAGTTTCTTGACTGTTATGTTGGGTGATGCACAGCAGGAAGCAGAGGGTCTGGAAAATGGAATTTCTAAAAAGCTCATAAAATCTGTCTAATGTCAGTAGAAATTGAAAATGGTACCTCCTTTTTACCCACTTATCCCCAATGAATCGGAATTGCATAAGACCCATCCAACTCTGAAATGACAGATCCTGCTGTCAAGTCTGAGATCAATGAGCCCAGAGTTGCCTGAAAATGACAGACATCGTCACCTGAAATTCTAGGGCTATTAGAATTATTCTAAGGAAATTCATAGCCATGCCATGGCACTGCTTATTAGGAACAAGGAGATTATTTTTATTATTTTGAAAATATAAATTTAAAACTCTTTAATGTATATTCTAAAATATTGGCTGGATCAAAAATTGAAAAAAAAGTGGTTTGTTTTTTTTTAAGTGGAAAACATTTGCCAATAAGAAGGAATGAGTACTTTTAAACATATTTTGAATGAGACTTTATAACTGTCTTAATGAGTCTGATCCAGTAAACATTTCTGAGTGAGGGAAAGACTGAAAATCAAGTATATAAAGTACATGTAAAATATCCTTTATTATAGACATAAAATTTGTATTAAATTTTTAGCCATATAAAAGATATTTAGTAGAAAGATCTATTTTTTATTTCCTTACTAAAAAGATATAATTTTAACACAGAATAAATATGTATGTATAAACATGTACATCCATATAACAAAAACCCAAAGAATATGATTTGAAGGGGCACTAAATCATTCAACCATCTGGGATGCATATATAACTCAATATAGACTTATAGAGGGATCCTTAGGGAACCTGAGCCTTTAGATTCAGTGCCTGCCACACCAAGGTTTGAACACTATGTAAAACCCTGATTGAATGGTAAACTGGTCAACTTAGCGCATATTTCAAGCTGATCCCTCACCGTCCTTATCCTCTTCAGATACCCAGGTTATTTCCTCATGTTCCTTGGAAACTTTAGCACCTGGGACAGAGCCCTCCCTCCTTCTTCATCTCCTGTCATGTATAACACCTACAATGAAGAACAACCCCACCCTCGAATCATAGACTTTTCTCCATGCTCTACTGCAGTGGTTCTCGAAGCGTGGTCCCCAGGCCAGTAGCATCAGCATCAAATGAAAACTTGTTAGAAATGCAAATTCACTGGTCCCACCCTAATCTTGTGGAATCAGAAACTCTGGGTGTTAGATCCAGCAAAACCTGTTTTTAAGAACCTCAGGTAATTCTGATGGGTCGAAAGTTTGAGAACCACAACTATAAAATTCACATGAACCCAACTGCCTTCAGCCTGGGCACTTATGTGATCAATATCTGGAATTACTCCTCCTCCTTGAATTCTGCAATTCTAACTTCTGATCGTAACCCATGTTCACTATATTTTCCTTTCATTAAATTTTCTAGCCCCTTGAAAGCTTCCAGGTCTCCTCCTTGTCTCTCAATCTCCCTGTTTTCTTTCCTCTCTAACCTGGACTACATAGTCAACCAATTCAACTGTATTCTCGCGAGTACCCTCAATTCCCTCAACTCTTTAACTTTTGACTGCAACTGTCTTGCCAATACCATATCCTAAATCAATCCAAATGCCAGATTCTCTAGGTTGTTTCTGTGTTGCCAAGTACTACTAGAGAAAATGACATAGCCATGTTCACTGGCTCCATTACAAATTTATTTTATCCAACCTCAGCTGGTTCCTTTCTGCTACTTGGCTATTGTTTTATTCTTCCCGTCTGTTTCCTTTCCCTTCCAGACAGCTTTGTAACTTTCCCCATACCCCCAACCTCACCTTCAGTCTCCACACTCCTTCACCAAGAGAAGAAAGTCACCAGGCAGGAGCTTCTTATACCTCCCTCCCCTTTATATCAAAATGGACTCAAATATTTGTGCCCATCTTTCTCTCCTTTCTTTCCTCTAAGAGGTGTCTTGATCTGCTTTCCTAGCCCATCCCACTCATCACCCTTTTCTCATTTTCCACATTTGCCAACATCAGATGCCTGTCTATTGTTAATTCTGATCACAGTTGCTGTGAAACTGTTATTTGTATGCACCACCCACCCTAATTCTCACCACACTTTATTTTTACTTCGGCAAAACATACATAACATGAAACCTACCATTTTAAGTATCTTTAAGTGTATAGTTCAGTGGCATTAAGTACATTTGCATTGTTGTGCACCCAGCACCACTATCTATCTTCAACATTTCATTATCCTAAAGTGAAACTCTATTTTACTATCCTAGGTACAATCATAAAATATTCATACTTATTTCACATAGCATAATGTTTTCAAGGTTCATTCATGTTGCAATATGTATCACAATGTTATTCCTTCTTAATGCTGAATAATATTCCATTGCGTGTATACATCACATTTTGTTCATCCATTTACCCATCAGTGGATATTTGGATTGTGTCCTCTTACAAAACTTTTGTGTGGCATCTATTTTCAACCTCATTTTCAGATGAAGATCATGAGGTTTACAGAGGTTAACTAATCGTTCACATCCACATAGCTGTTAATCAGGTGGAGTAATCAGATCTAAAACCTCTAACTTTATACATCTCGCTTTTTCCCACTATATCTCAGAGACTCTATCTCAATCACTTCCATTTCTCTAGAGATTGTACTACATCAGCTTTTCACCCTCAATCAAGTTGACTTTCTCCCTCTCTATACATTCCTTTCTAAAATCATGCGTTCTGTGCATGATTTGCTTCTAAATTCTCCCAAATTTGGCCGTCAGCGGTCACCAGAGATACCCTATGTGTCTCTTTTCTCTCTTATCCTCTTCCTACTCAGTGCGCCATTTTATGCTCTCACATTCTACTACCAATGTACCTTTCTGGCCCCATTTGCCAATGACATCCTCACTGTACTCTACAAAGAATGCCATGAGAAAGCAGGATGCCCATCCCTCCTAAACAGTGCACATCTTGGTTCTCTCTGCATTCCCCTTAGAATGTCCTTCCCCTCAACCCTCGTCTCAGGCACAGTAACTATGTCTTTCTTTGAACTACCATTATCTAGCCTACTGCCCAGCATTTTATTGCCATTAGCTGAACATCTGTCATCTTCCACCAATATTCTGTGAACTCCTTGAAAATAATCACTATTTTTAAATAGAGCAGAAAACTTATATATTGGATATTTCTTTTGACCTACATAAAACTCTTAGCCATTTTTTCTCTAGCTATAGTCATGGCAACTAGCTTTGCACAGCTGTAGCCAGACAACTTTTTGCTTCAGTAACAATAGTTATCTCTTGCTTTCTTCCCCAGAGCTTTCCTGATACCTCAGTGAGGGATACCTAGGGAGCCTGAGTTCACATATATGTGAAGATCTGAATCATGCAGGAGTTATCCCATGTTACCACCCATACCCAAAGAGAAATGGGAGCTGGTGGACTGCCTCCTTCTTCAGTCTCTTGAATGGAAATTTCTGAGGCTGCTGGATACAGAGACTCAGAGGGTCCCAGTCAGACTGAGCCTTCTTGCCCATACCAGTGTTCAGCCTGATAATATACCCTTCTTTGACTCTTCCCAGACTGCCATTCTTGTTCCCTGTGTTCTCTTCTCAAAATAAACTATAGTTGACCATTGAACAACAGGTATTTGAACTGTGTGGGTTCACGTAAATGTGCCTTTTGTTTTTAAATAAATACAGAGAGCCCTTCCTATTGGTGGGTTTTGCATCAGCTGGAAAACAGTATTTTTGCATTACCAATGGCAGATTCCCAGCCCAGTTCAAAAATACTGTTTTCAATTTGTGGTTGTCTGAATCTGTGGATGTGATTGCTGATTGTAGAACCAGAAGTTTGGCATGGAAGTTAGGCCCCTACCCGGTCCATTGTTCAAGGGTCAACTGTACTTGCAACATAAACCATTCTCTCAAGTTCTGCTTTCTGGAGGATATCAGACATACCATCAGAATACTAAATCTGGAGTAAGTCTTTGCCATTTATAAATGGTGTAACCTCAGGCAAGTCACCTGACCTCCCTGTGTGATTTCCTTTTCCTCATTCATAAAAAGGATAAACTAAGAGGAATATACTAAAGCTCATAAGCTAAAGTAGTATCTGTCCTTTGCCAAGTATAACAGGTTTTAGAAATATTAAAAGTAATTATTTCCATGTCTATACTTTTAAAGTTTAAAAAAAATTTCCCACAGATTTATGCAATCAACAAAAGCCAAAAAACAGTTTATGAATTTTTTAAAAATAAGAAAAATGATGTATCATCTAGCTAGAGACAAGCATAAATTAAATTAAAAAATATTGATACTATAAAACTTAGGAAATCTTTCTACAGAGTCTTTTAAGGTGTGCCTTCTGATATAATAAAGGCTCATGTGGAAAACCCTGCACCTTGAAAACGTACTCAAGAGCATTCTAAAAAAGTGGAAGGAGCTCGGATTCGGAGGAGTCACTTCTCCAGGTGGCCCAAATCTGCTTTCTCTCAGGCCTTCTGAAGCACTAACTGGTCCTACAGCCAGATCTGGGCACTCAGGGAGATTCTTGGATCTTGGACTATCCCGTACTTGACAGAAGAAGACAATATGGAAGAAGAAAGAGAAATCTGGACTATAGTAAACTAAATCTCCAGACATTAATTTGAGTACTCATTCATGTACATCTGGATGAAAGGTAGAATATTGGGTGTTTGAACATATAACAGTGAATTGGGATAACTTAGCAAGCTTCTTGTGATGGATTTCAATTAATCAACCTGTAATTTCAATTAACCCACCTCTTACTAAGTGTTCAGGGTCAAGCTGGTTATTAAGTTCACTGAGTCTAATTAAAACAAACAAACAACAAGAGAATTTTTAAAAGGAAGATAAAGAGAAGGGAAGGAAAGGGAAGGGAAAAAATAGAGAGAAAGAGAAGAAAGGAAAAAAGGAGGAAGAGAGGAAGGGAAGAAGGAATGATAAGCTTGGCTTCTGAAGTGAGGCCAACCTGGGCTTGGATCCTAGCTCCACCACAGAACTGCTTTAGTGATTTAATACATAATTTAGCTTAACCGTAAAGTGAGAGCATTATCTTAGAGGTTAGACATGGAGTATAAAAAGTGCCTGAAATCTAGCAGTTGTGCATAAATGGACGTCATCTTCGTCGTCATCATCATTCTCATCATTACAAGTATTAGCATCATATCACTTCCTAGAATACGAAAGTGCAATGCAAAAAGCTGAAAGTCAGGCATTCAAAAGGACGTCAAAAGAAGAGCTGTGTAATGGAGTTATTTTTCTCTTCTAAAGTAGCTTTCAGAAATTATCTTTCTTTTCCCTTTTAGATTAATCTTCGAATGCCGCTAGAGACAGGTAATTTTCAAGAGCTGAGCAAAAGTGAAGCCGATCCATAGTGGATGGTAATACAGTCTGGCTTGCAGAATGTGTGTCATCAGCTAGATAACACCCCATGTAGCTCTTTTTAGTTCAAAGGTTGCAGCCACATGTGATTTTAAGCAAGCATTACTGCAGGATATAGTATGTATTATAGCTTAAGTAGAACTGACCAATAGCCCATCCAGCTAACATCAGGCCTCTTCCTTAAATAATGTCAGATGCTTCAGTGGAAAGTATAAAATGCATCAAATATCCATCACCATGCTCTACAACACCATAGAGAGAATATATTCTTGACCTCAGCCAGTCATACAGCCATGCCCAAGAGCATAAGATCTTACAGCCCTCCTAATAATTTTATCCTTGTAGCCAAACTACACATGCTATTAAGTATATTTATACACATACAGAGTCCATGGAGCTATTTAATTTTACTCCTTTAAAATGCCCTCCCTATTAGAATTCTAATTGCTGCTAACTCTTGTTAGGGAGAAAAGGTGTAGTGTAAATAAGAACACCATTTTATTCTCTCGAAGTACAATTACGGAGATAATTGCCATTATTGTGTCTTCTCAATGCCAGACCCTGTGCTAAGCAACTTTCATACAGCATTTCTCATCATAATCATGATAGTGGCATTATAGCCCCATTCTACAAATAAGAGAAGTGAGACTTTCAGTAGGTAAGTCATTTTGTCCAATTTCTTACAGTAAACAAGTTTCAGAGTTGGATGGAGACCCAGTTCTGTCTCCAAAGCCATCAGAATGTACTTCCTTTGAAGTGCCTTCACAGAGTAGAGAAAGGCAGAGGCCTGGGAAGTTAGGATGCTTAAAATGTAAGGGGCAGGGGGTGGGCAGCAAGGTTGAATGTGGACTTCAGAATTGGATCATTCAAGTAAGAGCACTGACACTAGGCAGGTATGTGACCTTGAGTAATTTACTTAATCTTTTCATGCTTCAGTTACTCTGTCTGTGGAATGGAGATTCTCTAAGCATACTTGGGACAATTCATGGATCCTTACATCTCTGGCATAAAGAAAACACGCAGCAAATACTGGTTGTTGTTGTACTCACTTTGTTGTAACAGCATATGATTATTATATACAGTCATATAGAAGCTGGCCCATATGAGAGAAACCAAGACAGTAAATTCAGCCACCATCCAGAGCATTTAAACATTCTTCTCTTAAGCAACTTGATCAGTGAATAATAGACTTTCTGATCTAATCAGCATCACTATGTGTCCACATAACATATGCACATCCATCAAACTGAAGCCCTTTAAACAACTGGTCATTGTTTATCAAGGCCATATAATGCATTTCCAGCAAATTATCCAACAAAATAATGAGAATTTAGCTTCTACCAAACAATGCTTTAGTGTGGGGAAAAATATACTCCTGAACCAACCTCCCCATAAATCAGTTAAGCGTGCAATTACTGGGACCTGAAGGGAGCAAGGGCATTACTTCTGAACCAGTTCTCTCTAGCTAGCCATAAAGGACCTGAAGTTATTATCTTATTTATCGGTTTGTGTCTTGTTCATAGTTCTTTGTTTATTTTAATATTATTTGAAACAGGAGAATTATGAGAAAAACATTAGAAAGTGACAGTTTATCATTCTGATCAATGCGTTCTCATATTTTTCTAGTTCAGCAGAATAGCTTAGATTAAATATGTGCTCTCAAAGAACAGACTGCCCAGGTGGAAACCCATAAACTAGTTGTGTGGTGTGAGGAGTGGAACTTTTCTTCTTGTGCCTCTGCCTCCTCTGCCTTACAAGAGGGGTAGGGTCAAAGCTGAACCCATGCCAGCATGTTGCTATTCATCCAATCAAGGTTTGAGTACTTACTTTCAGTGAAATATGACTCAATATACTGTAGACACAATAGTGAATAAAACAGACTAATTTTCTTGCCTTTAGAAAGTTTGTAATCATATTAAGACAATAAATCAATATATGATATGTCAAAGTGATAAGCTGAGCTCTGTCTTTAGTTCTGATAGTAATGAGTTTTGTGATCTGTTCTGAGCAACTCATTTGGCTTTGCTGAGCCTCATAATAAAATAAAAAAAGTCAAGTGGAGTAAAGGGCATAGAGCTGCACTATCCGCTATGGTGCCACTGCGGCTACTGCACACTTAAAATGCGCTCTAAGTGTAAATATGATATATTTATTGGATGTGCCCTAAATGTAAGTGCTATATATAAAAAGAGAATATAAAATATCGCATGCATGTTTTATATTAACTATATGTTAAATGATATTTTTGGATATTAAGTTAAATAAAATACATTATTTAAATTAATTTTTTTGTATCTTTTTGTTTTAAAATGTGACTACCAAAAAATTTTAATTTGCATTTGTAGCTCATGTTATATTTCTATTTCCACTTGGCTAGAGAGTGATGAGGGCCAGGTTTGGTGAGGCGTGGGGCATAGACTAGTCAGAGAAGACCTCTCTTAATTGAATGACATTGGTGCAGAGACCAGAAGAAAGTGACAAAAGAATGTGGGTTTCTGGGGAAGCAGCATTTCAGGTCGTGGGAACAGTTAGGGATAAATGACATAATATATGTTATACAACTAAAAAGAGAACTGACACTTAGTATAGGGGTAAACTTTAGCTCTAATGATCCAAAACTCAAAAGCCTGAACTAACATTTACAGATCTGCATTTATACTATATTATAAATTTAAAAAATTAGTTTTGAATTTTATTTTTTTTAAACAGGAATAGCCAAGATTAACCATCGTTAGGGATTATGGGAAAGCAGCTGGATGGGACAGAAGACATGAAGACCTGAGTGCTCTTGGTTCTGATAAACTTTGTGACCCTGTGACATTCATTCAGTAACTCACTCAGCCTTTCTGAGTCTCATTCACAGCTGTGTGAAATAGAAGGATAAAATAAATAAGAATATTTGCTCTGCATGCTATAGAGAATTGTTGCAAAGTTTTAGAAAGTTATTTAAATTATATGATGCAAAACATCATTTTGGAATACTCAAGTGATATGCACATGTCAATTTCATAATTGAAATGTACAAGGGAGATGCCCCAAAACAGTTCTAGTTCATCTGTCTCAACTGTCTATAACAGTTTATATTGAAAAGAATTTCCTTCATCTTTAAAGAATGAAATCTTTTCAGAACATTTACTCTTTATTCCTCCACATGTACTCTGAAGTTTTCTCTAGTCTTTGCCGTGACCTGAAAGTATAAGCACAAGTTTGGGTGTTTTATCTCTGAAGAGTCTCCATTGGTGTCTGTGTCCCTCAAACAAACCTTTTCTCAGGCAGCCCTCTCCACACTGTTCAAAGGTGACCATCCTTCTCCTTATCGAGGGTCCTGCATAATCCTTGTTGGTTCCCTTAAATCCCACCCAACCTTTGTAAATAACTCCTTTATTAAAAGGTTATTCACAATTACACAATTTTAGTGTGCCATCTTTCCTTGCTGGATCCCTTTCAATGGCTAAGTATGTGTAAAATAAACTATGTAAATGAGAAAGCATTATATATATGTACCACATCTTTATTCAATCATCTATCATAGGACACTTCTGTTGCTTCCATGTCCTGGCCACTCTGAATAATGCTTCTATGAACATCAGTGTGCAAATATCTTTTCGGATGTGAGTTTTCATAATATACAATGGAATATTATTCAGCCATAAGAAGTGATGAAATACTGTCATTTGCAAATACATGGATGGACCTCAAGACACTCATGCTAAGCGAAATAAGCCAGACAGAAAAAGTCAAAAATCACATGATATCATTTATGTGTGGGATATAAACCTAAAAGCAACAAATGAACAGGACAAATAAACAGAGACTCATAGACATGGACAATAGACTAGTGCTTACCATAAGGGAGGGGGGTGGTAAAAGGGGGTAAAAGGGGTCAATATGTGGTGACAGAAAGAAATCTAACTATGGAAGGTGAATACATAGTGTAAATATATACCTTACTGTTAAAATGTATAGCTGAAACACTGGTTTTCATTATCCAATGTCACCATCAAAAAATAAATTAAAAAAATAATAATAATAAAAAGAGAAAGCAGTTATTGCAAACTTGTAAAAGTAACTTAAGCTGTATATCCTCTTAACAAAAAAATCTAGGACATACATTGTCCTGTGTAAAGACACCACTGTAGATAGTTCTTTTTCATGTTGGTCCATGAGCCTGATCACTAGGCTGGTGAGTTGGTCAAATCTGTTATTTGTGGCTCCTCCTCTTCCTGACCTTTGGACTTAAACTGAGCTTAGACATTTAAAAAGAAATTAGCTGCTATGTCTGCATAGCCAACACCACTACTTCCTCCCCTAAACCATACACTAGTGCCGTGAAGGTATGCCTTTCAGAACATGAGGAGGCCAAACTCCTGTCAGACTCTGTGCCTTGCACTCTGTGCCATATGTCAGCAGTGCCCATACCTGCTCTCTGCATGGCTCGACCTACTCAGGTCCTTTACCAACCACAAACACTGAAAAGAAATTGTGTGCCCCCTTTCCACAGGCAGTTAAAAACAATACTCAGCCAAAAAAGACAAAATGCATGTATTTAGAAATTAGAATAGAGATTTTCTAGGGATTCTGGTCCCGTTTAAGTTCCATGAGACTAAAATTTTCTTATTTTTGAGGTGACATCGATGGTTGTTTTAACTTAGCCTTTGGTTGGTTTGGCTTCTTGGTCATCCATCAACGCTCCCCTGTTTGAGATTCTGGTCAGATGCAATTTCCTGCTAAAAGCTGTCACTAAATCGTAGACTCTGGATTAAGAGCCACACTTCATGCGCACCTGGAAAGCATTGTGTGTAACTCCAGCAGCATCCCGAGCACACCTTATTGTCATCTCTGGGTTACCTCCCTCCTTCCTAAATGTCACCTTTCATTCCTCATCCTCTTCCCTACTTTATTTCATAGCCTTTATCAATATCTGATATTATTTGCTTCTTTATTCATTATCTTTTCCTTTCACTAAAGGGTAAGTTCATGAAATCATGTTTTGTTCATCACAGTATCCCCAGTACCTAGAACAGTACCTGACACAGAGTAGGCCCTCAATAAATATCTGTTATATTAATGAATGAACAAATAATCTCATGTTTCTCACATGATGTTGGGCAGAATAGGTGTTTGATAAGTACTTGTTTGAATGCTGAGTGGTGTCACTCTAGTCCCCCACTACAGTGGCGTGCTGACCATTTCATGCATCTCCAAGAAGAAGTCTCATACAGTGCGGAGGTAACCATGATGAACCGGAAGAAGTCCCAGCCATTACGAAGGGGCAGCTAGGACTCAAACCAGACATTTATCATCATTTTTAATGCAGGCTTGGTGCCGCTAGACTTTCCTGTATTTTGAGAAAAGCCAAAATTCTTGATATTTCTATGTTAAAATTTCTCCATTTTAAAAAGTGGTAATGAATTTAAAATATTATTAAAATTATGTGACCCAAATGAAATATCCACAAGTATAATGCAGCCGGTGGGCTACCAGTTTGAGAACTCCGCCTTACATCCCTACCCTATAAAATGCATCTGTAAAAGAAAGCAAATTTTAATAAATATTAATACCCTGGACTAGTAGCCTTTTTTAAAAACATGAAAAGTAACTAATTAATATAGATTAAGAAGCAGCAAATGCATATGTATGTGTGTGTATGTAAATAAATATAATTATTTAAGTTCTCTTGTAGTCCAAAGAGTAGAAATTAAAACCGCTAATTAGAATTTAATTTGAAACTTAATCAAAAGTGATTTCTACTATGTTAAAAACTCGATAATCTCAATGATCTCATGACCTTCAATTTTTTTGTACTATGGTTCTTCTTCCCAAGCAGGCATGGGAGGGCACAGACTATGAGAGTAAGAAGAGTTCCTTAAGTCATTTTGTCAATTTCTTCCTTTCACAGCTGAGGAAATTAAGGGAGGCAGAATAAGAGACTTGTCTGAGGTTGTGATGGCAGAGCTAGAAACAGAACCCACTCTGTCTACCACTGCCTCTCTACCACCCCCAACCCCCACTTGCTCCACTGTGCCTCTCCTGTGGTTCAGACCCTTTGCATTAGATGTGGACCCTGCTGTTCTACTCACCTGTTTGGGTTTGACTCTCCAGACTGTCCTCTGCTTCCTGCCTCAGAGGTACTCAGTGGCTCAATTCCTGCCACTCCCACGCCAAGCCCTGGTTACCAAAGCCTCAGCCTGGGACATGTGCCCAGATGAGCTCAGTCACCAGGGAGAAAGCATAACCTGACTAATGATGGCGGAGGTGGGGCTGGGATGTAGAAATTCATCATCCCTGTACACTATGGAACATCTGATGCACTGCATTGCCTCCTCCAAGGGTCCAACTCACTTCCACATAATGACTTGTCCTTAAAATAGTTACTCATTGGTCACAGGATTAACAGTGACCAAAAAATAACCTTACTTCCCCCCAAAAAAGAACAGACTTCAACAAGGCCATACAAACTTACATGATTACACATTGACTTATTACAAGGCTCTTGTTGAAAATTCTGTCAGCATTTTAATTTTCTTTTCCTAACAGTTTGATTAAGATATTGTTCATATATCATACAATTCATTCCTTTATAAACAATCAACTTTCGATAGCTCACCTCTAACTTCTTACACTGGAGTCAATGAAAAACCACATACCTCCACAAAAAGCTGTATCTTTTGGTAGAAACTGTAATGAGGTCAAGGGTTAATCTTGCATTAGTCATTGCATATTTATGACTTTAGAATACAAAAGAGAAGATTTTCTAACTTTTTCTAAGCTTCCTTGAGTAGAGGCAGAAATTGGGGCTCCAGGAACGTGTTTTCAAATTCATATCTATATTAATTTTATAAGCTTATGATCACAAGTGACCTTGAACCAGAAGGCTTTATTCTAGTTTCTAATCTTTTTCAGTGCTCAAGAGTCAATTATAATTAAGACCAACACTCAGAAATCTATAGCTTTGCATGTGCCATGAAGGTAGCTGTTAGGGTCATAGAGTGCCACATCCCTAATGATCTATTTCTGTGGAAAGGGCATTTAGATAGATAGATAGCTGATAGGTAGGTAGTAGGTGGGTAGATAGATGAAGAGAGAGAGAGAGAGAGAGAGAGAGAGAGATTCTAATACCATAGATAAAATCAGGTTTAAAGAGCTGACAGTTTATTCTTTTCTTCCTCCTTCAAGTTGCTGCCTCAGCCTTTATTCCTCTGTACATTTAGATATAACCATAGAAACAATTTGAAAAGCTTGATGAAGTTTAAGTTCAAAGGCTTTCAGTAGCTTACCTCTAATGAAACCCAGATGTGATTTAAACTTGAGTGGGTCTTATTTGCCAAGAGTATTTGTTATTATTTAAAGAAAAATTGAGTGAGCTGATGATCTGAATCACACTGCTAGGGGAGAGAGATGCTTACTTAGTTCAAATAGTTATTATTCTTTTTAAATAACTCCTATTTAGATTGGCTTCATTATGCAACTTACAAATCACACCATCTTTATTAAAGGCACTTAAAATATTCAACACAAAATGAAATTCCAAATGCTTGATTTACTATAAATTGTGCACAGGTGTGGGATTGTTTACAGTCCTTTGGTACAGTAGGAAGTCAGGCTTTCATTTATGTTTCATGGTGCAGTAAGTATCGTTTAACTCTGAAATGTTAGAATCATCACGTGGAGACTTAAAATACAAAGAATCGTCAGTGAAGATCAGCTTTATAAGACTTGGCCATCATCACAGTATCTCCTTAAGACACTGCAAGTGCTTCTTTGTTAGAACCTTGAAGGGGAAGATGTCTACATATAGGAGACATTTAAACCCCTAAGTGCTCTATGGAGAAAAAGGACTGCAGATTAGACAAGCGTATGCTAATATGGGCAAAATCTAAAACGGGCTCCTCTGGGACAGTAGCACTTGGAAAGGGGATGGCCAGTCTGAGTACAGCTCAGATGAGATCATTTGAGATCATTTGAGAATGTACTGGTGTTGGAAACATACAATGACATGTCATTTTGCTTATTAAAACCCTTCCACAATTCCCTATAACTTATTATAACAATAATATCTAAACCTTTATCCGATGGAGCATTTGAGACCTTTCATAAAGGCCCTATCAAAATATTTTTGTCTCCTCTGCCACCACCTACCACCACGGCCTGTACTCTCTATGGCAATGTACAAGTAATGACCCCCAGAACATGCCTTATTCTTTCACATCCTACAACCCTGTTCACTATAGTCAGTCTGCCCTAAAATAGCTTTGCCTCACGGAAAACCACCATGGATGTCCAAAATCCTCCCTCTTCACTCAGACATGTCTGCTTCCAAGGCATTCCACATTATAGGACTGTGATGCCCATGTTACGAACCAGGATCTCTGTTCCTTAAGGCCAGCTGTCCTTCATTCCTTATTCTCCAGTGAGCACCTTGCCTACATGCTCCAGCATAACCCATCAGTCAGTTGAGCTCATGGTCTTCTTCATGTCTTACTTCTTTATGTGGAATGTGCTCTCATTCCCATATTTCAACCTGTAATGTTTCTATACCCTGTATCATCTTCATATTTGCTTCGTTTAAACCATCATGAAGTAATGTTATTTCAAATAGAAAAGTACAGATCTAAGAAAAATATTTCTCAGTAATTTGTATACCCTCGTAAAACTCTATTAAATAAAACTTTGATTTTGAGAAATTTCACTCTATATACATTGGTATCCCATGTGAAAATTACATGCTGGAGGAAATGAGAATAGTTCATATAGAGGTTATTCAGGTTAGCAAATATGCAAGCTCATGAAAACATGGATTTTACTGTTGTCTAAATACCTAAGACCTATTGGCCGCCTTTACCAACTCTGAATAAATATAGTTTTCTCTACTCAATCAAGATTAATTTATTTCGTGAATCTATCATATCCTTTCAGCCTCTACTGGCAGTGAATTAATTTATTCTTGATTTACCTCCTGAAATATTGCAATAGACTCTTAAATGACTTTGATACTCTCAGTCTGAACCCACTATACACATAAATACACATACACACACAGTCTCTCTTTTCAACTTACCAGCGGTGCCAGATTTTTAAAATATACTTCACCCTCGAACAACACGGATTTGAAATGTGTGTGTCCACTTATACATATATTTTTTTTTCAATAAATACAGTTGCCCCTTCCTATCTGCAGGTTTCACACCTGATGATTTAATCAACCTTCAAATCAAAAATAGTATTTTCACATTTGCGATGGAAGTTTCACTCTGGAGGATTCCCAGCCACAGATTCCCAAGGGCATACTGAAAATACGGTTTGTGATTTGCAGTTGGCTGAATCTGTGGATGGGAAGGGCTAACTGTAGTTAGGTTTGGAGACAGTCAAAAGTTACAGCGGGTATTTTCACCTCTATGAGGGTCCACTCCCCTAACTTCCATATTGTGCAAGGGTCAACTGTATAAGGATCACTTTCCAATGTAAAAATAATTTTCTTTCATTTCCCTACCATGCCAACTTGATCAACCCTCTAGCCTCTAATAGAGAGAGCCACCAGAGTAAATTAAGATGGCTCCTCTATCTCCATTGTCAGGAGCCAAGGGAAAATCTACACCCACGGAGTAATAATCCCTTCGCAAATGCCTGGAAGACACCACCAGCTGAGTATAAACAAAGCCGCATTCTAGAGAAAAGATGGACCCTTCTCTAGAACTGCACTTGTCAAGTGGCAGCCCCCAAACTCTGTGTGCTCCTGCAAACCTCTTCCGTGATGTTTTCTTTCACTGTCTTGAGTGAGGTCACTACTTCCCCTTCAATTCTCTCATGTGGTGGCTGTTTCTCTTCCACTCTCCTAGGATCACTGAGCATGTCAAGTAAATGTTCTCCTTGCCTCAAATCCCATCCCCAGGAGTCACTCCTTCACCACCTGCAGCTTCAAATTTTACATGTTCATAGGAACCACTGTTGCTGTCACAATTACTGCTGCTATCACTCCTGACCTCAGGTTGCTCCTCTTCCTTTCTTAATGGTGTCAGCACTTGTTTCTCTACTACCATCTCCTACACTGTTTCTGACATACCTCGTGATTTCAGTATATCCATATATACTCAACACTTCCAGTTCACTGGAGTGGCTGTTGTTTGGCTTCCTGTTCACTAACCATCTTGTTTCTCACTCTACTTCTCCCACTCTTTCCCACGGTCATAGACTAGACTTTGTCATTCACAATAGCTGCAATTTCAAACTTCCTGTCCTCCGAACTCCACCTCCTTTATTTATAGGTTAGTTTCCTTATACCAACTCAATCTTTCATCTCGGGAATACCTAGAATCTGCTGATCTTACCACCTTTTCAATCCTTCGCCCTGGTCATGCTTTTCAATCTTTACTTGGCCTTAATCTTTCGTTAATCATAATAACACTCTTGCATGCATCCTTGATTCCCAAATGCTTTCTTACTTCTTTATCCCCTTGACTAAGTGAAACTATACTTAAATTTAAATCTTTGCCTACTGTGCCCACACTTGTGCAGCTGAATTGAGCAGGAGAAGAAATTAAATGTGTCATAATGACTACTCCCAATTTAAATCCATATTAACATCAAGTGGGCCCTTCATGCTGCCTAAGAAACAAATTACCATTCCCAAACCTGTTCACTTATTGTTTGTTCCTAGACAAGTGTTTTATTTTTTTCTCTTTTCTCTTAAAACTTTCAATACGTCTTCCCCAGCCCAATGGCCTTGCTTCACATCTCGCTGAGAAAATGGGAGCAACAAAAGATAAATACCATGAATGCCCATAATCTCATCTGTGTCCATATCCTCTACCACCCCTGCTTGCTGGTAATGAAGTTGTATTGCCAGCTAAAGTCAATCCCTCCTCTTAATCTTTGCCCTGAAGTCTGAACACAAACTATCCCTTCTCTTCTTCATCATTAAATTACTCTCTCTACTGTATCAATCCTATCCATTTCCCAAGAAGTTATTATTTCTTCCATCTTCAAAGACAAAAAACAAGCAAATTTCTTTCCTGATCCTGCATCCTTTTCCAGCGAACAGTTAATTCTCTCGTTCCCTTTAAGCAAAGTTCCTTGAGAGGGTTGTCTATAATGGCTGTCTCCAAAATCCCATTTCCTATTCTCTCAAAGGCACTCCAGCCGACTTTTGTTTATACCATGCCACAGAAACTTCTTACTAAGATCACTAAAGACAATGCCTAGTCCTCCTATTACCTAACTAACCGAACCTTTCTCTTTGGATTATAGGTATTGGTTTTCCTCCTGCTCTCGCTGCTCTTTCTTATTCTCATTCCCATGGCCCCTGAATGTTGAAAAACCTCAGAGCTGGTTCCTTGAGACTTACTGAATTCCTATCTATATCTTATTTGTACTAATTTCTTTGGCAATCTCTTCCAGCCTCATGTTTTATATATCATCTATACGCTCCCACATTTAAATCTCTAGCCCAGACCTTCTCCCTAAACTTTTTACTCAGTATATGCAACTGCCTACTCGATAGTTTTCACATGCATATCTAACAGGCATTTCAAGACTCTTCATGTTCAAAATAAAACTCCTGCTATTCGCCCTTCAAATCTGCTCTTCTCAGTACTGTCTCCATCTCAGGAAATGGAAGCTCCAGCCTTCTAGTTACTGAAGCCCCACCAAAACTTTAAATCATCCTTAATATCCCATACCCAACTCTTTAGCAAGTCCTATCAAGTCTACTTTAAAACAGACATTTTCCAACACCTCTGCTGTTACCATCCCTGTCCGGTACACTATCAGGCCTCGTCTGAAATATTTTAATAGTTTCCTAATGGGTTTCCTTGTTTCTGCCCATGACCATGTTCAAGCTATTTCCAACACAGCAACCAGAATGATACTCCTTACACGTGTCAGATCATTTCCTCAGAAACTGTTACTATCTTCCCATTTTACTCCAAGTAAAATCAAAGGTCTTATAATACTCTAAAGTCCTTACATAATCACTCCATGATCTCTCTGTATTATCCTCTCCACTACCACCCTCAACCACTCGAAGTTCATTACCTGAAACTCTGTACCCCTTTCATGCCACTCCAACCACTCTGGCCTCCCTGTTATTCCTACACGTGTCAGGGTCAGTTCTCCCTCGGGCCTTTTACACTTACTATTTCGGGTGCGGGGGATGATTTTTCCCCATATATCTGCATGGCTTGAGTTCTCAGCTTCTTAAATATATCAAAGTTCACTTTTTCAGTGAAACCTTCCCTGAATCCTCAATATTTCTATTCACTCTTCCGTTCTTTAATTTTCTACTTGAGAATGTATTCCTATATAGCATAGGAAATATTTTACTTACTTATCTTGTTATAATCTCTACACTCCACTAGAATGTAAATTCCATCAAGTTAGGCAATTTTATTTCTTTCTGTTCATTATTCTGTCTCAAGTGCCTAGAAAAGTCTCTGGCACACAGCAATCCTTACTAAACATTGAAAGAATAAATGCTTTATCTCTAGCTATCAGTTGGTTGAGAAAATACGTGACAAAAGTTTTTCTAAATACAATTATGCCTTTGAACAGAACTGCCTTATTTAATAATAAAATAATTTAGTACATTCAAAGAAAGCAGAATGGATATATACAAGAGAATGTTTTGAGCCCCTCTGGAATTTTCAAACTTGAAGATAATATTTCAATACTTGGAACCATATGAGATTTTCAAATCCCTTGTGATAACTTCCTGGATCTTTCTGCAGTTCTGATGCAGAGACTGGATCTCATGCCCCATTGTTCTGCCAAGGTAATCTTTCTAAAATATAAAACCCATCATGTCACTCCTCTGGTTAAAATCCTTTAGGGTTGCCTATGTCTATAGCAGTGCTTCACAATTTTCACCTGCATTAGAATCACGTGGAAGACTCCTTCAGACAGACTCTTGGGCCCCACTCCATAGTTTCAAATTCTGTCAGTTTGACATGGGAGGCAGAGAATTTACATTTCTAACAGTTCTCAGGGGGTTCAGTTGCTACTGGTGCAAGGACCACACTTTGCAAACCACTTGGCTAAAACATGAACACGTTTGCTTGCCACATGATGTCCCCTGCATATGAACTGGCAGAATTCAGAAATAGGCAGTCAGGGGCCTGCCAGGCCAACAAGCTGGGGACATTCCTGGAATGCTCATCCAAGTTTGCACCTGACCAACTCTCCTGGCAGATCTTACTCTGACAACTCCACTCTGCAATTTGATCCCCTGGGGTTGATAGGAAGAATGATACTGACTTGGTCTCCTGAGAAAGCCTTCCAGGGACATTCCTGACAGTCAGAGGATGAAGTCCTCAGAATCACAGGTGACTCTCTACACCAATCATTCAGCTGTAGTCACCAGCCAATGAAGCAGGGTAACAATGAAAGCCAGTATTTATCTAAGTGCTTACAAAGTACCTGGATATTTGCTAAGAATTTTCCATGTATTTGTTTATTAAATCCTCTTAAAACCCTACAAAGCAAGTACCATTATTATCTCCACTTTATAGATGAGGAAACTGAACCTCATCAAGATTAAGTATTGTGCTCATAATTAAATAGCTTGTTAGTGGCAAACACTGGACTTGAGCCCAGAAATTCTATTTCCAGAGGCCAAAATTTTAATCAGGATGCTATAACACCTTCTCCTAAATACGAAAACAGGAAAGAGAAAAACTAAAACAGTTAAAGTGTTTACTTCCCAACATGACTTTGGAATGTTCAGGCAGAACTGGAAAACAGAATTGAATCAATTTTAAAACAATTAGCATTGTGGAGGTTAGTTGTCTCCAAAGCACTCGATTTTCACTTTTTTCTTACCTTTATATTTTCAGCAAAAAGTTGAACATTTTTTAATTATTAAAATTCTAACCCCCCCAAAAAATGAAGGACAGAAAATTATTAACAAGTCTCTAAAATTTTAAATGGCTAAAAATTGATCTAGCATAGTTGCAGAAGATATACCAATTTTCCTTATAGTAGCTATTACTTTGTATATGAGGTCATGGTTTCTGTTATATTTACATTTAAAACATTGATAAAGCCCAGGTTAAGATACATTTCAACTTCGCGGTTCAAAATGTGGTCTATGAACTGGCTGTATGATCAAACCTGAGGGCGTAATGCAGACTCTCAGAACTCACCCCAGACCCACTGAGATAGGACCCACATTTTAACGAGATCTCAGGCAACTCTCCTGCGGAAGTCACATTATGCAATGTTGCTAAATTTTAAATCTAGGCACCCTGGTAGAGAATTGTTACATAGTAAAAGTACCCTGGTCCACACATCAGGAAAACAATCTCTTAGAACTAGCTGTATGGCCTTGAGTGCTTTCATTTCTCTTGGCCACAATTCTTAATTGAAAAATAAAGAGAAAGAAAGATAGACCTAGAATAGTGGTTTTCAAACTTAGCTGCATATTGGGATCATTTGGAGATCTTGAAATAAATACTGATGCCTATTTCTCACTTCTAGAGAATCTAATTTAAATTGGTCAGGGTTGTGGCCTGAGTATTGGAATTTTAAAGACTTCTTCCAGTGATTCAAATGTACAGCTGAGGTTGGAAACCATTGGACCAGATAGGCAGCATTAGCATCGCTTGGGAACTCGGAAATGCGAATTCTCAGGTCCTACCTCAGACCTACAGAATCAGAAGCTCTAGGGGTAGAGTCCTGTGATCTGTATTTAACAAATGCTCTGGGAGATTCTGATGTGCACTCCAGTCTGAGAACACTGACCTGGAAAATAAATCATCAAGGTCCTTTTCATACTGTAAAGTGACTATAATTTTAGCACATATTTCTGATTGGCTATGTTAACAATATGTTTTCCCTACAGGTCCCACATCATCTAATTTGAAGACTTTCTGTTTTGGGGTAGTGGTGAGGAAGGAAGAGGAGATCCTCAGGGAGATTTCCAAATGGTGACCAAAGAGGGGGAAAAAATCCTAAATAGCTACCATGCAATTATTTGCACCTTTTTCCTGTAAGATAAATTTCACAATTGAAGGGGCATGAATAGCAAATCTCCATTTGCTAAACGGCACACTTTGCTTACACTCCCTTCGACAAATCTCTCATTATTATGAAAAAGTTGTAATAATTTTTTTTTCTAATGAGCAGAGATTAAATGTAAATATAACCGTGTAGTCTATGTTCCTGGAAAGCAACATACCCACCTCTCCTTCTCCATTGCTGCAATAGTCCCCTACAAGATGTCAGCTAGTGTTGGCACTTACTCTGCATGTAACCAGGACCAAAGAATTTAAGATTTCCACCTTCAGGCAGAAAGCTGAAGCCGGGTGCACGGTTGGACATTTCACTGCATAGGATAAAGGGCAAGTGAAATCCTTTGGACAGCCTCTGTCTCTCAATGGTCTGAAATACTCTTCCCATGCATATAAAAAGAAATAATCCAGAGAAGAAAGTACCAAAAGTTTGGCATACACTAAAAAAAGACTCCACAAAAAAAAAAAAAAAAAAAAAAAAAAAAAAAGGAAGAAAAATCCCCCTTGCTAAATATAAAGAAATAATAGTCTTGTGCCTTGAGTTTCTTTGAGATTTTATAATAAAAATGAGGACAAGAACATCCCATTTTGGAGAGAGTCCAATTTATTTTAAAATGCTTGTGATCTTTAAATCCCTCAGCAATGATAGTAATATTAATTTAGACTATTTTAAGTTACACAAGTGAAATGTTATACTTTATGGAAAAGCTATGTTTATAAATACACAAAGCCTCTCAACTATATTTTTTAAAGATCAGCATGGAATCTGAAGCCCAGCCTGGCATTTTATGTCTGAACTGTAATAGTGTTCCATCTTCCAGAAATATTTGCAAACAAATAGCAGGGCAGCAGGGGTGGCCCAAAAGGAATGAGTAATGTAAACTGCTGTTTTGTGTGTGTGTGTTTTATTATTAGTATTATTATTATTTATGCCCACAGCACCTGGTCTTCTTAAATGGTCTGCTATCCAAGTACTAACCAGGCCTGATCCTGCTTAGCTTCCGAAATCAGACGGGATCGGCTTGCTCAGGGTGGCATGGCTATAGACCATGGACCGTGGCTCCATTGGGGTGCAAACTCAGGACCTTCTGTGTGTAAAGCAGACGTGCTAATCGCTACACTATGGAATCATGTCCAAGCTGCCATTTCTAACGGGTACGTAGTACAATACTAGTCCTCTCCCTGCAACCCCCTTCCCCAACACACACACACCCGCTGCAGTTGCACGAACCAAAATGCAGCTCTGGATAAAACTTTTCCTTAGATACTATAGTGTATATAATAGATATTTTATATGATATGTAAACGTAGCCCTCTTCTCTCTCTTTCCCCCCTTTACCTTTGAAAAACAAGGCTTTCAGCTATCTAGTGTGCAGGCCATAACTGTTTGCCTTGCTTCTTTTCTGTTTTCTCTGCCACAGGAAAGGCAATGGTACCCATAAAGCAGGCTCAGGGCTTCCTGACAGACCAGAGCCTGAATTCTCAGGAGCCTGGGTCCCTTCTGCCAGGGAAACAGAATTTTACCTTGCTCCCATCTAAGGAGGCCACTGTGACCTCTGAGATGCAGTTTTGATTTTTTTCTCATCCCACCCCATCCTGGAACCCATTAGGGTTCCATGGCTCACACTTCAAACTCCCTCTCTCTCCTGTCCCCTGATGTGACCTACATTCTCTTGCCAACTTCCATACCAAGGAGATTTCATCGTTTCTCCAGGTTTCAAAACAATTTTGAAGCCTACTGGCACTAAACAAAGGTCCTAAAACCTGCAAGTAACCCTAACTGCTTCCAAATCTAGAGTATAATTGGCCTCATTCACCAGACTTTCCCACCTCACTCTCCGCCAGCCTACACACCTTCAAGAGCTTGTGCACATTTTGGATAGTGGGTCTCTGACCTGGTTGTCCTTGGTTGGTTTCCCAGGCCCATACAGCCTTGGCTAACCCTTTTGCCTACCCAGCTATGTGCTGCTGTCCCAGGTAGTTTCCCTGATAGTATATAAAGTAAAAAGAAGGAAAGTTCAGATGCCCATCCAACCAGTATGATGGCATTTTCTTTCCCAGAATCAATTTACGGAAACAAATAAACAAAAAACAAGGTTTTGCCATATCACAGAAGCTCAAGGACTATGTGACACCATCATAGGATACACACACACTTAAAAAGATATATTCAACTAAAAACTATTTTACTTAACCTTTTCGTAAACAAAAGTTAAGACCACCTGAATGTGAAATGATAAAACAAGCAATAAAGACCCTACAGCTTTTTGAGGATCTACTATAGGTCAGTTGCTTTACTGAGGTTTGTTCATTTAATTCCCACCACAGCACCATTCTGGTCTTGCTGATGGCAAAAATCAAAGTTATAAGTATTTAAGTATGCCTTACATCTTGAAGTATAAAGATTTATAAACAATGAGAATTTACAAGCAATAAAACCCTAAAAGCTAATTGCTCGTTAGAACATACGTATTTAAATATTGGTTTGTTAGTCAATGGCTAGTCAAGGCCTTCATTCAAACTATTTTAAGAGGCAACACTTATTTTATAACCCACAGTGAAAATGGATTATCTTCCCACTCCACTGTCTTTGAAGATAAGACTGCTATTTCCACAAGCAGTGGAAGACAGTGTGATTCAAGGACCCTGGCAATCTTGTCAACTCTGAGGCACTCCGGTGGGATGGAAGCTTCTTTCCCCACACAGTATTTTAAAGATAAGGCCTGTGGCTCTCCCAGTGGTTTGCCAGGCTTCTGTAATCTCTCAGAATCCAGTACTGAATTGGGCTTTCAATTGACTGAGTGGGAAATCTGGCACAAAATGAAAACAAGGGAGATTTAGAGGACAGCAACAGCCCGGAAAGCCAGAGCGATAAAGAGGAAATGCCTTAATGACCCAAGAGATGACACCACACAGGATAACTGCTAGGAAACAGACCTGTAACAGTAAGTGACTGGCTGAGGAAGAAGACATGAGACTACAATCTCCTTGTAAATCAAAAGGGATTAATTGTGTGTCCAGTTTGGAATAAATCATCAGCAGATTTTTCAATACAATCCCTCCAGAGCTATGAGATGCAGGAGTAGACTGCCTCAGGCCTCCCTTTATAGTGCATGGGGTTCATTCTTCCATTCATCCATTCTCTATTCATTCAGTAACCATTTACTGACTATATCTCTTCACGCTAGATAACAAATGGCTACCATCTAACATGAAGGACATTTTATTACGCATATCATATCTATTATTTCACTAAAGAACAACCCTATGAGGAAACACAGGCACAAACATCAAGTATCACAGGGTTTGGCCAGGGTCATCCAGCTGATAGGCATAAGAGGTAGGACTAAAACCAAGAAATCTGACAACAGAAGATGGAACCTAAATCAGTTCTCAGCGTTGTGCAAGAAATGCCTCTACTCGCAAAGGCCTGCAACCTAAAAACAGAGATGATGCCTCACTGCAAACATCTGTCCTGCTATCTGAACAAGGCACTTCCCGAAAGGAGAAAAGATAATGCACCAACAGTGCTCTCCAGCTCTGGCTGAGCATCAGAACCGCCTGAGAAGCTTTTACATATATTTCATAATCATTTTCAACCAAGATATCCCTTATCTTTGTTAATGCAGAGTAATATAAACAAGAGAACAACAACAACAACAAAAGTGGCTCATATCCCAATGACAGATAATCTTTGATGAGAAAAAAAAAAGTAAGCTAGTCATTTCCACAGTGATTGAGCACCTCTGATGTGCCAAGCACCATTGTCCTGCTGGGCACAGTGCACTGAACAAACAAACTAGACATGAACCCTGAGCGAGCGAACAGACTACCCAGAATGACTTAAAAAGCGTAAGTCGCACCCAACTCTAACAACTGCTAACAATTTCTTATGTTCCTTTTCACTATAACTATCAAAACACCATCTTAAATTTTTACTCCCAAATGGATTTCTTTTGGGATTCCTCTTTATCCTTCTGAGCCTTGCTTTCACTGCTGTTATAGTCTAGGTTTTTGCCTTATCACAACATAAAGATATACTTACTTTTCTTCTCATGGCCGCGTACCAGTCCAACATTTTAAATATATCATAATTTTATTTAATGTATCCCCTACTGATGCTCACTTTTGTTGTTTCTAGTTTGTGATTTAAAAATCAACCCTGCATTTAACATTCTTAATCATATGCATGAATGACCTTTTGGGAATATAAGGTATGTCTTAGTTACAATTTTGCTAGGCAAAGAGTACTTGCTATAAAAAAAAAAAAAATGGATATGTAAGTATTATCAAATCACCTGTGCAAAGTTTGCAAAAATGTATTCTTATTCTCTTACACACTGTGTATAAGAGTGGCCTCTCCCACATGCAACTCTTAAAAATTTGTCCAACTTTTAAATGTTTACCAATCTGCTAAGTGAAGGACTATATAAATCCTGTTATTTTCATACATATTTTGTTAATTATGAGTGAAATTGAATGTAGTTTTATATTTTCACTGGTAATATATATGTCTTTATTTGTAATGTGTTTGCTCATATTTCCCATTTTTCCATTGAGTTGTTTGTCTTTTCCTATTGATTCCTACAACCTGTTTGTTAAAGAAATTGGCCATTTATCTGACATTGGTTTTTAAATACTGTTCTCCAATTTTGTCAATTTGTTTTTTTTTTTTTACTTAGGTTTTGAATTATTTTTCCCTAACACCAGTTATTAGTTTTATACAGTTAGATTTATTATTTGTCCCCTTTACAGTTTTGTGTTTATATTCTGATTACGAAGGTCTTTTCTATTGCAAGAGTATAAATTTATTCACCAGGTCTTCCTTCTATAAATTTATGGCTTCAGTTTTTAATGTTTGAATCTTATTTCAATCTATAATTTATTTTGGTTTAAAAAGTGGAATAGGAATTCATTTTATTTTTTGTCTAAATGTTTATCCAGTTGTACCCAAACCACTTATTTAATACTTCCTGTTTTCAACAATAAATTGAAATGTCATTTTTATCACTGCCTAAATCCTCATATACATAAGCATTAAGGTTTACTTCTAGATAGTCTAATCTTCTTTTTATGACTTATCATTCAGGACCAAATTATTTGATTATTATGGTTTTATGATATAATTTAGGATAAGTCTCTCCTGTCAGAACACACGTTCTTCATAATTTCCTGGAGCATTTGCTTATGTTTCTTCTTTCAGATAAATTATAGTATAATTTTGTCAGTTCACAATTAAATCTTATTAGTATTTTAAGTGCAACTGCATTACATTTATAGGTTTATTTACGGAGAACTGACAATCTTATTAAATTTGAGGGTAGTTTTTGAAAATATTGATTCCTGCACTCTTTCCCTGGAGGTTCTGACTCAGTAAGTCTATCTTGAGAATGAGAAACATAGAACTTTTAAGACACTCCGAGTTTTTGCTCAGACAGGTTTTGGCAATATCATGCATGAGAATTCAGATAAAGGGTGTTTACTCCTTATATAAAGAATTAGATGGTCTTCCCAAAGAAGCATTGCAGTGGACCTTCTTGAAGAATTTGTAAAATAGTGTTTTTAAATAAAACATTTAAAGGACAGGTAAAAAAAGTGAAAAAATAATGAATGCTTAGATTTTTGGAGACACAGAGGCAAAAACAAGCTTTGTATCAGGTAAGAAGGACAACATTTCAGAAGAGTTAAGAAACACGGAATGGAGAGCTTAGGATGAGATGGGGGATGGTGTTATAAAAATATAACTGCAAGGTGAATTGGGGCCAGAACCTGGGCTGCACTGGCCACCTGGATAATGAGTTTGAAAGCTCTACATCAGAAAATAAAAACCACAGGAGGCATGTGAGTATGTGTGTGTTGGGGGGGCGGGGGCGTGGGTATCATGTCTGTAGCTATGCCTTGGGACAACGAAGTGCAGGTTGAGATAGAAGCCTAAGAAAATGAAGTCAGGAAGCTCATTAGCGACAATTGTAGCAGTTCACACAAGAGATAAATGATATACACTGCTGACAGTAAGAAATGAAATGACACAGACTTGATCATACTTTTGGGATTCATGTGGGCTACAGTGATTTATTGCTCCAATGAGTTTCATCCTTTTATTACCCACAGCTATTGTTGGATTAGAGAATTTTAGGGCTGGGAGGGATATTTGAATTCATTTAGACCTTGAGAAGTACAAAGATCTACCCACATTCAAACCTAACACACATAATGGCAGATAGGAGCACTGAATCCAGGAAGTAGAGAGGAATGGTGAACAATGGATTCAACTCCTGGCTCCCACACTTTCTGTATAACATTGGGGAAGTAATTTAATGTCAGTTTCTTCATCTATAAAATGAGAAGAGTAACACGCATCTCTTATTTTGTTGTGAAAAAAGAATGAGCCAGTGGACTCCACCTTACATCCCAAGGAAAGCAAATGGTACTGGGAAGGAGTCAGACCTGAATTCCAGGCAGCCTAACTCTGCCACTCACTATTGACTACCTGGGTTAAATAATTAAACCCACTATCTTCCTTTTGCTCACCTATAAAAATATAAGGATGTCAGATATTAGATGATATCTCAAGCTGCCATCAGATAAAAATTTTTTTGAGTATTACACAAGGATTGATTAGTCACAAGAGTGAGGAAGAACTATCAATGTCTCAGCGAACAGAAGAGATATAAATCAAGACACTAGACAGTAAGTTCTATATAGCATTCCTACTTAGCATATCATAAAGTACAATGATTTACTGATTTCCTTCACCTAAACTCCGTTGCTTTGACAGCACTGGGGACTGCTAAGATGGCTCAAAGAGACAGCAGGTAACATGCAAGACCATCTCTCCAACAGAAGAGAGAACAGAAGACTCATCACCTTTCCCTTCTCAGAGCCCTTATTGTAGGGTAGGGCTCAGCATTATTTATACCTTAGTAGGAATTGCTGTGATTGCCCTTAAGACTCTTCAACAGCAAGGACCAGGAAAGCGAAAACCTCCACTTTACATAAATGTCTCCTACTATCAAAATTCCACAGAAGTGAACTAAGAGGAGTACAATGGACAGAAACTACCAGAGGATGGTGTCAACGTGTTAGCACACAGGATGTCCAATCAGAAGGTCCTGGGTTTGAATCCTGTGCCTGCCATTTTCAATCTATGTGTTCTTGGGCAAGAAACTTAACCTTTAAGCACGTCTCTCCTCTTTTGCAGAGAGAATGACATTCAGTTCATTAAAACAATATCATTCCTTTAGGAAATAAATTTGTTGATATTTGCAAAGAGCTCAAGAGCTCAATAAAGGTGACAGTTATGATGACTTGGGGATTTTTTTCTTTAATAAATGTGGCAATTTTACCATAGAGACGTGCTATAGATATTCCAGATTATTCCTAACCCTAATGTGTTGTAAATAAAGATGATGAAAAACTAAAAGAAGAATATGGAGTTAGGAAGAGAAGATAAAACCACTGAAATATGAAATTATGCAAATGTAAACTTACCTTTTAATGACCAGTGGCTCCAAAGAAAATGAAGCTTCCAACCATATTTGGTTTTAGATCAAACTGATTTAGAGACCTTTCAAGGAACAACATTCAGGAGGGTACTACTGCCACTTATGAGATGCATTCTTCCTGTTTTATTTATCCCCATTGTGAAGCATAGGGAATTTTTCAATTTTTTTAGCGCCATTGCTTTTTTGATATTGAAACTAATACCCATACGAAACTAGCGCAATGGAAGTGAAATGGGGAAACAGACTGGATGGGAGAGCATAAGGACAAAAAAGCAGGAAATTGCTTCACTTTGAAAATCCTTACTCTGAGAAGTCTTGATTTACATAAACAGTTACCAGTTTAAAAGCAGCTATTTTATTTTCTAATGATAGAAATATATGGAAGAATTTATCAATAAAAAATTTCCATGGGCACGTTGGCAGTACCCGTGAGAATATGCCTTGTCCCATAAATTCCACTTCTAAGAATTTACCCTATAGATATGTATGTCCATGTGCCCAAAGAATTAGATATAGATTGCTTTTATTAGTAAAAGGTGGAAAAAATTTTCTTTTAAAAGGGCCAGTAAAATAAATCACAAATATGTTTCTGCATTAGAATAGTATGTAGCCATAAAATAAAAAAAGAATGAAAAACATCAATATATACTAAATAAAGCAATAAGCAAACAAGTGGTATGCTTCTATTCCATGTAAAAATGAGAGGGAGATATATATGTGTGTGTGTGTGTGTGTATATATATATATATACACATATATATATATACACACACATATATATACACACATATATATATATTTATACATATATGCATATATATGTGTATATATATATATACATATATATACATACACGCTTACATAGAATTTTTTTCCAGTTTTACTGAGATATAATTGACTTATGACATTTGTAAGTTTAAGGTATACAACATGATTGATCTATGTATATTGAGAAATGATCACGTAGTAAATTTAATTAACACTCATCACCTCATGTAATTTCATTTTTTTCCCTTGTGAGAATTTTTAAGATCTAGTCTCTTAGCGACTTTCAAATATACAATACAGTACTATTAATTATAGTCACTATGCAGTACACGACATCCCCAGGACTAATTTATCTTATGACTGGAAGTTTGTACCTCTTGACCACCTTCAACCATTTCCTCCATCTTTCCCCCATCCCCACCACTCCCACCTTCCATAGACTTTAGTCTTTCAAATGCAACACACTGCATTATGGTTGCAAGTAGGAGGTTTAGTCACTATTGACTCCTTTATAAATATTTGATTTTTAAAATTGTACATGTATTATCTTTTCAAAAAGTAGAAAATACTCTATTGAGGGTACAGAAGAGTTTCATGATCTCTCTCAGCTCCTGGTATCCCAGGGCCCTGAAAGAAGTTTAGTTTATTATCTGATAAGAAAAGATCACCCCATTGCATGAAGTGCCTAGGAAGAAGTCAGTGAGAAAGGAAATCCATTGCTCCATTTGGAAGAGCAGGGTCCCTTCATCAGGCACAAACACACGAGAAAAGGCTGCACCGTATCCCCTGGCACGCAGACGCCAGCTATCTTTGTGATTAGCATCATTTGTAAGCCGGGATTCTGGAGCATCACTGGCATTGGTGCTGCATGTTCCATGAACAAGAACTCCTGCCCTTGGGAAAGGAACTAGAATCTTTCCCTGATCTCAGCCTCAGGCCCCACCACCAGGTGGCTGCTTGGCATGCAAGCCGAGAGGAGTTTTGCTTGTGTGTTTGTTCACTTTTTAGTTTGTTGCCTTCTTCAAAAACCTGCTGCTCTACCTGAGTGATGAGAATATGCTCCTGAGCTTTGGCTTTCAGAGGCCAAGATTTACTCAAGGTCACACAAACAGTGCGGTGGGGGCGCCTGTGCTAGAGGGGATATTTTGAATAAGACTCAGCCTGGCTGCTTACCATAGTCTCTGTACCTCCATTTATTCATCTGTACAATAGGCACAGTGTTCGTTCCTCTGTCCTAGGGCTTTTATGAGGATTGGCTGAGCTGATATACTTAGAATAGTATCTAGCAGGGCCTAAGTACTAAATAAACCTAAGCTATTTTTAGTAGTTATAGCTTTCTCTGCCTTGTGAGGCAAGGTGAGTTACCATTATCTCAATTTACTGATTTGGAAGCTGAGACGCAGGAAAATTTATCCAAATTCAAATCCCTATATCAAGACTTGGTTTTAATTTTCAGTTTGAGTATTGGTACCAGCCAGATATTTGCCTTTACTAATCACTTGGCCTCCATTTTCCTGTCCATTAAATGGAGACTTTGACTCCATATGCTTAGTAATGGCACAGGCTATGACGATAGTAATCAGAGATGGGAACAGAGACAAAAGTCTCCCAATTTTGCCTCCACAACAGACCTCAGTGAAAGTACGATTGCGTTGGGCCCTTTCTACAATTGCATTTTATGCTTGAGGAAAGCAAGAGTAGCTTCTGCTTTGTTGTTCATTTGTTTTCTTGTCTAAAATGCTAGTCGGCAGCAGTTCAGGCCTGGTAACCCCTACTGTGGAATAATTTGCTGCTCATAGCAGCCCTACTTACTAGTCATAATAGAAAAACAAAAGTGCACATTGCTTTGCACATAAAAGTCACATATTTGGCAGACTAAGTGCTCTGATAAGCGGATGGCATTTGACAGGAGGTGAGTGAATTGGCTTTCCTAGGTAAGGACTGGCAAAGACAGCCTTATTCACTCAACACCAGCCAACTGAGCATGAGGAAGGGGAACCTCAGTCTCTACTGGAAATTCATCAGAGATGCCCAAGGCTTGGCATTACACTCAATAAACACACACAGTTCCAGCGTCTATGTGCCAGGCTCTGTGCGAGGAAATGTGTGGGTTAAGAGTCTCTCTTTTTTCCTCTCAGTGGGCATTTTAGTGGACACTGCAGTGTAGGTGCTGCCTTGTCTGTCTGTGTGTGTGTTGTTTTAAGGATATCGATTGTTAACACAATGACAGGTCAGGAGATGGAAGGCACAGTCATTAGCAGCAGCTGCCCTTATAAGTTGTTAGAGAGCTCAGAAAAACACTAATGGATAAACAAGGTCGACAGGAACACAGTGGGCCAGTTCAAAATGTCCCAAGGTGGCTAAGCCTTAGCCAGGCCTCTCTTTCTCTAAACAGCAAATGAAAACCTTTAGTATTGATATTCAGACTAGGCAAACTATATGCTGAACCAAGAATGACTTCACCCGGCTTATCCATCATACCTCAGGGCAAGAGATGACTTACAAGCTGCCCTCTCTTTATGGAGATGGTGCAATAAAGAAGATCCACAATTACTCACACTTTATCTTTGGGGCACTTCTTCTTTTCAGTCATGGAGGGGAATGCAGAGTCAGGTCTATGTATTCGTGGCAATTGCTACTACCAACATTAGTGAGAATGAACATTGCGACGTGTTGAGTGCTTTGCATTCACCATCTAATGTAATCCTTACAATTGTTCTAATTGGAAGTTGCATTTATTATTTCTGCTTTAGAGATGGAGGCTTGAAAAAAATCTAGTCGCTTGCCCAAGTTCTCTGTGGAAAACAACTTGGTCTTGGATGCTGAAGCTACAATTTAAATTTGATCTCCTGGAACTAGGGTGACCAATTCACCCCAGTCTGCATGAGAGTTCTTCCATTTCATCACTGAAAGTCCCATGTTCTGGGAACACTCTCAGTCTCAGGCAAAATGAGATGGTTGATCGCCCTGAATGTAACTCTAACTAGGGACCATTCAGTGCCTTGTAGAACAGAAACAGAGCAATTTAGCTTAGCGACTTAGACCTGATTTCCCAGAGCTGCAGAAAGGAGAACACAAAGCTCAGTTACACAATCCCTGACGCCTCACTAAAGTATGGTCAGCGCACCAGCAGCAGGGGCATCACCTGGGAGTGTGTTCAAAAGGTAAAACCCTGGGCTGCACCCCAGATCTACTGAATCAAGATCTGCATTTTAATATGATCCTTGGGTGATGTGTACCATTGAATTTTGAGAAACTCAGGGGTCTAAGATCCTTTCCAGAACCATATACCACTGTGATCCTGAATTGACTAGTGTAGCATGAATCTCTTTTGTATGCCAGCTCTAAAAGGGGTCCAAAGTAGAGGGGAGAGGGTTCACCCTAGGGACTTTTGCTCTGGAAACCAGGGGGTGCGGCACAAGGCACTTTGCAAGCAGGCCCGGACTTCATGCATGGACCGATTTCCCCAAGGGGAGACAGTGTGCTGGGGAGGAAAGAACGTAGGCTTTAAATTCTGATTGAGCTGGGTTTGAATCCTGATTCAGTTGCCTGGGTGACCTGGGGCAAGCTGGGAACTCCTAGGATGCAGGATGCGGTCTGTAAAGTGGTTAAATTACCCATCTCCGTGGTTCTCAATTCTGGCCATCCTTCAGAATCAGTTGAGACATTTTAAAAGAAAATGCAGGTGCCTGGGCTCTGCCCCCAGAGAAGTGGATTTAATCTGACTGGGGCGGGGCCTTGACCATACATCATTTCAAAGTTCCCCAGGGGGTTCCTTCTTTCGTGCAGCCGGGACTTAGACCCACTGAACTTCCTCTTAAGGATGGTGGTAAGGTGACAATGAAATAACTCATGCCAGCATCTGACACTAAGCAGCCCTCGAGCTCTTTCAAACTCCCCTTCTGTCAGTGGTGGACACATCACCCATCGGCAATAGGGCTGCTCTCCACCAACGGCAGTTGAGGCAGTCTCTAAGGAAACCAAGAGATCCATATAAAGTCCGTGCCTTGGGCTTCTCACTCTATTTTTCTTACCTATTAAGCATGTTAAACTTAGGAAAAACTAGGCAACAGTGAAGCAATTTACCAGAAGGTTAGTATTTAGGATCTTACGTAATATATTGTTTAAAAAGAAAGAACAAGTAAATAAATAACAATCTGCCTTCAATGCACCTTTTAACTGATAAAGCTGCCTTAAGATAGGACTCTTAAGAATCGCCATAGTCCTCTAAGTTACAGCGTGCCGTTCCTCGGGGCAGCTAATTAAAACACCTCGTGGGAATCGGTGCCTTCCACACGGTGCACGGCCTGGGCGATGCTCCCCCCAGGTACCACAGCGTTGCCTCAAAACAAGGGCACGGTAAGGTATGAACCATCACAGGGCTTTACGAGCAGGCTTTGGGAGAGGGATGCTGATAATTCCATACAGAAAGGGCAGAATGCTTTGCTTTATTTATTTTTTAATAAGAGGGCAAGTCGGCCAAAGAAATCAGTTTTAGAAGTCTAGCAACACAAGGAAGGATAGATAAAAATCAATACCAAATCCTGCTTTCCTTCCAAGCAACTATTAATAAACTCACAGCTTTCAAGGTGTCTATCCCCATTAAAGCCTTGGAGAGGAAGGAATATGGGGCATGAAATCTTTATGCAGGTTTTCCTGCCCAGCTCACTTTCTCACTGTCTCTGCTTCTGCAATTTCCCTTTGTTATAGAATAATGACAAAGAACAGATTAGAAGTGGCCTTGAAAGTATATCTAACCCCATAATACAAGGGGCTATTTGAGGAAGTAACCAAATGCTCCCTTCCTTAGTGCACTAGAAATCTCTGCTGGAATGCTAAGCTGCATAGTTGAACATATTATTTCCAAATTGTTATTCTCTCAAAATTCGCTCTTCTAATTCACTTGGTTTTTCACGTCCTCATACCAAGACTCTTTCGTATGGTGCTTTGCAGATTATGAAGCTTTGCATTCAACATCTCATTGAACCTCGCTGTCAGACACTTTAACTCATTGTATGAAGGGAAAAGTTGACATAGAGAGAGATTCACTAATTTGTCCAATGTCACACACTACCAGAAAATAACAAAGTAGGTACTTGAACTGGGAGGGCTGGTGAGGTCGCTGAAAGCTCTCAAGCTATGCTCCTTTCCCTCTTACTTGTATCTCCCTCAAGCAAAACTTTCACTAATAAACTGACATTTTTTTCAGAGACAGTGTCTTACTTAAAGCGTTACTTAAATCAGGTATAAGGCTCCGTCCAGGTCCCTGGCCAGTTTGCCCTGAGATCTGTTTCTTGGACTTTCCCTGAACTGCCCAGGTGCTGATACATTGCCCAGTTGGCCTTATCAGTTGGCCTCTGGCTCAGTTTCACCAGCGACGGGCAGAGATAGTGCACTGGATGGTGAATGAAAGGGTGAAGCCAGAGTATTCATCTACCTCTCTCTGTACCTATGGCTGAATCCTTCCATTCTTCAATGTCTTAGCCCTGCCATGATTCCAGCTCCTACCTGTAGGCCCTGGGCGCTGGCCTCCTGGAGGGTATGTCACCTCTCCATCTTACAACTACCAGTTTCTTGCTACTGCTAATCTCTGGGTTGCCTCTTCATCCCACATGTGGCTTCATAGCGCTTCCATCACCTATATAACATATTATCTGCATTAAAGTTCTTCTTTGTGAATTAATTGGCATGGTTCCTGTTTTCTGGTTGCTCTCAAATAATGACTTTTTAAAAATTTTTAGATATTTGTATATTTGGTTGGATAGAGAGAGAAAATCAAGAAAGAATCGAATTTTACTGATGGCTTAACATGTACTTCCTGGGGCCTGGCACTTTTATATGCCTTGTGTATTTTAGTCCTAAAAATAGAACTGTGGGAAACATATTATCATTATTCTCCTTTTATAAAAAATTCTGGATATCAAAAAAGCGTGGTGGCTTGCCCAAAGATACAAAGCCAGTAACTGGAACAGCTAAACTTCTAATGTAGGCCATTTTTTTTTCCTCTTAATCAGTCATGGAATAAAGACCAGTGTGGGTCTCCATCTTGAACAAATACTGGAGTTGGTGTCATTGTAAATAGCAGAGGTGGTAGCACATATGATTTGGATTTTTTCAATAAGCATTGAGCTAAATAGTGAGACAGCAGGAATACATAACGTATAATTAATACAAGCCTTAATATATAACACTGCCTTGTTAAAACCTAGAGAAAGCCTAGGCCTTGCCTGAGGCCGACTCGTGCTTTCTAATTAGTATTTTTTTCTGATTATTATTAACTATTTGATGTAAAAAGACAAAGCAAAAGAAATAAAAGCATGAATTATATTCAGACCTCTGTTATTAATTGGGATTCCAACAAAGTCAAAACACAAATATACCTAGACCCCAATCTTTTGTATTCATTTAACTATTAGCTAAAATATTTTATAGGATTATTATTACAGATACTCTTCCATTCATAAAATATTCCTTTATGCTCTGCTATAAAAAGTAAAGAGCACTGAAGTAAGCCTCAGAAGTACTCAATTAGAGTCATGGCCTTAATAAAAACTAGTTGTGTGACCTTGAGAAAGTTGTTTCAGTCATCTGAGGCTCAGATTCTTCTTCTAAAAATAGGAATAATTATATTTTTCTCTACCTCCTGCAATGGGTCATTTTGAGGATAAAAAAAAGCATAATGTCTATGCATTTCGAAAAATACAAATTGCTATAAAAATGTAAGGGATCATGTTTACTAAAGTACATTTATGTTCATTATTGTGTTTCTATCCTCAGAGCAATCTGCCACAAGTGCTTTTCCTCATCAGCAAAAGGCATGAATAAGATTTAGTATGAAGAACAATTTTACAAAAGCCTTGCAAATAGTGTCAAAATTATCTCCATTTCTTCAGACTTAACTAATGGCAGTCTTTGAAACTAGTGGCCTTCCTGGGCATTTTCGGCTACTTGTACATAGAGGGTTTTCCTGCCAATCCCAGCTTCTTAGCAATGCCAACATCTGGAGCAAATTCACTGAAGCCAAGTAAAGCTGAGAACTGAAGTTGTGATAAGGCAAATTGATACAAAATGTAATTCTACCATCTTATATGATGATTTTTGGTATTCTTCAGACATTTTTGTACATTGGTCTTAATATTCTAATAGATTTGTCCTTCTTTTTACATTGCAGCGACCTATGAAGGAAGAAGTGAACAGAAGCAGAAAAAAAGATTGTGAAATTCCTTACATTTATTTTAAGATTTAATTTCTAAGGTCCAGTCTTTTCTTTCACAAAAAAGAAAAAAAAAAAAAAGGTAGTTAATGTTTCAGGAGCAGAAGTGTTTCTCTTGCTTTCATAGGGAACATCAGCCCTAAAGGATCTGTTGAGAAAGTAGAATCCCTTGTTCTCTGATCTCCAACAATATTGCACATTCATCACCTATTTCTAAGTGTCTGTGTGCCTGGCACGGAGCTGAGCAGGGAGCTTAGGATACAGATTAAAGAGCATTCATCCATTAAACAGCTCGGCCGACCCATCCCATCCTGCTCCACAGCCCCTGTCTCCCATCAGGTACAATGGTGTTTCGGGGCAGACTGCATTTGCTCAGAGCACCAATCCAGACACTGATGCTGACTTTCCTTCTGACCTTGGCCAGGTTACTTTTCTCTTTCTTCCCTACTTACAGAAATGTGATATTATAAGTGGGCAAAAAAAAAAAAGAGAAAACTAAAAAGTTGATAGGGAGAAGGGGTTGAATGCATTCCACTCAGTGCTCTGATGATGGTTCACATGCATTTCAGGTTTTGGAATCAAGAGGGTTTCATGGTAATACCATCAACTCTAAAGGCTGTGTAAACCTGGAGTTCACATTCAGTGAAGGCCGACTTCCAGCTGCTTCCTAACGATTTTAACGCTGCGACAGAGCAAAGCGTCTTCCTATTTTCAACCCTAGCAATTTGGTTCAAGCATGATCTCAACCACTTTAAGCTTTGATATTTCTAGCCACCTCTTAAGCTGTATTTTCTCTTAATGCCACCAATCATGTGTGAAATTCTGTTGAAAAATTAATCTTTGTGGGAAATGATATGTAATGGCTTCTTTAAAGAAAGACAGAGAGGGAAAGAGAGATGGAGGGCAACGACTATGATCTTTGTTGTTTTCTGATGTTTTTCACAGTGTAATACAAACGGAAACATCTCTTTCTCAAGGTCAAAGTAGAAATAGGTTTCTGCTTATATATCACTCTTTCTTTAGCAGGAAAAGCCTTGAAAATTATCCTTCTGACTTGATTTTACAAACCTCTAATGTATTTAAAGATTGTTAAACTCGAAATCCAGCTATGCTCAAAAAACAGTTTAATTTTCATCTTATTAAACCAATACTTAATGTTTTACTTTTAAAGAATGTGAAAAGATTTAGAAATACACAAAAGATGAGGATAAAGAATAATATTTGAGTATTTATATAATAGGGCAGTATTCACAAATCCAGTGTTAAACACACACATGCACACGCACACACTCACACATTAGCCAATACATCGTGTTTTATCAAGGGAGGTTTCAGTCAAAAGCAGCTGTGACCAAATCTTCTGGAAGTCAGAAACCACTAATTTAAATTTTTCATTTGTTTTTTGGAACAATTATGCCACCCACAAAAGGGTAACTTTGCAAGTCGTCATTATCTCATGAATTTGGGAACTTATCCCTTAAATAAACCTGTCTCATTTCCATATAATTACAGCAACTAAGAAGGTCCTTTAAAAAAAAAAGGAAAATTTTTAGCTTAGCTTAACATTTTAACGGTGTGATAAGGAATCAGTGTTACTGCCATATCGATCAAATTTGGAATTTGGTTCCTTAAAATAAGTTCATATGAATTTAAAAGAGAACTGTCTTGAGGGAGAAATCTTTATGGTTTTGGAAGTTCTCTTAGATTTCAGATTCCTGCGTATGATCTTTTCCCGCAGTATTCACCTGTCACCTTCTCCAACCCTGTTACATAGTGATTTATTGCATGTCGTTTAGATTCGTTTGTAATAAAACATAATGGTAATGACTTCAAATTTTAAAAGGTGGGGGTGGGGGTGCTAAACTAACAAGTTTCTTCCCGAATTGTTCTCTCCCCCTGTCAGTCTTAGGAAGACAGAAACACCTCCAGTGTTTAGCAGACTCTACTGGACCTAACTCCCCCTAACAGATCACTCAGTACAAACTAATTAGGATGCACTAACTGTTTCCTCTGAAAACACCAAAAAAGAGGAATGCTTTTTCTGCCGTTTCCTTCCTCATAACCTTGCCGCTTAAGTGTTCTTCTAACATACTGCTTTAGAGGTGAAACTTGATGATCCAGCCACCAGCGAAAGTGTAAATGCTAACTTAAGAATGTTCTAAACATCTCAGGGGAAAAATAAAAGTCTCTCTTATGACAATGTACTAACATAGCTATTAAAGACAAGGGAATAGGTTTCTTGTCCAGAATTGTCTTACCAGACTTTTCCTAGCTGTTGTATTAAAAGCTTCCTCAATAAGTATTTCTTGTTATGATAGGCACACCATTAAGTATTTTTCCTGGTTTTTTTTTAGGCAGTTTCAGGAAGACAGTTGATCCACAATTAACACCAAGCTGAACTTGAATGGCTCATTCACACTTTCTAAATTTTGCTCACACTTTTCTCCAGGTTTAATGAATATGCCATTAATAGTAGCATTTAGAGGAAGCTCTAATATTTGTCTCAGTTCTCATTTGTTTCAGATGTATCCTTCCTTTTTTCATTTCTTTCGTCATTTTTCTCTTCATGTGGTTGACTCGGGGACTGATAACATCCTGATTTTCAGTCACATAGAATTTCCTCAGTGCAATCAGCCTCCCATTTTCTCTCCTGATGGCAGAGGATTGCGACATGGCACTTCTCTGGCCAACCATGGACAGTTTGTGAGGTTGACATGACCACTGGCAACGACTCACCACTCCAGCAATGGAGAAATGTGTTGGGCCAGATGGAAAGGGGGAGATGATTCAGACATACGGTGCTTAGAGCTGGAGACAGTACACAGTTGCAACAGTTCTGCCAGGCTCTGAGAAATAACCGGGATGCACTCAAGCAGAGAACCTGCCCTTCATACCAGCACACTCCTCTTAACCAAGCTAACCCAGCGGCTCCGGTCTGTCGTACTGACAACCACCCATGGCCTCTCTTTCTTAATCTGAGGAGAACTCTCCCAACTGCCTTGCATTTATTTCTAGATAAATTTTTAATGGCTATTCATCCTTGGCACATGTAATTCTTAACTGTGTAAAATATTTATGGGGGTGGAAAGGGTAACTTCAAAAGCATTTATTACTTTCCCTTACATTTACAGTAAATCCCAATCAGGTTGCTGACTGGGATTTTCCTCGCTTCTTTCTCTTGTGTGAACCTCTTTTTAAACTCTAAGTAATGAATGCAAGATCAATAGAATAAGTAACAAAAGTATCCAGGGTGACTGAACAGTAAACTCTTAAATCACTGCGCAGTAAGTGCAAATGAACAATTATTAAAAACATTGCACTAAAATTTCAGTAGGAGATAAGAGTAAGGCTTAAACCTTTAAAAGGTTCCATTAGTCATGTAAGCCTGAGACAGCACACTCAAAACATGAGCTATTCTTGAGAACTGGAAAGATAACATATTCCACCAAGTTGCACACACACAACTGACTCCAACTGAGAAAGGAGAGGGTCCAACTGTCCAGTCTCTAAGGATAAGGAGGTGCAGAGAGGCGAAGGCAGCCTGCTCAGGCAATGATTCTTCAGTTATATTTGAAGGGGGAGGTGGGATTTACAATGATGACTAATTAGATTATTTATAAGGGAAATAAATATTCTGCTTGCATATCAATTTATCCCATGTTACGGCATCATCATGCTCTTCATCACTCCGTGCCTGGGACACAAATAAAAGAATTCTGACACAAATTACCAGAAAAGCCCAAGAATGCAGCCCCACTTTCCCTTTGTCCCTGTTCTCCCCGACTTGATAAATCATTTGCAGTTAAAAAATGAAGAGAAAGTAATGGGCAACCAAACTGCAAAGTAAAAACATGGTTTAGAAAAATCACCTGAAATAGCTAAAATTTTGGATACACACACATAAATATACACACATAAATACATATAGATACGCACATAGTAATCTTGTCTTAGGGATTTGCAAACATCAGAATGCTATTAAATCTTAACATGCCTGGGATATATTGCTCAATTCTTGCTTTCGTTCTTATACCACGCATTTTATTATAGACAGGTGGGCTCTCAGAGTTCTGGATGCCAAATAGCTTGAGCAAGGGACTGCATAGCATAACCTGAAAGAAATGGCATTCCTGAATACATATGATTTCCTCCGAGAATAGAAAAACAAATCTCATGCCAGAATTATGGTGAGACTGAACCATGCTCATGACACAGAGGGCAACTTTAGCCTTGCCTTTAAAAGAGTATAGTTTCATCTTAAGCAGAACATCACATTTCAATTTGTACTATTAAAAACTTGCATTGCACAGTGAAACAAACTGCCCTGTGAATCACTCTGCTTTACAAGGCAGCTAGACTAACATACAGTTAATGACACGAGCTAGCCCAGTGTACATTTCTCCAATAGCGACATGATAATCCAGAACAGCGTGGATGGCCTCTGACTAGTACTTTTAGACTATACCACCACTCTGGTTAACACTACTTCCTCATCGCCATCACATAAGGAATTGTTGCAAGAGGCTGAAAACTTAAAGTAAAATTATAATCTACTTTCCATTCCTCAAATATCATTACAGATGCTAAAATTTTATTTTGTCCAAAAAACATTATCTTTACAAGCTTTTCCATTTTTCAAAAATATATTCACAGTAAATGATAAACATTTGCTATTTTATTAATTGCCAATAAACAAGCTTAGAACCTCTATCATTACCCCCTGGAAAGAGATGTTGTTTAACTCTGGATTCTGCTTAAATTTGGCTCTGAAATAAGGAGTATTTCTTCCCAATCATTTTTAGTTATTTTAAGACTTATTTTATAATATGACACAATTATAGGGAAATTAAAACTGCTTGCAAGATAACTAAAGGCGTTCAGCTTTTGCAACTTGTGTTGCTTCCATACTTTTGCAAATGTTTCAAAGGCTCAAGAAAAGAAACAAAGCAAATGGTACACACAGAAATAAATACCCAAGAAACTAATATTGCCCCAATGCGTTTATCTAAATATCTCTTTAATCTGAAATATGACTCTAATTTCATATGTAAAGCAAACCAAGAAATCACTCAGAACATTCACCCCTTGGAATCCTTCCCTAGCCCCTCTCCAGTTGCTGTTACAAACCTTTTAGTATCAGAAAGGTGCCCTTAGAAGATGACGTGGGATGGAACTTACAGAAGGAAAGCATAACTTCAAGGAGGAGGAAAGGATATTCAGTCCTTGGCTTCTTATTTAGTGAAGGGATTTTGCCTTCTCTCCTAGCAGTAAGTTGCAGAGTACAGTGCAAATGTACAGCTCCCCGCGGGTTTACAGTGCTACACTGAGAGCCCAGATCTAAGCTTGAACACGTTTTCTGGAAATGCAAGCAGCTCAGCTCAAAACCTAAGGGAGGTTTCCACCGTGGCACACAACTATATTGCACAAATATTTAACAGCTCCGAGACCTCTAATGGTTTAAAGTAATATGCATTTTGTGCTAGGCTGCTCTAGCTAGAAAGAAAACTGGGATGGTATGGAGGAGTGCTTTCAGTTGCTCAACCCTGCACACCAAAGAACGTTTTCCTTTTCTGGCTCAGAATTAGGGAAACACCAAAATACTTAATGAAACATTGATATTGACTAAGCCTTCACAGACTCAGTAGTATAGGAACTTTGTTTTACATTTCATTAAGTTAGCCCATGACTTCCCACGCGGCACCATTTCTCCTTCACCTAGCTAAAAAAAGCCAACTTCATGCAGACACATCAAGGGAAAGTTTATCCACCCCCACCCCTGTTTCTTTTCTTTTCCAACTTAAACTCGTCCACGACTAATAAACAGCCCCGATTGTAGCACAAAGGAAGCTGAGAGGGTGCACCAGCTTGGTCCTCCAGTTGCCAACTGGAGATAGGTTTAATATAATCGATTCTCGCCGTTTAAAATTTTTCTAAAGGCTTGTCTGCACTGATGAAGAGCTGTGCACACCCAAAATTACATCATAAGAGTTAACACTCACCAAAATACATTATGTTTCTCATTAATTAGGCAGCTGGAACCCCACCGCGGCGTCTTCAGCATCAGCTCGCACCCAAGGTTGACACGCAAAGCAGAGCCGTTTCATGCTACATTCGGCGGAAACGTCCCCGGCGTGGAGAGCAGCGAGCGCCGAGCGTGCGTCCTCCGTGAGCTGAGCGCCTTGCAGGCTTCCTTTCCCGGGCTACGATCCCCGGCAGCTGGAGCGTGCGCTCGGGCTGCCTGCTGCACTGCCCATCCTTACTGTAATCCGACTCCTCCTTGCGATGTCCTTGCCGCGCCTGTGACATCAGGACTGAGAGTACTACAAACAGACATCCCCACCCCACCCTACCCCACCCCACCCCCGGTTAACAGCGGTTCCATGAGGTGCTCGGATTGCCTGTCTGGACCAACCATGGCTCTCGGGAAGCTTTGACGAGCCCAGAGACCCGGAGGGGGCGGAGTGAGGGGCGCGGGAGGCTGTCTTAAAGAGAGAAGGGTCTCTAGAACCACATAGGAGCACACGGGGGATATTCACCAGCGTGAGGGAGGGGACATGGTTAAGGCGAAGTCTGCCGTTAACGTGTAATTCGACACACTTTTATCCCGCCTCTCCTGTGAATGCCATCATCCTCGCCAAAATTTAGCCTCCCCTACCAAGTTAAAAAGGCAGTGTGGTAGGAGGAATGGTGCCTTGTGTGCCTGCGTTCTCTTTGAGGCTTGAGGGTTTCTTATTGTTTGTGATGTTTATACCCAAGAGGAATAAAAGACTCAAGGGACCATTGCTAGAATAATAGAGGTTTTCACTTAGAAGTGATCATATCATAGAAAGCCAGTAGTTAGTTGGTAAAGAGTTATTTTTATTTCTTGAGTATTTTCAGAGCTAGGTTGATTGAGAAATGTAAAGAAAAATAACTGGTAATAAAAGTCTCCTCCCTTTTTCACAGGATCACATTTGCTGGCTCCCTTAGTAGGTATAGAAAGGACATCGAGGCTGAAATGATCTTTGACCCCTGAAGGGGAGAGACATTTAGCCTGAAAGGCAACCAAAATTTTGTCATAATTGCAGTCTGGTCACAAGTATAATATAGACACACACGTACACTCCCATTAAATTTGCTATGAACAGTCAAGAAAGGCAAAGCTTAGCAAAGCCTCTGGCTCCTCCAATGGTCCAATGAATTGCACTCCTTATCTTACATGGAAAAGAATGTTTGAAAGAAATCGCAGAAAGCTGTGCTGATTAATACTTAAATGCTTAAATGTGGGAAAACAAACCCACAGAACAAGTTCATTTTCCTAAGGACTCCTCACTTTGTGACCCAACTTACCTACCAGACCATTTAAACTTAAAATTTCTACAAAATGTTATGCAATTAAGAACTGAAGATAAAGAGCTATAGCCTATGAAAGGAAGTAATTGTTATATATTTTAATACGGGTGTTTACAAGCCATGTTAGCAAATATTTCTACATTTTGATATTAAAATATTCAAAGGTCTTACCTTGCACAATTCTGTATCTGTCGGTGGGTTTAATGAGTATTATTGGAACTAGGGGGCTGAGGCTCATAATAAAGACTTGCTGTGCAATCTTGCAAAAAAGCTTAGCACCCTATTTCCATTCTGTGAAAGGAACACTGTGACCAATATCCTCCCTTACAATAAATTATAAAGAATTTGGTGAATGTGAAAAGGTAATCATATATAAATCAGAAACATTACAGTGAGTCTTAGGATAAATCTAGTGATGTTCTTTCAGGAATATACTCCATGTAAAGCAATTTGGAAGAAGAAAGTGTAAACAGTAAAGAATATTTACTTTTTTAAACTTTTTTTAAAATTAAAAATAAAAAGAATGTCACAGGAAAATACTGAAGAAAACACATGTTTTTTTCCTTTTGGACAGATGGAAATCATCCAAGAGCACAATTAATGGGCTCTTCCCACAGGCAGAAGAACCATCTGTGGTAGAACTTAACTCGGGAAACTCATCAGCTGTCTTGACCTCTTACATGGGCTAGGGGGCACTGTAGTTTAATGTTAGAGTTTTTGGTCCTTTTGAGTTCCTGTAGTTAGGAGATGCAAGCACTGAGAGTGCAATTTAAAACAGGAGATTTGAGACACTAAAGGACTGTCTTAATAATTAATAACACTCTTGCATTTGCATGGCATTTTGCATTTACAATGTACTTTTACTTATGTCATCTTACTAACAAACTGAGATCTAGACATGTGGTTATTGTCAGTGTTACACATGGAAAACCTGAGAGTCACAGACATTAGCAACTTTTTCATTGATGTGGTCAGTAAAGCACAGCGGTCTTACTATTTGTATGTTGTTGGAGTCCCCAGCACATTTTTTTCAAAGAAATAAATTATAAATTTCCCATTCATAATGGTTCAAGTAAAGATCTTCCCCAATTAAATTATGTCACTGCTTGTTCCAGAAGAAAAATATATGTATATGGTAACAAATATAAAGGCAGACAGTATCTAGTAACAGAACATTCCAACCTCTGCCTGGTTTATAGAGGATTATGCCTGAAAGACTGGCATGTAGCCTCTGAAAGAGTGTGGCATCCAAGAGACAACCAAGTGTCACATCCCTAGAATATCGAACCAAATGAAGGAAAGCGTTCTCTTTATTTAAAGGTGTGTCCCCACAACCCCCGCAATTAAACGTTATCTGGAATGCTGAGGCTTCAGATACAAATATTGCTTATCTCTGGTTGGAAAATAAGTAATTTCAATTGTACACATTTTATTATTGTACTTAAATTTATTTGTATTATTATATTTACAAAAATAAAAATGCAACTATTTTTATTTTGAAACAGAATAGTATCCAAATGATGGCACAGTTAGATATGAAGTTGTGGATATGCCAGCTGTACCTGAGAGATGGTCCCATATGTCAACTCAAGGACAAGACCTAGTGTTTCCAGGGAAGGACCTAGTTTACACTCCTGCCCTTTATTTGTCCTTAAGAAGGTTTTAAAAGCTAGAAGATTCTGAGAGGGAATCAGGCAATTGCTTACCCGATAGAAATACACCTTTCACTATTGATAGAAAAGATGCCCCAAACCAGTTACATACTTGGGGTTAAAACTTCAATAAATGTAAAATAAAAATTCTAAGTGATAAAAAACTATGATAAGGTAAGAATTTTCTCTCTGCTCAAATATCTAGATAGCTATTTACCTGGATCCCTCACCTCCTTCAAATCTTGCTCAAAGATTTGTCTGGCTCTCTCTTTTCGCTTTCACAATTTCAGACTGCCCTGGACCCTTCCCTGGCATTTCCTATCCTCCTTCACCCCTTATTATTCTCCATAGCAGTTACTATTATCTGACACACCACTGTAGACATCTGTTTATTTTGTTCTCTCTTCATTGGAATATAATCTCCATGAGGGCAGGGATTTCTGTTTGTCATTCACCGTTGTATCCACAGTCCTTACAAAGGTATCTGGAACTTGCTGCTACCCAATGAAGACTTTTGAAAGAATGAATGAACATACTAAGTACAACTGTATTGTATGTAAAACATTGTACTTTTCTATGTGCCTGCAGTCAATTCTTTGAGGTTGATGGTGTCTTATGCAAAGTGTTTCCACGGATTGAATTTGTCCATGCTTAGCAGCAACTGTTCGTAAATTCCATACAATACAGAGGCCAGGTGGGACTGCAGGCCACAGTTCATGAGCTTGCTTGCCCTTTCAAGTTCTCATAGCTGTATGCAGCAGTAATTTAGCATTGAGTTAGCACTGCCCAGTTGTGTCTTACATTGCCTAGCCCTGAGCCTCAGTTTAGACCACTTTAATCTCTTACCTGTATTGCAGAAATAAAATTTTATCCAATGTTCCTGACTCCAAGCTTGCATTCTCCATTATTATCTTTTCAAAACAGAGATAATCAAATCACTCCCTTACTTAGTACTCTTCACTGTCTATTTTACCTACTGGGGTATTCGAGGCCTTTCACAATCAAGTCCCTGATTATTCCTTCATTTGTGAATTCTTTATCCTTCACACTCTTTACTCCAATCTTACCGCATGACTATAGTTCCCCTAAAGACTATATTCCCTCTTACCTGCTCTCTTTATCTGGACAGTTTATTCATCCTTGGGTCTCTGTTCCAATATTATGTCTCTGAGGCCACTTTTTCAATCTCAAGACTGAGTGAGGTGATGCTCCTATTTCTTTTCCTATAGGATACAACACTAATTCTGATACTAGCACTTAAACATAGTGTAGGAATTTCCCTGTACTTGTCTCCCAAATGAAAGAGGATGCTCTTTTATCTTCATGACCTACTATGAATCGTTAGTTAATAAATGAATTCATTATTTACCTATTCATTCATTCATTCATTCATTCAATATTTATTGAATAAATTCAATATCTTTTGAATGCCTACTTTGTGCTATGAATTATTCTAGATCTTGAGTCTGGTTAAAGAGCACTGCAGAAAGTGCAGAGGGCAATGAGAAGACATGCCTGAGGGTTACTTAGAAGAGCAACAAGGCCAATGTACTAGAACAGAGTAGGTACTGAAGAGTATACTAGGAGTGAAAGTCAAATGGGTCATGTGGAGCCTAATTTAATAGGACTTTGAAGGTCATATAATAAGGGCTTTGACTTTTGTTCTGATTTATATAGAATGCCTTTGGAGTAACATGATTTAGCATATTTTAATAGGTTCATTATGGCTAACGTATGGAGAATAGAGTCAAAGGAACAAGGAAAGAGGCAAAGTGACCATTTAGGAAGCCTTTTTAATAATCTAGAAAATAGTTGGTGGCATGGACCATGGTAGTTGGTGGCATGGACCACAGTAGTTGGTGGCATGGACCACTGTAGAGGTGGTAAAAAGTGGTTGGAGTCTTATACGTATGACAAAATGGTCAATAGGATTTCCTGATGGGTTGGATAAGTGATGGAAGAGAAATTAAGAGTAATGGATTATTTAAGATTGGAGACTGAGCAATTGAAAGGATGGAATTTCCATTAACTGGTATGGAGAAGACTATGGAAGAACATGCTTGGGTGGGGGTTGGGAGGTGGTCAATGTAGGACATATTTAGTTTAAAATTCCTATTATGTATTCAAGTGGAAATATTCCATAGCAGTTTGACTATATGGGTCTGGAGTTAGGGCTGAAGTTTAGGTTTCCTATGTAAATTTTTAAGTCATCAATTTATAGGTAGTAATTAATCATGAGAGTAGAATGTATCTTCCAGGGACTATAGATGTAAATGGAGAAGAGAGTTAAGACTGCCATTATAAGCAAGAAGACAAGTATGTGGTATTTGACGACTGAATATTTGTTGAAAGTGTAATAATTTGTTGAATGAATATTTGTTGACATACGAATGACATTTAATGAAAGGCTATTAATTTTAAGGCTGACTTTGCCACTTTCTGATGTAACAACATCCACTGTCAAAACAGTTTGAAAAGTGGAGAAATAAGTAAGTTGACCGTATGAGAAGAAATATCTAGTTTAATTAATTAGAATTTTTTAGGTCCTGTAGGCACTGCTGTAAACTCACAAATCATTTCTATTCCCATATTCTCATTCGATGCTTCCATTGAAATTAATTCCTATGAACCTTAGTCCAGAAAATTAATTGGCTGTAAGAAAAAATGTGCTAATATCTTGATAAAAATAAAAACCTATAAATACCATAATATTTCAAAATTCTATCTATCTGAATATCTATGACTTTGGAGATATCCAATAAATCCCTTCTATATGTGATCCTATCTATTCTGATAGTCAGTTAATAGGGGCTTTTTTATAATATTTAGTAACTGGCATTGAGAGCTTTCTTAGAATTCTTACCTTAGTATTGACTGTGGCCTAAGCATGTTTATTCATTCAAAAAATAGCCGTTGAGCACTTAGGTGCCAAGTACTATTCTAGATGCTGAAGGTACATCAATGAAATTACAGAAATCACTGTCCACAAGGAGCTTACAATCTAGGGATTTCCATATTTCAACTTATCCAGTAGGATTTGGAACTTCTTCCACTTTTCTCTCACACAGAGGAAAGGACCTAAAACATCCTTCATCTCATTCATTCATTAGTAACAGTTTATTGCTTCTATTCCAATACAATGGACTTAAGGGCTGGGCATGTGTACCATGTCCATGCTATATCCAGTGCCTCAAACAGTGTCTAAACAATAGGAGGTATACAATAAATACTTGTCAAGTGAATAAGTATCTCAAAAGTCTTCTACTTCTAGATGATGCTCCATCCTGACCCTACGGAGAATATAGTGATATTCTACCTGGAATGCCTTTTTCTATTCCTTTTCATTTATCTAAATGGTTATATTCACCACCCAAAACTACTCATATATTTTGCTTTTGTCTGACTCATGTGTTCTTTTAATAAGCCGCAAAACATTCTTTGCATAACTATTACAATATTTATCAGATTGAATTCCAATGACCCGTCCAGTTGTCAATATCCCCCAAATAGAATGAAGGCCCTAAGGAATCATGGAAAGAGTTAGATAAGTGTTAATTTCTTGGATGTTTTAACATAACCCAGAACATAGCAGAAATACATGCCAAAGACCAAGGTTAGTGCCAGGGTTAGTGCCTGGAGTATGCCATTAACATCAGACATTGTCCATGATTTATGAAGCAGCAACCTTTGCTGTGGTTGGAGACAAGAATCATAATTGCACAGACAAGGAGGAGACATAAAGAGTAATCTTAGGGTAGAGAGGCAAATCCCAAAACTCTGAGGAAAGGCCAGCCAGAAACCAGAGGGCTGAGCAGCCATTAGGCAAAAGACAGATCAGAAATTTTGTGGGTAGAGCAGGTCAGGAGGCCAATGTGGAAGCCAAGTACCAGAGTTAAGAACAGAAAGTTTAGGCAGAGAGTGATTCAGGGGAAGATAATCAAACCCCTAGCTGCTCTCATAGGTGGCTTTCATGAGTGCATTTGCCCTAATTCATTGATATAGTACCAATTCCCTTATAATAAGAAGCATCACGAGCTTCCTTTCTGAAGGCTCTCAGATTGTCTCCCTTCCATGTGTCCCTTTGTTTTTTCTTATTTGGCCAAAACTTCAGGAAGTTGTTTATATTTTTATCTAGTGTTTTATGAGGTCAATGCTACCTCTCGTTGGTAGCCAGACCATCTAGTTTGGTGCCTCACCTATAGGAATTTAAACTGTTATAAACTATACTAGCAGAAGGAGAAGAAGGAGAAGGAGGGGGAGGGAAGAGGGAGGAGGAGGAGAAATCCTATCACAAGGCATCAAACTCTCATGTTTAAGCTATCACCCTGCTCCTCAAAGCACTTAGTATGGTATTTAAGAAGATGAACCATATATATGTATATGTATATGTGTGTGTGTATACACACACACACACACACACACACACACACACACACACACACATATATATAAAGTAAAATCAAAGGTAATATCAAGTAAATAACAAGACAATAATTTAAGAAATGTATGTAAGGGTTTGGTAAAAGATGAAATTATGATAGCTTCAGGCAAACCTGGACAATTGCAGAAGAACGTAAGCTTGCTTTTAATACTTGTTCAGATGGATAAAGTGCAGAAAAAGTTGCCAAATGACATAAAACAAGGGTGGGATTATGAATGACATGTCTGGGAGACTAAAGACAAATTAGAGTATTTAAGAGAAATTCATAAAAGGTTTTCATACTAAGTAAAGTTGGAGAGGTAAACACAGAAGCCATATTGGATATAATTTCACATTCCAGGTTAAAGAATGTGAATCTTATTTGACAGATATTGTAGGAAGCGTTAGCTGAATGAATATATAAATGAGTCTCGAAGTGCTTCCAAGGACAGAAATGTAATAATATTACCTCGAATATATCTGGTGACATAATAATATGAGCTAATACATCTTGTATAGCAGGTTGAAAGATCTTACACACTCCAGAGGTTTCCAATTTTTCTTAAAATAAAATTCATATGGTTCTTGGGCAGCAATTTGAAAATGAGTCCTCTCCCCACTCAGCCCCACAACAAATGTGCTTGGAAACGAAATGGAAGAAAACAGAATCACACTGAATTCCTTCTTTTGCTTAAAAAAATATCCTTCATGATAAATTGAGTACAGCTCTAGTAAGTTTGGATGCTGTAGGTCATGGACATTCCGTTTTTATATATACTGTGATAATAACTACACAGAGTGAGCAGAGAGAGTGCAACTCTGCCCCAACGTTGCAAGAATTCACAAAGTAATTGAAAGTGTTTCCAAGTGTGCATAATTCTGTGCCTCCAGTCAAATACAGTAGATAGAAATCATTTGGCTTCCTCTGTCAAAATGTCTAAAACATATAAAGGAAATGTGTAAACGAGAAGCAAAATATTACAGTTTTAACATTCTTTTAATTATATCTCAATTTCAATCTTGACTTTACTCAAACATATTAATAATCCTTAGGGCTCATCTCTGATCCTTTTGGTGGATAGAATGACCGAATGTGATTTTTACCCTTGACTCAAAAGTGTCAGTTCTGGAAATCTGCAGTATTTGTCACCATGAATACCATTTAACTGCAGCAGTACCCAAAGGAACTTTGCACAGCCACACGTGAATACAACTGGAGGAACTTAATTAATCTTGCTGTCACTTCCATGATGCTTTTCATTAGTTTTGCTGCTATCTGATCAAGTGGCCTTCTCTATATTGGAAAAGTTACCCACAGCCTCTTGTAAAAGCATTTTCAAAAGGTAAACAAAGACCCACCTTTGCAGTAGGGAGTTTTTATGCAGATGGACATTATTACTGCTACTCTAACATGCAAGTAATCCTCACATTTCATATTTAAGATTATAAAATCACAGGAAACATAAGTATCAAGCCACCAACTGAGAAAGTGTTTTAAAATCTATACACAGATTATGTACTTGAAATAAAAGATCATAATTTTCTTTATATTCTTTTTCATGAATATCAATAGAATAAAACAAGTGATAATTTGATGATAATGTCAGCTTTCTCTGAGTCATATTTTTGAGATTGGTTTAATATGTATATATTTTAATATAATTTGATTTACATGCATTCTTTTTCTCATTATTTTTTCATTGCTGACCATAATTAAATTTAATTTAAAAATTGGAAAGATTTTACAAAATGTTATCACATTTTGACTACAGTTGACCCTTGAACAACACAAGGTTAGGGATACCAACCCCTACAGTCAAAAATCTGTGTATAACTTTTGACTGCCCCCAAACTTGACTACTCTTGACCAGAAGCCTTACTGATAACATAAACAGTCAATTAACACATATTCTGTACATCACATGTATTATATATTACATGCTTACAATAAAGTGAACTAGAGAAAATAAAATGTTAAGAAAATCATAAGGAAAATACATTTACAGTATTTTTTTAAAAATCTGTACACGTGTTGTTCAAGGGTCAACTGTATATGATAATCAATTCATACCTCTAGCATAGTCATGGAGAACTAGAAAAGAAGCTCACTAATAGCTCGACATAAGTGGTGGGCTCTGATGGAGAAATACAAGAAAGTAATGTGGCCCCTTTCCTCAAGTGTGGAAGCTAGCCTCCAAAATAGTCCTCAGTGATTCTTATTTCCCATTAGTCACACTCTTGTGCAGTCCCTTCCTACTTTGGAGAGGGCTGACCTCTGTAACCAATAGAGTATTGTTGAAATGACCAAGTGTGACTTTCAAGATTGGGTCATAAAAGGCAAAGTGGTTTCTGTTTCTCTGCCATGGATCACACTCTCTAGAGGAAGGCAGCGGCCACTCTGTGAGGACACTCAAGAAACCCAATGAACGGTACTCATTGTGAGGAACTGCGACATCCAATCAACATCCAGAATCAACTTGCCAGGCATGAGAGTAAGCTACCTTGGACTCGGATCCCTCGACTTGTCAAGCCTTCAGATACCTGTGGCCATGACCAATATTTTAAATAAAGCTCCTGAGAGACCCCAAGTCAGTACCAGCCAATTGAGCAACTCTCAAAACTAAGTAAGATGACAAATGTTTATTGCTGTTTTAAGCTTCCGAGTTTGGCACGGGGAGAGCTTTTTTTTTTTTTTTTTTTTTGTCAATGAGACTTCTGTACAATATTAATTACAACTATGAAAATGTGATCTAGAGGTCAGCTGAGATAGAGATAGGGGCTTGAGGATGTTATATGCCCCTTCGGGTCTTGGTTTCTTATTCCATGAAATGATGTTGTGGGAATGAGTAAAGGTCACCAATGAAAGAGCCTATAGAGGTGAGGTAAGTAACACAGCTGCATAGGGTTTATAGAGAGTATCTGAGTTTTAGAGGATTAAAGTGAGTGTCAACTATCAAGGGAGTGCCTGTTATTTAGATTAAACCGATAGTGTGCCATGAGGGAATGTGCCCCCAGTGTTGCCAGATTCTTCCATTTCAACTCCTAGCTTTTACTTTGTGTGACTAAAACATTATCCATTTGATAAAAAGTTTCATTTAATTTCTATCCGAAGCCATGGTGGTTGAAAATTATGATTGAAGTATTTTCTTTTATACTTTTATCGCATTTTCCAATACCTTCGGTGTTTTATTCAAGGGTCTCTATTATTGTATTCAACTGCTCCATCCCTTCTTCCCTTCCACTATCATCTGTAACTTTTCTTCCTATCTCACAATCAAACTTCTACCATTCACCTCCAAACACATACTCCTCTCTTGATGGTCCATTCACATGACACCTCTTCGAGTACAATTTTCTTCATTGCCACACTCAATAATTAGTGACTATTTTTCTTATGTCCCAAGAATTCTTCATCCCTTGAGTCCTACTAGATGTATCTTCCTGTTTTTAATGTGAAATTTCATTAGACAAAATTAATATATCTCATTTATTTTATTGTCTATGGCTGGAGATGAGGATCAGAATTACACAAGCAATGCCTATCTGTGATGCACTGCCCAGATCTCCCTAAAATGATAGACTTGTTGCTCAGCTTCTAGGAATACTGTATACAGATGGATTTCAACTGCCAGGCCCTCTAGTTACTGTTTTTCAACTGCCAGAAACTGCCTTGCCAGGGTTTCTCCCCTTTATAGAGGACCATATTCAATGATCAACGTGGGAGTAAAAATTTGGGCCACTCAAATTCTAAAGTAGCCAAAGCTGACTTTACCTACAGCATAGTTCAACTTCTTCCTCTCCCCACTCCAAAACCTCTTCTCTCTTCCACAGTGCTGACCCAGAGTGCTCCCTAATAAACATCCTGAATGCTAACTTTCATCCAAGTTTGTTTCCTGGAGAACCTATCCTGTGACATTGTCATTGAGTAAGTATTCAATAAATACTTGGTGGAATAAATTTAAGTCCCAAGAAACAAGACTAATTTCCCAAAGAAGAGAGTATGGTTATTCCCCTCAGAAGCCCTTGAAATTGATGAGTACTTTAGGAATAAAGCCCATTTATTCTTTAGAGACTTGTTGATTTTGAAATTAATGTGAGGAAAGGAAAGACCAGAATTTAAATAATTGCCCTGGTCCGTGTACTCTGTCTGAGTAATAGTGATGGTTCAGAGCTGTCAGGTCTGCCAGGAGACACTCAATCATGATGCTCTCCTCTTTCTCTTCAACAAAGGTAATCACTCAGCATTTTATCTTTTCTAGGAGGTGTCATTACTTTGAAAAGACAATAAAAGTCTCGCAAGGGTTTTTACGTAGCGGAAAGATTCTCTTCTCCTTCAAGAAAAAAACTAAAGGGAAAAAAGACCTTAATTAATTTGAGTGTGAAGAAATACATTAGCTTTGAGAAATTTCCATAATTTTGAAGTATAAATTTCTTGGGAAATCCTTTCAAATTGAATAATTGATCATGTTTTTTAGTGTTTATAATACAGAGTGCCTATCTTTTAAAATTACATTGTTTTAGTTAAATAACTAAGCCATTCTTTCTAGAAGAAAAAAAAAAACTTTAATTTAGAAAAATCTGTGATGCAGAGATATGTACAGAGAGTCTACCCTAAACAATCAATTGTACATTCCTGTTAAGCTCTGACTACATGTAACCAACAAGAGAACATGGACTAAAACCAAGCAGTTTATCACCTATTTTAAAATCCATTGCTTAATCTAGAAGTCATTTAATTTTTTTCATTTATTCACTAATTTAACAAATATTCACTGAGCACCCACTTGTCAAGCACTGTGCTTGGGACTAGGGATACAGGAGTGATCAAGGTAGATATTGTCTTTGGCTTCATGGAACTTACAGTTTTCCAGAGAATGGAGGATTATAATGAAAGATGAATCAATGGCTGCAATAATCTGTTGAGATGCAGAAAGGAAGAAAAAACATGGGTAGTCAGGGAGGTTAGAGAAGGACTTTTGAGAATGCGAAATCTATGTTGAAGGGTGAGGAGAATTTGAAATTAGATACAAATAAGGGAAGAGAATGTCAGGCATAGCTACCAGCATGGGCAAAGGTCCAGAAGAAAAAGGAATATGGGACACAAGCTAAAAGATATTCAACAAGGAGAGGCAGGAGAAAGTGGTAAAGAATGAGGTAGGACAGGTAGTCTGGAGGCAATCACGAATTTGCAACAAGGATTTGGCAAACCACAGAGCGTTTAATCAGGAAAGTGAGGGACTACATGGTTATAGATTTGAAAGGTACTAGAATAGTTTACTATTAAGCATTCTGTGGAAATAAAGTTTTCATGTAATCATGCAACTTGGAGATAAGCATACACAGTAAAACTGTAAATCTCTTGAATAGGCCAGTTTTTCTGGCTCAGCTTTTTTGTCTATATGCCATCCAATAAAACATAGCAGGCAAGGAAAAAAGAGATATCTTGCATGGCTAGGCTTGTCTTGGGAATCACCAATTCAACCAGTTTCTAAGTAGATCATCTTTTTTAGCTGCCATAGATGCTGAGCATTGAATACAAAAATGAAAACTGAAAATTAATTGTTTGATGACTGACCCAGATTAGCCTTCAGATGATTGAGTCAATGTGCTGGCTACATTGGATTCTGTGCCACACAAATATTGGCACTGAAATGCTAATTATAGATGATAGACATATAGATGATAGATGATAGATAAATAGATAGAAAGATAGAGATATAGAATATATACATATAGATATGTGTTATATAGTATAGGCACTAAAGAACATGATCATATACATATAGATAATATAGATATATTATCTCTATCTCTATTTCATCTCTATCTCTATCTCTCTAAATCTAGATCTAGATCTAAGATTCATTGGGAAAATGGGGAAAATGACGCAGAGTGATAGACCACAAGTTTTTATGTTTATATTGAGGTTGTGGTATAATTCTACATTTCTGGCTTCCAAGCTCATTTTTTTTCAATTTTTCATTTCTCTCCTGCTTACAAATTTCTTAAATAACTTCTGTCACATTATGAGTGGCCCTGTTTTTGAAGATCCTCAAGCACTGAAGAGTATTCTTAGACTACCATTATCTATAGTTGCTTCAAGGAAATAAAGTCCTACATATTTTCAATAGCTGGAAATGTCCTGTTACTTCTCTAAAGTTTCAAAAATGAATGTCTTTCTAATCTTAGTAACATTTCACAAAATAAGCTAGCTATTGCATTTATTTCAGAAAAATAAAACAGCCACTTCCAAAAGGTTATGTATATATGTTATGTATGTATTGCACAACAAACTGTATATGTGACATAAGTATCGCACGACAAACTGTATATGTGATATCTCATATAAGTATGTGAGATTGCACTCTCACTTTTCTATACATATAAGTAAGGCATCAATCTTGACAGGAAATATAGGCAACTTTGACATATTTCAGGGTTGCTGCCAAGCCATCTTCCTCTCTGGGGAATTTCCTTTTCCATTTGAAATATGTAAGCTTTACTCACCCCTGGACATGACTGATTTGATTAGGGCAACCTCTGAATAGGATTTTCTGAGGCCTATGACCTATATGACCTAGCTTAAAAAGATGAACTGAGACAATCATGTTTGTTCTCGAAAATATAAACTAAGAAATGGAGAAGGAACTTGTCAATTGGTGATGGGTCCTGGAACTAGGAGGTCATACAAACTCAAGTCATATGGATCCTTGTGCAAGATGGATAAGAAAAGGAGAAAAGAGGCCAACATACAGAAAGAGAGAGTGTATATATCACATGCAGGATGGAGAGAGAGGCACATTCTTATAGGCAGGCATTAGTTATTCAATGATTTCTTTTCATATGCACGTTTCCAATAATCTCATTTTTCTCCTTAAGGCAACTTTAGCAAGTCTCTGTTCTTTAAATAGTAATATCTTTTATTATACCCTTAGTTAATTGGAAGAGATTTGGTAGACTGACACTAGGATGAGTCATGGTCAAGTATGTGTACTAGCCTTTTGACTACTTCTTCTAAACAAGAGAATACAGGATAGTAGAACAGTGATAAAGGGCAAGATGGTAGTCTAGGGATAAAAAGAAGAGTCAGTCATGTGTGGGGTGAAGATGGGGGGTGAGGTGTGGGAATCCAGAGCATTCAGGAAATGAACTAAGAGTAGTTACAGAATTAATAATAATGGTTTCTGCAAGGAAAAAATAATAATCACTTCTAGCTCTCCAGATCAAAGACTTATTCCCTTCCAACCTCCATTTTCCACTAATATTTTGTGAATATGAACGTGTGAACAATAAGTAAAGATTTTTGACTCAGTGTTGATAAGTAACATGTATTCATCATGTTTTCATGTATTATTTTCTTGATAATCAAATCTTTTATTAATAGAGTGATAAAGAGCATTGGCTTTTGTCAGTCAGATGATTTCCTATCCATTATGGATCAGGAGCACACTTATCAAAGTGTTAGAAGCCAAAACCATGACTTTGGTCCATGAATTGAGGCATAATCATCATAGTCTAAAAACTCACTTTTTAGAGATGAGTTCATGCTTTAGCGAAGAGTAGGAGTGTGACATATTATTTTCATAAGTAACATGGATTCGTTCATTCTCGCCTTTATCTCAATTTCTTATAGTTCACAATAGATCTACTATAAGATGCAAATCTCAGGGGACATCTTTCAGGAGAAAGATAAAATTTTATTAAACCACTATAGAAAGTCAGTCATGGTGGAGGATAACAGAGAAATAAGTAGTAAGAATGAGAGTAAGTTAAAATAAAAGACATTTAAAATAAAGTATATTAAATGGAGTAAAGGTAGAATAAAAAGGATATAATGAGTTAGAAGGCGGGATAAAGAAGTAGAGATCCTTGAAGTCAAGAACACATAGTTAAAATTGTATTTACTAGAAAAGCTGTTTGTAGTGAACCAACGTACTTGAAAGGATTTGTGGCTATGGGTAAAGAGGATGGTCAGATGAGGCTCTATTAATATAAATCTTACCTAATCCAATACTTGATTCAAGTTGTGGGCTCAATGACCATATATAATGTAGCTATCAAATATAAAACCTTTTTCATTCCAATCTTTTCTTTCTGCTCATGAAAAGTGGCTAAAGAAAGTGTGTAAAAAACTCCCTGCCTCCCACACACATGCACACCCCAGCTATTTCTGTCTAAGCCTAAATTGAAACAGAATTTGGTAGCAAATATTATCAGCTGAGAGCTTTATAGAAATCACAGTTCTTAAAGGAATACTAGGACAGTGTGAGACAGCCACCTTTAAATAAGACTGAAGCTGCACATGTTTTTTTAGGTTTGTATAATTATCCTACAAAATATATTTCTCTTTTTAGCTCAACTCTTTCTGACAAATTTTACACATTCTTTACCTCTAAACTTAGACACCATTTCTTCCAGAGCATGTCATGACTCTGCTGATGAGTCTCCTATGTACTTCCTTAGCACACTCTCCTTAGTGATAATACATTTATAATCTTCTCCACAATAGCCTATTACTTCACAAGACTGTAAGATTTTTGAAGGCAGATGCCTCCTCGAGGATCTAGTATGTAATTCATGGTAAGTACCCGATACATCCTTGTTAAATGATGGAGAGTTTGGGGGTGGAATGTGGGATGGGGAAAGAGGAGGAAGAGGATATGATGTAAGTTTACAAAGTGATAATTGTAGATATTTGCATAACAGACAGATATGACCTTTCTTTGAGAGCATTTTAGTAATTAAAGAAGAGGATTCTCTTACTAGGTTAAAGCATAAAATATATATATAATAGTTTTATATTACTATGAACACCCATCTCATACCCAATAGACTAGCTTCTTATAAATTCTAGCCAACAATTAAAAGACTGCTCATATTTTTATATTACTACAACTTGTTGTAATTATCCACATAATTACATCCTAAACATGAAGAGATTATACAAATATGTACTTGTCTCTCATTTAAAGGGAGAAATTTTAGTGGGATATGGAGACAGATGAATGCAATGTATGAAAGAATCCCCAAGGTCACTCATGCCATGTAACTTAGGCCTGCATTCTGGTTATGGGCAAAGATGAAGGATCTTCTTGAAGATAGAGCTATGAGCCATTTTATAACAAGAGTAGAGTATTTAGAAGGGAGTGATATGCTATAATTAAATATACAAAAAAGGAAATTGATAATTAATAAGAATGTATTCTTAAACTGAAGTACTCCATTTTTTCCCTGCTAGCTTCTGTCCTCAGTATTTCTACTTAAAGAACCAGAAGCAAGGTGTAATTAACAGGTTCTCCCACGCCAGGCAAGGCCACCTTAAGGAATGAAACTCTAAAGAAAGTCTTCCTTTACTACCCTTTTACCTAGGAAGCCATAAGTCCTTGCTTCTTTCTCCATCAATTTCAATCTAAACACAATTCTTTTGAAGCTTTGATCAAAGTGTGTGGTACATCTTTGCATGTCCTTTCTCTTCATTGGATTGTGCATTCCCTGAGGGCAGAGTATTCATCTCTATATTAATCTTACTCATATCTGTGTTTCTGGCACTTACAATAGTGTCTGGTACATAGTGAGCACTCAATAGATGTTTGTTAGATGAGTGAATAGCTATATGTATAAGGAGTGAATGAATGAATACAAGAGGAAGAAGAGTCACATTGACCATGTGACTGAGAATCTGTGTATTTATTCTGACGAATCTCTAGAAAAGATGGTAAAGATATATTTGAGGATGGAATTTTGTCATGAGAATTTGTTTTGTTGCCTTTGCTTCATTTATACCAAAAATAATTGCTTATTGTCTTGAGATAGGAAAGCTATTTTTCCAATGACTGATATGCCACCTAAGACTTTCTCCCTTTTCTATTACTAGTTAATCCGAAGAATAGAAATATTAGTTAGATAATTGGTTGTTCCTAGGGAACATAATATCAGACCAAAGGAAGATGGAAAGATTTACCAGTTTATCCAAGCTATGGAGAGATCCTCAGCAAAACTCCTATTTTATATCCTTCACATTTTGTCATTAAAATTTAGCGTCCCACTCATTTGGGCAGTGTTGCACAGATATTGTCAAGTTTGAGACACTTATTATTATTTAACCACAAAAGTCCTATGAAACTGCTTTATTCCCAAACCTGGTTTTACACTGTTCCATTAAAGAAATTCTATATATCTTAATTAAGGTGGTAGTTACATGGAGTACATTTGTCAAACTAATCAAACTTTAAACTTAAGAACTGTGTTTTTTATAACTGTGCTTGTAAACCATATTCAAAAAAAAAAAGAGAAATGGAAAAAAGCAATGTTAAACACGCACATACAAAAGAACTGGATTGGGTAAACATAAAACTGAAAGCTAGAATTAGCTATGAGATATGGTCAGAAAAAAAAACCAATCAAAATGAATCTTAAATGTCTAACAGGCTTGAACAGATTTGTTACAACACCAGAAACAATGGGCTCCTTGGGTCTGAGGACTGGCAAAATGTTACAGTATAAACAGTATGGATTTGGAGTAATACTGACCTAGGACTGAATCCAAACATTGCCACTCAAAAGTTTTGTGACCTTATGAAATTTGTTTAACCTTTTGAGATTGTATTTCATCATCTGTAAAACAGGGATAATAATTCTTACTTTGCTTTGTGGTTTTGAACAGTTAGTTCATATAGGTGCTTAAAAAATAGCTGCTATCATCGTATCATCATCTTAATAATATAATGCTAATTTCCATAAATTTAAAATAGTTACAGTAATATTAAAAAGAAATTTACTATTTTGTGCTTTCATGTTTGGCAACTTCAGGTTTCTCTGGTATTCTTCTCCATGAAGTGTTTTTCTCTGTTAAAAATAGGGGCCAAACAGACGTAACACCTTTAAAAAGAGAGACCATGGTACCCTGTGTTGGAAGCAGAAAAGAGAAAATAGGGAGAAGGGTCTCAATTCCATGGTATCACAAAGCTCAGACTAGTTCAAAAGAAATGACAGCTCCTAAGAAGGATATTATGGTAGGTACAGAGATGGACTGATTTGAGAACTTTGAAGAGTTGTTGTTGACTAACTAGATAGATGATAATGGGTGGTGGTGCTGGGGTTGATGAAGGAGTGGATATGATTATGAATAACTTAGGGTTTTCACTTTTCCAATTCAGTGCCTGTCACTGCTTTTGGTATTTGGAGAACTTTAAAGTCTCCTAGTGGAGTGAGTGGTGCTAACATATTTGAATAAGATCTTCCTGGTATCGTTGAAACTAGGAAATGGAAATGACATAGGCCAGTGGTCCTCAACCTTTTTGGCACCAGAGACCGGTGCTTCTATGAGAATCTAATGTCTGATGATCTGAGGTGGAGCTGAGGCGGTGATGCTAATGCTGAGGAGTGGCTGCAAATATAGATGAAGTTTCACTCACTGTGTGGCTTGGTTCCTAACAAGCCATGGAAAGGTACCGATCCATGGCCCAGGATTTGGGGACCCTTGACATAGGCAGTTGAACAAAAGCTCTGAAACTGAGAAGAGAGATCTAGGATAGTGGTCTGCTGGTAAATGCTTCACAGCTGATTCTCCAGGGAAACAAAGCCCTGATTTGTAGCATTTGCCAATCTCTATTATTTAAATATTCCCACCAAGACACCAATGTCATATTATAAACACAACCAACATAGCTTTAGAGATGTGCACAACTAGCTCTTGAAAAGGTGGTGCAACCCAGCTCCATCACATAAGGAGGAGGTCATAGTCAAAAGTATAAAGTATTCATCGAAAGTTGAGTGAATTCCTCTGGATGAGGGATGGCTTTTGCATATCTTTTGCTTCTGTTTCATTTGTGTTTTCTTTTTTATTAACTCTTTCATGCAGGGTTACAAAGTATTTACAGGAAGAATTAGCATCTGCTCCTTAAATCAACTTAGAGCTTTCATTTCTGGCACCTACAAAATCTGCTACTTCCCAAGGTTATCTGAAGGTTAGAGTAAATAAAGAATAGCTTCTCCTTACTAAAAAAGAAAGGGGCACAAAAGAGAACAGTGGAAACTGCTTTTATGGTTCTATCATCCCCAAAGTAGTCTAAACTCTCAATAAACCTAATTGTACCTATCTAAAGTTCAATTGCCTCTGGCTATCACTTTTGGCAAATGAAATTTTGTATGTTATCTAATTTTCAAATTTAAATCTTCTATAATTTTATCATGACTGTTTTGGTTATATGTGCATCTTTTCCTCCTTCATATAGGGTTGCTGTTTTTATATCTCTAGAAATTAAATTCTTTTACTAAGATACTTGTGGTTTTCAATGATGGGGAAATAATTATTGATTTTATTATTAATATAAGGATATGATTCTAGAACTTTTTTTTGGATTATCCAAGCTAAAAATAGTATACATTTCTTTCTAGAGCTCATTTTTAATAGCACTTCTCATTAAATAAAAAATTATGAAATGTTCCCATTAAAGAATTTAGAAAAATCAGAAAAGAAGTAAAGGAAAAAATAAGAACACATAATTCCATACACAAATATTTTAATGTTATTTCTTTTTAGATAGTAAACTATATAGTTTATATTTACAATGGCATATATTATTTACATATTAAATATTTTACAGTATTTTTTGCATTCTGAAATTTTAATATTATAGTATCATCTTCCCCATCTTATTAAAATTCTATAAAATTTAACCTTAAATGTTGACCAATACTCTCTGAGTGTACCATATGCGTTTAAACATTGTTCTATTTTTGGACACTTAGTTTCCAAGTTTTCATCATTATAAATGGAATGTCAATGAGCTTCCTTTTTCATTAGTTTTTGTGCGTATTATTCATTGTTTTCTTGGATAAAGTCCTAGAAATATAATTATTGGGTTAAAGGGTAAAATTGCTGTACAGAATTTGGGTACATACTGTTCAATTGTGCGCTCAAAGCAATTGTACCAATTTACAACCATATCAGCACGTGTCTATTTGAATATTATCAATAAATAAAATAATATGTGTGCACATTCCATTTGATAAGCAATAACTAGCATTTCACTGTTATTTACATTTATTTTTTTCTTTTATTAAGATAGATTAATGTTTTTATAGAAGCAATTTTTGTGTTTGTATGAATTTCTCTTCATATCCCTTGCTCATTTTTTTTCTACTGACATTTAACATTTTACTTTACCTGAGGAATTTGATGTAATTTAGAGGTAACTAAAATAATAAACTTTACTTGAGCTTCTGGAAATATAATTTCTAAATGGAGCATCAGGAATTACCATAAAAGAGAAAATAAAGCTAAACTATGAAAGTGATGTTTACAAATCATAATTACACAAAGCAAAAAGAACATTATCCTTACAGTTATTAGGACCCCACGAGGAAGGCACACGGTTACCCCTTTGGGCAGATAAGGTTTGTTCTTCTGTCTGTAGATGCAGTTGGATGTTACAGGGAAGACTAGATTCAGAAGGGTTCCCACTGCTGCACAGTGCGGCAGAAGAATCCTTGCAAACATTTGCTGTGAGCTTTAGATATGATTTTCTAATTCTCCCTTGGCCCCCAAACATGCTACTTCCTCAGCCTTTTCACCGCATGGGATCATGTTGCCAATAATGTCTTTGGGATAAATTTGAATTCATCAGGCTTGAATTTAATTACATTATGTAAACTAGGAAATGTCCCCAGTAGGCTTTGAGGGAATAGCTTCTGTATGCAATTGCAATGTCCTGTTTTGTTTAAAATATTTGCATTTTGATAATTTCACTCTGACTCCAAATCCTTTTTTTGATCTTTGTCAGGAACTCATTTTCATCACATCAGCCTGAATTTACTTTTATAAAAAAATAAATATTTGCAAAATTTTGCATAAGTTCCTTCCCTCTATTTGAGGTCCTTCCCCAAGTACCTCTCTCTTTACTTTGGCTGGGGCAGAATGGTAAAAGGAGGTGAACAAAGCATCATCTTTATGGGTTATCTCAGCATCACAGAAGTTGACAAATATTAATCAAGTTCTGAATAGAGAATATTCTTAGCCAGTGTAAAGAGAAGAAAGGTTTTCAAAATAATCAAACTAGGAAAGAGGAATCATTTGAAACACTGATTATTTTCACCTGAATTTTCACCCCTCCTCATAACTATGCTCTTTGCCAGATAACTTTGTAGTCCCCCTTCCAATGGGCATATTAAATTTCAACCCCTGCCTTATTTGGGGCTTGGCTTTGTGACCAATTTTGATTAATAGAATGAGGTGTGCCATATTTGAACCTAGCTCTCTTACACCTCCAGTATCACTATGAGAAGAACCTCCCTTGGCAAGCATGCCGGCCCAAGGAAATGAGAAACATGTGGAATAGAGACAACCCAGCTGGCTTAAACCTGCAAGAAGAAGCAGAGCTGCCCAGTAATTGCAACCTGAAACAAAGTCATGCAGTCGAGCCAAGCCTAGATCAGCTGAACCCTGGCCGACATGAAGCTACAATCCAAAAAGGAAGACCATAAGTAATTGCTGTTTTAAGTCAATGAGTTCTGGGATGGTTTGTTAAACAGCAGCAACAAACTAATATAACGCCCTAGAAGTTTTAACATCTTACAACTTACACACTCAATACAAGAATTTTAAAAATTAAAAATTCTTCAGGAAGAAAGTCAGTCTGTGCCCCTCACTGAAGAATGGCGATATTCAGTTTTCTCAGGTTCTTGTTTACGGTTCCTGAGATGCACCTCCTACTGGAAACATTTCTATTTACTGGCTTTTAAAGAAACTTTTCTCACTACAAATATCCTTCCCTACCCCCCACCCTCAACACAACTAGCCATCTCTCTTCAAAGCTCCTCCCAACTACTTTACTTTTTTCCTACCACAGAGATGCAGAGCCTGAATAAAAGGTGGCGATGGTTGAGTTCAGAAATAAAGCAAGCTTTCTCATTTCCTATTCATCTCACAGGGGTACTTTAAACATTGAAGCACTCCATACTCAATCCAGTAAGCTCTCACTGCCAACTCTTGAAAGATCCAGAGAAACAATTCTGATTCAGGGCATGGCTCATGTAAAACAAAATCTACAATCAGAAAAAATATATGTACACCTGTCTCAAAGAAGACAGAAAAATCACATCCCATATCTTTATATTATTTCTAATTTCTCATAACAGAAAAAGAGGATCATATTTATTTTATTGTTTAACTAAAAAAAAAAAATTTAGATTCCCAATCTAAACTCTCCAATGGTCATGTTGTGATTCAGTTTTACCAAAATCAATAAGCCACTGGTAGCTAAGTGTTTTTATAAGCATTCAGCAAACCGAAGGAAAAATATTGTGATTGAAAGATTATTTTAAGAAAGCAAAATCACCATCTGGCACATAGTCTGGACCATTACTATATGTGGACCAGATCCTATTAATATCCCTGCTTTTCTAAGAACAACAAACCTAGCCCGTTCTGTTAGACAGAACTAAATCTCCCCCACAGAGAATCAGGTTGGAAAAGTTGATATTCTTTTAGCAACACTCAGGAAGTGGTGATCTGGTGGCTGACGTGGACAGAAGCATACCACTTTTAGCCTGGAGCAGAAAAAAATCAACCACAGTCATGGCTGAAACACAGACAGCTGCCTACAGATCACCCACTCTACACATTGCTTTCTCAGCACCAATGACAAAGCCAGGAGCATCAGGGTCATTAAGCAGTTTTGATGTTTTGGGATAGAAACATTCCAAAAGCTCTATTCTCTGTGAAACACAATTGGGCAGGTTACGTAAGTCAAAAGATTTCTATCTCAATGATTATAAACCGCAAATGGATCAAAGGTTTACATTCAGAAACACATCTAAAAGCTCACATGGAGAAATATATATACTTTTTTCCTGCTTTGTAAAAATGTGAGGACAAAATCATTAAGAAGGGCTGATTGCTGTCTTTCTATAAATTATCTAGCCTAAAGCATAATATTATATATTATGTATATAATAAAAAAGGTAATTAAATATCTATTATAATTAAAAGATCTAGCATGTTAAGTTTATGCAATAGCTATTTTTGAACATTAGAAACAAAAATTATTTTTCTGATTTTAATTTCTACCTTGGAGGGAAAGAAAAGGTGAGGAATTAACATTGACTGAATATCTTCTGAATGACACCCATTTTACATATGTAAGTTCATTTAATATGGTACAGCAAAAAGATCTATGACAAAAGAATAAGTAGGATGTGATGCACATACTCACTGAGAACTGCAAGGTCTCAGATATCCAGACATGTTTATATTACTTTCTGAGCATGGCCTTAGATTGAGCAAATTCTATATTTTACTGAAAAGTACAGGATCTACTAAGTCAATTATGCAAAATAACTTTTTATTCTCTTTGTGTTGTCACTATATATTTCCTTAGACTTAGTCCAAAAATTAAATTTATATATTTAAAAAACAGACTCAGAAGAAACCCTAGCTCCAAATGTAATTTCCAGGCATTGTCTTACAAGGCTACCTTGCTTACTGAGAAGAATAAAGAAAGACAGGCTTATCTATTGTGTTATGTGAAACTTACTTTCAGGATCTAACTCGTATATTAGTGAATAGCTCACACACACACAGAAACACACACAACCATCTATATAGGAAATAGACATTTCTAAAGAGCCAACAACAATAGTAATAATAACAAACACATAGAACTTACCATGTGACGGGCGCTGTTCTAAATACTTTACTTCTATTAACTATTTTAATCTTCGTAACAATCCTATGAGACAAGTTTCACACATTTCAAAGGGAAGTAACAGCTTAACAGAGTGCTAACAGCCAAAGTGAATACTAGATGTAGGGTATCCTATCATTACAGCTTCTGCCTAGGGACTCATGTCACAGTTCACCAAGTTTTGCTCTGAGATTTCTCTCTCTTCCTCACCTACTTTTGTTTCTTCTGTTCTGCCTGTGCATTCTTGTCTCAGTATCTTCCATACGTGAATATATTTTATATTTAGTACATTGATATGATTTACTTTCTGAAAAATATGAATATGTTTCTTTTCTTCATTATAAGAATGAAAGGGTTTAAGTATTTACTTTTTCTATCTTTTTAAATACTTAAGCTACATTATGGATCCATAGTAGCACACACATGAAAGTGCTGCTAAGACATGCAGGATCCTTCAAATGTCTACATGTGTAGCATTAGTGTCCCTTACAATATTCTAGATTAACCCACAGAACCTCCAGGGGGCTACTGTATGGTCCTCAGATAAACTCTCTTTCTCCAACTTTCATCTGAGAAAATATTTTCTAAAACTGCCTCCATCTGATGACTAATAACAATATTCAAATATTAACAACAAAACCAAGGACTTCCTGTGAGATCTATCTAGCATGATTGCTGATTGTATATTACCAAAGCTGCCATAGCCATTACTTAATACATGAATGTTTAAAACCATCAGTTTTTGATCCGCCGTACTTGAAAGATTGTGAGGCAATGATTTTACTGGATTCCCCCAAGTTAGATGGAGAAGCTAGGAGATTATAGCAGAGAACTAACTCAGAAGAGAGAGGTAAGATTGGCTATATTAATCGTTCAGAAAATTAAAGAAAAGGGTACAAGGTAAATAAGACATTTAAGAATAGCATAGCTATCTCTTTCTTTGAAAGGTAGTGAAGAGAGAAAAGAATGGACTTCAGCAAGAGAAAAAAATAAAATAATAGTATTTTCAGAGAAAAATTATCAGGAGGAATGGGAGATAGCAATCTAAAGTTCTCTTGCCTATGTCAGATGGGCAGCGTCTCTGCATCCAAAATGGAAATGTTGCATAAAATATTCCCCCAATTCTAAATTATTTCAACTCCCTCTAGACTCCATCTGGAAGTAAATCATTTATGGCAACTATTTACTATATCGAAGGCTTTGCCAAAGAGTGTCAGGTCTTCAGTGTCCATATGATACATAATATTTTGAGAAAACAAAGAATTCTTTATAGAAAACTTGTTTGAATAATGATTCCTTTATAAGTCATTTGGGACAAGTGTTTCATGAGTCTCAGCTCTAATAATACATCATATAAATTCAGGCCAGAGCATGACTAAGGATTCTTTGCTGTTCTTGATGACATGAGACAGACACCTTGAACAAATGTGTAAGTCTTGTTATTATTGTGGTTTCTAAGCTCATCATATTAAAGGTTATAAATACCCAAGCAGCATGGGTTTTAGAGGCTCATCCCTTTACCAGACTGACAGAGGAAAGTTCTTAAAAGTAGGTCTCTAGCCCACAGGTCAAGATGAATCAAATAATTGACATCCCCAGCAATGCCATTTGACTAAGGAAAAAGCTTTAGCAATAAAGTGAAAATTGAAAAGACTAAATGGGGATGGAACAACTAGCAACTTTCATCACTACTCAAACAGACAAAAAGTGTCTCTATCAATAAAATAGGTTCCTTGCTTTCTTCGCTTCTTCTCTCCACCAGGGAGAAGACTCATCTGCATCATTTACCCTATACTTTCTGCTCCTTTTCTTTGATGATAAGGGACTTGTTTCACGACTTGGATCAAAAACTGAAGCTCTCTCATCATCGAATGCACCGTTAGCATAATTCTAGATGCTTCCCTGTTTTTCATGGAGGTCAGTAGTTTCTCCTGTGAGATCTGTGCATATGTGCCTATTGGTATTCAGCATCTTGGGCAATATTTAGTGGTGCCTGCCAAGTGTATGGCACAATATATGAGAACTTGTATTTGTGAGACATCAACATGAAACCACCAAGCTTGCACCTGAGATATATGATCTGTCAGCTGGAGAAAATTTAGGGGTCAGAGAATTTAAATACATCTTTTTTAAAGTGAGGAAACTGACGCTTGGAGAGCTTAAGAGGTTTGTTCAAGGTCACCAGTTGACTCAAGATAAATGAGCCTCTAATTCAGGACCTTTTCATGTAGAATCTGATACGTTTAATTTTCATACTATGGGTAGATCATTAACTTAATTTGTGTCTCCTTTTCCAATCTGTCTTACCTTTATACCTCCCCAAGTTTGCTATCTATGTGATTCTGAGCAGGTTATTAAACTCTCTGGAATTATTTCCTTATAAGTAAAAACATGCACCATAATATACATGATTAATATAAATATTCTTTTTAGAATAATTTGGAGAATTAAATTAGACAACTTTTTTTAGACAACATGGTCTATTACTTATGTAATAAGTATTTGGTAAATATTAGTTCCCTACTATTACTCTTTGGACGAGGATGAGAAAGGCATTGAAATAATGAGTATGTAGGTTACAGTGTGTTTGAACAGAGGATAAGAGGGAAAGTAGAGCAGGAACTTAATTTAACCCGGTCCTTTGCATCCTGGATAATTAGGCTTACCTACCTGAAAATCTGTTATGTAGTTATAATTGCATTCAGGCTCGGAAAAGCACAGCTTCACTAAAATATTCACACTTCACTGCATTTCCTACTCAGAACACTGCTGTTTCGATCTTTGTGACTAGTAACTGATCACTATTCTTCCTGATCTTTTGGCTCAATATTTCAAGATCATCATAGAAGAAGAATACCATGCTCCTTTGATAAATTATATTTAAGAATCCTTAAATATCAGGTACAGTGATTTTCTGGTGTTGTAAATAGAAGGATATCTGAAACAACCAGACATATGAATGACCTGGAGAGGTAATGAATAAGCAATTAATTCAAACAAAGTTTTATGGGAAATGGTTTAGTTTGATCATGGTTTCTTTTAAAGTATATTCAAAGTTAAATTCCCCCAGTCTCAAACATTCCCGTAGAACAATGGAGAGAGAAGAGCCTGAGAAGACATTTTCCCTGAAAATTTTCCAAGTACAGGGGAAGACACATATATTATTACACATTACCATTTGGCAAAAACATGTTCAGAGAAGCCTAATTGTGTGTAGACTGTCCCCCTACAGGATAAATCTAAAAAATCATCTGCAAACAGACTATCTAACAGCATTAATGTATATCTAACAGGCTTAATGTATAAGCACTTAGCCCTTGGGAAGTGCATCCATCTCATTTCTTAATAAACCAGCAATTTCTCCATCTTTGTTTTCACTGTGTCAGCCTCCTTACCTGGCCTTCATAAGGAGCACCATTACGGAAGCTCACCAACTAAAAGATGCTCTTTACAAAAATTAATAAATAAAGTAAAATAGTAACCCTGGAAAAAGCCAACTGATCTTTTCCCTTACAAATGTGGGGATATTTATTTGAATAAGGAAACACTCAAAAGCTTACAGTATAGCTGGACAAGTTAAGCTTTTCTCTAAAACATCTTGATTGACACCTACTTCCTATGACAAGACTAAAAATATAGGATGTAAGCACGTCTTCCAGAAAGTTTTGGCAGTGATTTTTTTTCTCTTTTCCTCTTTTTCTATCAGACCTCATAGACAGTGTTATCAGCATTGCCAGACTAATTCAGCGGGCAGTCAGGTTCTCTTACACACGTGCTTATCAGTCTCCTGTAAGAAGTTTGTCATTTACTGCACTATGGGTATTAGGACTGAGTTGCTGGGAGCAAATTCTACCAAGAATAAAACTTTAAAAATCAGCCTATAGAGAAGAAGAATGTTATTACGGCTTCAAAATCCATATATTTCAAAGAAAACTATAATGGGCCATTGGAGGGGCATTCTTAAAAATGGAAATCTCTCTTACTACCCAACTCTTGGTGTGGGCTACTTATTTACTTACCTAAAGATCTATCTTTTGGTGTTACTTTTCAAGATACCAGCATAATCACATTAACCATTTAATTGGCACCTGGAGTTTCTAAAATTGATGGCATCTTTGTTCTACATGGCTTAAATATGGTTATTTAACACATAGATTTCAGATAAGTAGAAGTTGTTAAGAGTTTCAAAGAGTCTACTTCTAAGTACTAGGGAAATGTACACACTCTCATATAGATAAAGAATCAGGGAATGAACTAGTATGAGGGGAGCGAGTACCCATCTTGGGACCAAAATTTAAGAGGGCACCAAGCATCTCAGTAATCAGTATAAAAGGCATTATAATATACTTTTTAAAAAAACTAAATCAATGTAAAAAAAAATACCATAATGAAGACAATTTAGAATTTTTAAATACAGGTAGAATCAGTCTTACCGATTTCTCCTCCTGCCTTAGGCTCCACTGTTACTGATTATGATTTTTATTTAAGATGTTTATATTTTGTTCCTCATGGACTTTTTTTGCATTTAAAATATTGCATCAAAATATTATCTGTTTTGATTACTGATTTTTTTGGGGTGATTCCTTATATTTTGTGACTGAGGCAAGTGCCTCACTCACCCTAGTCGGGCCCTGAGAGGGACGCACACATGGGCTCCGCGCTATGGATGTTACTGTGGCATCACATCTGGTCCTCTCAATGGCCCAAGAAAAGTAGAGTTGAAAACAGAGAGTTAGAGTGCTTTCATAACTTGGCCTAAATCAAGTAACTATTTAAAAGGGCAGCTAGCATGTGAACCCAGGTCTGTGTCACCCCTGAGCCCTGCGTCTAACTACTCTACTACACTGTCTCTCCCTGTTTGTTTAGGGTTATCACAGCATGATCACAAATTCAGTTTGACAAACACCTAGTAAATACCTGCTCTGTACTTTATGGCGCTTTGCTAGAAATTTGAAGACAAATAACACATTTGTTTCAGTATAGTCGTGACCTATTGAAGCACGTGGAAACCTATTTGACTAGCTGAACAGAATGTGACAATTGCCTTCTTCCCCCTGCCTAGCCTCCACTCACATAAATCACCACGCACCAAATAATACTTCATTTCCATAGAGGCATAACCTTGATGTGAGAAAGGGAGAAAAAAAACGCAAGAAACATTGAGCATGCTGTTTATCCCAAGTGCTGGTACTTTAGGATTTTTTTTATACATGTGACTTCATTTTGCCTTCATAAAATCCTTGTGTGATATTGACAGTTTTTTTTATTATTCTGAGGTTTGTAGAAATTCATAATCTGCCCAACATCACAAACAAAAATAGTAGAACTGGAACTCACATTTAGCTCTGACTCTCCTTTTCCCAGATTCCTCACAAAGAACTTTACAAGCTGCTCCGAATGCTAAGTTTGGCCCGACTGGCTGTCCTGGGAAAAGAGTCGGCACCCTGTCCTGAGCATACTGCATCAGTTAATGGCCTGTCCAGAAATGTTTTCGATAGTCTCAGTCCAAGAAAGCCAAGAACTGTTTGAGAGTACAGTGCTTCTCTAGGAAAGTCAGTTTTGTTTTGTTTTTATCTTCATTGTTTGCTTTGGCATATTTCGTTTTAAACATATAGAAATTCACAGCAAATGGGATAGAGTGCCTCCAGCAAGAATTATTCAAAAGGCTTTAATCAGAAATTTTGCTCTCATTCCCAGTGCCCTGAAACCACATATCCTGTTTTTGTCAGTACATTATCTCTGAATCAATCTATGCTAGGCCATCAGTGAGAAAAACAACTTTCGAATACCTCCCATTGTGCAAAAACTATGATCTGGAACAGTACAACATCAGTGGTGACAGAATAATGAGGCCATTTATACTTTTCTGTTTGGCAATTCATAAAACCAAGTTGCATCTAAGTAATTTTTTTAGCATTAAGCTTTGCCATGTCTGTGGACATATGCTAATAAATGAAATGAACAGATTTTTTTTTTTGTATAAATGAATCTTATCTTTTAAACCAGAAACAAATTCCCAAGCTAAATCTCCAAATATATTTTCCTAAGCCCTTGTGAAGTAGTCTATTATACTATTTTAGGAATAATGCTACCAATAAAAATTACATTTATTTAAGCCTAATAATAAAACATAGTGGATTGAACACGTGTTTATCTTTATTCTTGCCTGAAATTACACTTAAAGGAGAGCAAGAAATGAGAAAAGGATTAATCCATAAGAGTAAAAAATAAAAAAGGAAATAACCACATATAAGTAATGTCAACTCATTTTTGGAAGATAGAGAATGGAAGAAAAATACGTGATCAAGCCAAGTAGTGGAAGCTAAAACTAAGTATCCAGAGGAGATACTAATGAGAGGTCAGCTTATTGAACTTCCGGCATCTTCAAAAGTCTCAGGAATAGGAGATGTGAGGTGCCTCCTCGGGAGGCGTGGCTACAACCAGAGACCCCGCCTCCTCTACTTTTTGTGGAAGAAAGGGGACTTCAGAGGCTCACCAAGTAGGGGCACGAGGCATAGAGAAAGGAAGAAGTGAGAAGTTAAAATAAAAACAGCAGTATTTAGTCAAAGTTTGAAAACTAAATGGGAACGTACGCCCCACCTCAAGCCCTCTGCTCCTGCTAGTCATTCAGACCCTAGTTCCAGCACGCCAGTGACCACACAACACCCTGCCCTGTGGGATGTTAGAAGCTCCTTTCAGGAAAAATAGAAACATCCCAGAAAATGCCATTCACATGCCATTCATTTTGGGAACGGCCTAGAAAAAGCTAGCTTCCCTTCCACACCCAGTCACCTTATAGTGAAGGTCACCAGCCTATAAGCTCTGCCACCAACCTTTTAACACCTCATTCTTAAATATAAATGAACAGAAAGATCACCACATATTTGAGGAAAGCCTGCATCAGGAAAAGAAGAGACCAAGATAATAGGATAAAATTCAAAGAAAGAAAAACAATGCTAGGGGCAGAAGTTTTTTTTTTTTTTTTTTTTTAATATGAATAATGGTTAATAACCTCAGAGTAGGAGTTAATATTGTACCATAAAAAAAAAAAAAAGATGAGGATATCTGTCATGAGGAACAATGAGATAAAAAGAGCTCTAAGAAATTAACATTATGGTAGGAGTAATCAAATATTCAATAGGAACATTAGAAGGTAAAGTTAAGGGTGCCTTCCAAAGAATAGAAATAAAAAGACGATAGGTGGGAAGTGAGAGAAAAATGATAACAAAATTAGAGAATTGATCTATACAGCTAGATATACCTGCCTAACAAAGGATCCAGAAATAAAATTAAGGATAGCAAATTACAAAAACAAAACAAAAACAAGAAAAACAAATAGAAGGACACGTGCCCAGATGGGACACAATTAAAATTAAAAAAGGGGAGCAGAATTCTCACTGAAGCATGAGGGTAAAATAAAAACCTTTTTGAGACGCCAAGATTTCCAAAGAACAATCTCATCTCTATTCTTTGTCTCCACTGCAGGAGGTGCTTCATTTTAAGGAGGCAATAATCATGCTAGAGGAAACATAGAATCCAGGAAGCAGGAATCATGGGACCCAACACCAGCGAGAAGTTTGGAAATTTCCAAGGTGATGGCCAATGGGATGCTGTGATAAAACAGCCAGGCAGGAGGCTTAGAGGGCTGCTGGTCTGGATTAGGGTAGAAAGTCAGAGGGTATCAGGAAAGAGAATAGAAAAAGAATTTGACAGACAGATGTGCTATTGAAAGGTGTAATAAAAAGTATTCCAAAAGCCCTAAGCAAGTGAAAAATTAAAACAATGTTCTAGGAAAACAAAAAGAAATCATACAGTAAAAGTGATTACAGCCCATTACTTGGCTTCACTGTGAACAGAATGTCCACGGCATAATAAATAAAATAGAAAATATTGGTTTAATCAAAACCATAATATAATTATCTTTGGAGGATGCAGAAGGTTTGTGAGCCACATGCATTTAAATTTAGGGATTTAAGATATACTGTCTAAAATTATAGATCAACCCAAAGCAATAAATTCCTGTTATTGGTAAGAAAAAATTAAATAAAAATAAAATCCAGAAGAATGTAGAAGACTTGAAAGTTATAGGTTCTCGTGGGCAGGACTTGGGAGTAGGGACAGGGTAGGAAACTGATCTTGTTGATCTAAATTAAAGCACTATTTGACTTTCATACTATGGGCATGTGTTCATTTGTTAAACATATATATTCATAACAAATCAACATGTTAATAGATGCCTTTTACTGCATTACTGCAAATAAATCTCCCTGAAAAAGAAAGGTAGACAGCACTGACTTATGAGGTCAGAAGATACTTTATTTGCCTATCAATTCTGGATTTGCATGTTTGTATATTAAAAAAAAAAGCAAAACAGAAAATGAAATACTAAATAAAGATTCAAATGCTTAAAGTATTTAGTAGATTACTGCATTTTTATTGCATTTATCACATATACTGTGACGGATTTTTGGACATAATGAATATTCTATGACCTCATGTACGACTTCTAGCCTTTTTTTTACTTTGTCAGAGTATGGCAGAAGGTTGGGGTAAAGGGACTCAAAGCTCTTCAACAGGAAATTAAGTGTAGTCAGACCTTAAAATAAAAACATTTCAAAGCTGTTACTAGGCTGAGATAGATCTATAAGGAAAGATCTCCAGCAAATATTAAATAAAAGGATCAAGATATAGACAACAGCTTGTATTCTGTGATTCCACAGGTATTTATGATTGTGGATACATAGACTAATTTTAGGAGGACACTTACACTGCTAACAGTGTTGGCCTTTCAGGAAGTAACCTCAGAGGAAAGATTCATATTTCACTCAAAACTCTTTAATACTCTGATTTTTAGACCTTATGCATAAATGGTTTATCTTCAATAACAAAGTAATTCATAAAGATAAATAAAATGTAGTTTCATATGCTGCTGATAAAGCAAATGGTTTTGAAGAGGAATGGAAAGATCGATCGATTTATACAAAGGGGAAAAGGAATTATGATCATATTTATGTAAAACTAACACACAGAATTATCTGTTGGTTATATGATTTAGGGTGATTGCTGTTTCTTCTTCACAGTTTTTTTTTTTCAAAGTTTACAAATTTTCTACAGTTATATTTCTATTACTTTTAAAATGAAAAAAAATTAAAGAAAAAAGAAAGGAGAAAATGTCATCCTTTTGTCAGTTCTCTAGGACACAGAAGATGTGCAGTCACAGTGTAGTTTCTCTGGAAGGGGAATGTGAGCATCTGGGTATTACATTTGCAGATGGACTTCATAAAAAGCATATGGTAGATTTTCTCAAGGAAAATTGTTGCTGTAGAGGCACGAGTTGCTATTTAAACCTTGGCAGACTAGGTCTTTTTTATGCTTGACTTTGCTCTCTCCGATATGTGAATTAGGCATCTGCTCAGATTTTCTTAAGGAATTCTCCCATTAGTGAAATTAATTTTTCCTTTGTAAATTATATAATGTGAAATTTTGATAACTGGATAGTCAAGGGGGATAATTTTTTAACTCATCTTTTAGGACTATTTATTTTTTCTTTCTGCTTCCTAAGTTTCAGATATGTTAAAACAAGAGCAAAGGAAAACAAAACACAACAAAACACAATAAGCCAATATGAAGATTTTCACAGAACCAAGCAGGCGTAGCACCAATTCAGAATAACAACCAACTTCATTCTGTTTACCAGAGGTTATCGCTCAAAAATTCACAAGTACTTTTCATGGAAAGAAAATGCCTTTATAATGGTCAGTGCAGAATTTATCAACTTTATTGCATGTTTTCTGTCCTTTCTTTAGGTATGTAAAAGGAACACAATGAACTTTTTTTTGTTTTTTTGTTTTGTTTTGTTTTTTATCTTTCTGCAACATGATCAGATAGAGCAATTCCTTTGCTTCTACCTCAGTAAGTTGTTTTGATAAGGTGTAGGTCCATTTTTAATAAAAAACAAACATACCTTCACTGGCTCAGACTAAAAAACAGACATACAGTGTGCAGTGACAGGGTGAGATAGACAGGAGAGAATGACAAACATTTACCCAGGAGAAACAATGACAGATGCAGAAATGTCTTCATCACAAAAAAATTAGCCCTGTGTATTTAGGGTTTTCAGCTGACAGTTTTAAGAGAAACTTTCTTCCCCAAAGAAGAAATCTGGCTCCTTCAATTTCTCATCCAGTTTTGGGGACAAAAGTCTGGAAATCTGCCAGTGCTTGGAGTCCCCCAAGGAATATTTTACAAAACATTAGCAAGTCTAATGATTGTCATTATTTAATGATTTCTAACATTATATATCTGAATGATAAAGCAAAGTTTTGAAAGTTTAATGTTTACAGTCTTATGTAGTGGGACTGACTTTAGTAATTTTCACATTCTCTTTGCCTTTTTGTGCAAAAGATACTTGATCATCAAAGATGGGGGCTCAAAGTTTTAAAATTCTTTCATCTGTAAGTTGTATTGTTTTGAGCAATTTAGCTTCTCTGGGCCTTAAATTTTCATGCCTGTAAAATGAAGTGATGAGGCAAATAAACTGATGTCTCTTCTGATTTTAATATAAGATAAAAGCAAAGAAATGCTTTTCTCTGTAGAGCACTTTGCACCCTCCATTAAAAGAACATAGGGATTTATAAAGTTATAGCAATCATCCTTTGCCTCTAGGCAAAAGTTTGTCTAGGGAAGGGGTCATCATATTTTAGCCTCCAGCCAAGTCTGACCAGCCTCTGTTTCTGTAGATAACATTTAATCAGAACACAGCCTCACCTATGGGTTTGCTTATTGTCAATGGCTGCTTTCAGACTTAAGGTACGGTTGAGTATTTGTACCATATACCATCTGGCATACAAGGCCTAAAATATTCACTAGCAGGCCCTTTACAAAAAGTCAGCCAATCCGTGGTCTAGAAGCTCTCTCAACTTCCAAGTACTTTCTTGGCCCCTGGGTATAATGAAGACCTGAGCCAGGCGTCCAGTCCAGAATGTGGGAGATGTACACACGCAGCCCAAGGCAGGCCCCACATTGCCCCCTCATCCTACTCGCACCCTCTTCGTTTGAGTAAAACCTGATATCTAGATTCCATAGATTAAAAGACAAGATTTCATCAGGACCATTCGGCTATGTAATGCCAGAAGATTGTTTTCATCATCTTAGAAAATTGCTCTCAAGTCTCCTTGTTTTGTATATTTTAATCTCTGACCAGTACTCAAACTTTTTGGTTGATCACTGACCTTTTGAGAATCTAATTAAAGCTATGGACCCTAGCAGGAAAATGTGCTAGCATAATTCAAACAACATTTTCACACCCAATTTTCTGAGTGGGGGGTGGGGGGGTGGTTCACATTAGTCTAAGACTTCAGAACACATAGCTTTCATAGCTTCTAAATGAAATAATTTATACAATATTCTCACCATAAAGGTCAATACTACTTTATAGGATTGAATGCCAACGTGACATAGCAGAAAAATATCATATGAAAAGCCAAAAAAACAAGTTTATGCATTGTCTCTGCTCCTAACTAGATGTGACAAGCTACTGAAGTACTCCATGCTTTGGGTTTCTCATTTGTTAATTAGTGAAAATAATAAATGTCCTGTCTATGCCACAGGCTGTGATAAGAATCAAATGAGGTAATAAGAGAAAATTTTATAAACCACACACTCTTTCCATTTCAGGAATTTGACAACCCATTTCAAAGAACCATAGGTACTTTCGTATTAAAAGTGTAATCCTTGGCCCAGCAGTATCAGCATCACCTGGAAGCTTGTTAGAAATGAAGATGCCCAGGCCTATCTGCAGACTGAGGGAATCAGAATCTGCATTTGAACAAGCTCACCAGGGGATCTGTGTGCATGTTAAAGCTTGAGGAATGTGGAAAGAGCTCTTTGCAAAGTACAAACTACTGCATAGGGCTGGTCTCCTTCAGATAAAGAAAATGAAGACCACAGAAATTACAGGACATGGTGAGGTTTTGCACAAGACACATCATTAAGTAAACATGACATGCTGTGGGATGCTTAAAAACAGCTCGATCAGGTCACTGAAATCCACAAAGAGATTTCATCTATTATTATGAGGTCATGGAACCACTGTCAGATCGAGCCTCAGATTTCTAGATTTTTTTAGCTGCAAAATTTTCATATGAGAAGTAGCATATCTATTTCCCTGTAATATCTCATTAAGATGGAGAAAAATTAGTAAGGATAATATACATTTTACTGGCTGCACTCCCTACCACACATCACTTCTGTCTCTAAAGCAGAAATTTTAGGCATAAAAAGATCAAGGATATGACATAAAAGAACATGTGGTCAGGAACGAAGGAGGATTGGAAATATTAAAACAAAACAAAACAAAACAAAACAAAACAAAACAAAACAAAACAAAACAAAAAACCTGCTGCTGACAGTATAACCAAGAAAAATAATTGAGGGAGCATATGTGGGAAACAATTTCTTTTGGTGACAGAGGAAGGCATTCTATCTTCACTTTCCCATTCTCTGACACCAGGTGCAACTTGTCAATTTAGGGAAGTGGGGGTAGAGATGAGAAGGGAGAAGAAATGGGAAGTTTTAAACCAAAGGTTGCTTAAACTGAGAGAGAAAATGGATGTGGTTTATACTATCGGGAACTTCGCTCTAATAGGACCACTGGACATCCCTGAAGGTTTCTGGGTTCTGAGGCATCTGCCTCTTGGGAACTGGAGGTGCCAGAGTGCCACTCACAGGATAGAAAACAAAGAGTAGGTCGAGAGGCTTAGCCTCAAGTTCAAGGAAAAGACAGCTTCTAGCTCAGACCGCCAAGTTGAGGGGGCAACTAGGGTTCAGAGCAGAAGCTGTCTCTAGAGGTACAGTTGTATGTACCTTACAAACTGGTTTACAGCGTTTTCCTTATCTTTTATCTCTTAGAACTCTGAGCATGGTAGTTGGAAGTGGAAGAAGATGATGACATTTAAAAAAATAACCTTTGCTGCTCACTCTGGGGCTGTAACAGAAAGGGATAAAAGTTTGAAATAAATGAAGCCTGGGTTTGAAACCCAGTTCTGCTACTTACCAGTGCTGTGTGATCTCATGTACCCCAGTCAGCCTCTCTGAACTTCATCTGAAAACCGCAAATTATTGTCACATATCACATAATGTTATTAGAACGATTAGGTGAAATATGATTATGAAGAATTGACAAATTGTGAGTGCCCATGACATTCATTCCTTCCTCATCCATTTTCACTCAGGCTCAACCTGTTAGTCCATATTTGCATAGTCAGTATCCACTGCGTGCTGACTTGTTGGATGAAGTGATTCATTTAGGACCCTCAATTAAAACAGAACTTAAAAAGTTTTTTTAAAAATGCTTGTTTCAGTGTTCCAGCCCTACTTGTCCTCAGCTCATCCTGCAGGTTTAGTTATCTAACAACAGTGTTAGCCTGCTCTGCGATCACCCAGTGTGAATGGAAAAGCCATCAAAGCCTTTCATGTAATTATGCACACTGTTGCTGTAGGCCTCAGGGGCCCCATTGGCCCTCTAATAACGAAGGAGTCTAGAAAGTCTGTGCCTCCCCAAATTACAGCAGTGGCAGGCTATGGACTCACCCAAGTAACAGATGGTTTTATTAGTGGCCACTGTCAGACACTTGGCTGAGGGCGGAGCACATGGCCATTAGCGTCTGTTCCACTTTGGTGGAGTAGTAGCTGTGTGCACAAGGAAAGCTGAGTCTGAAAATAATTGACACTGAGGGAGACAATGCTCTCTTGGTGTCACCTAGGGAGCAAATGAGCTGAACAACAACAACAAAAAATCCTTTCCTCAAGCACCTAAGACAGAAAAGATAAGCCCAAATAATTGTGTTAATTCTTTGGAAGAGGAAAGTCAGGATGTCTCCTTGTAGTAGAAAAATAAAGCAGGTGAATGAGATGCCACTTAGCGAATCTGTGGGAAGAAACTCTGACTCTGGCTAGTTGAAAAACAAATTAAAAACAAAACAAAACTATTTCTTCAAAGAGGAAATACAGATGGTCAACAGACATATGAAAAGATGTTCAAGGTCACTAATCATCAGAGAAATGCAAATTAAAACCACAATAAGATATCACCTCACACCTGTCAGAATGGCTATCATCAATAAATCAAAGAACAAGTGTTGGGGAGGATGCGGAGGAAAGGGATCTCTCATATATTGTTGGTGGGATTGCAAATTGGTATAGCCGCTATGGAAAACAGTCCGGAGGTTTCTCGAAAAATTAAAAATGGATATATCTTTTGATCCAGCAACTGCACTTCTGGGTATTTATCTAAAGAAAACCAAAACAACAATTTGTAAAGATCTATGCACCCCAAAATTCATGGCAGCAAAATTTACAATAGCCAAGATATGGAAGCAAACTATATGCCTATCAACAGATGATTGGATAAAGAAGTTATGGTTCATATATACAATGGAATATTATTTAGCCATTAAAAAAATGAAATCCTACCATTTGCAACGACATGGATGGACTTAGAGGTTATTATGCTGAGTGAAATAAGTCAGATAGAGGAAGATAAACACCATATGATTTCACTTACATGTGGAATCTAAGGAACAAAAAGAACAAACTAATAAAAAAAACAGACTCACAAATATAGAGGATGACGGTGACGTATTGCAGAGGGAGGGGTTGGCGGGCTGGGAGAATGGGGTGAAGGGTTAAAGAAGTACAAATTAATAGTCGATAGATGGTCACAGGGATAGGGAACATGGCATAGGGAATGCAGTTAGCATTAATATATTGGGTAGGTGGAGGGCCAGAAGAGAGAAAGAACAATTAGGGGGATCCTTTTATAAACTATATAAATGTCTAACCAATGTACTGTATACTTGAAACTAATAAAATAAAATGAAAACAAAACAAAACAAAACAAAACTCTTCTCCATCTACCACTTCCTCAAATAATAGGCACTCAATCAGACTGCATTTAAGAGGAAAGACATACTTCACTCTCAATAGCAAATATAAAATATTCTTTTTAACCAAAAAAAGGAATATAAATATTTGAGACCAAGAAAGCAAAAGCTGGTAGTTAGCTACTAACACAAGTATTTAAGATATATATTGAAAAGATCTAGGAGTTTATGGTCATCCACTCAAAAAGTAGTGGATTTGCAGCAATAGCATCATCACAAAGCCCAGATAGCACTCAGTTTTTTTTTCTCTCACTCGGCATCTAGATACAAATACTGTCACCAGCTGCTTTGTTTCATTTTTAATCAAGTTCTAGTAGGTTTCTCTAACTCTTTGGAGCTTTCAGAGTCTATTAGAGAACTCCACTGCAGTGAAATCTCTCTATCCATCTTGGTTTTCTATTGCTATGTGACAAATTACCACAAAATAAGCATCTTAAAACAACACAAATTCATTATCTCACAGTTACATGGGTAAAACTCCAGGCACAGGTAAGCTGATTCCTCCGCTTATGGCCTCACTGGGCTGAAATCAAGACGTTGGCTAGGCCTGTTATCTCCTCTGAGGCTTAGGATCCTCTTCCAAGTCTACTGGTTTTTGGCAGGATTCATAACCTTAGTCTGTAACTAAGGTCCCCGTTTTCCTGCTATCTCTAGTTCAGGGGTCACTCTCAGCTCCTAGAGTCCATCCTCGCGTCTTTACCACATGGCCCCCTCCTCTAACAATATGGCAGTTTACTTCTACAAGGCTAATAGGAGAGCATCTGCAACAGCAGTTTGTTTTTTTAGATGGTTCACTGAATTAGGTCAGGCCCACTCAGTATAATCTTTCTTTTGACTCAACATCAACTAATTAGAGACTTTAGTTACAGGTGAAAAATTCGACTTTGCCACATAATGTAGGTTAATCATGAGTGTGATATCATATTCACAGATTCTATCACTGAAGGGAGGGTTATCATTCAAGGCATGAACATGATGGGGTGGGGACTTTGGGGACTATCTTTGATTGTGTGATACACTATTTTTTTAATTGACATAAAACTTGCATAACATAAAATAACCATTTTAAATAGTACAATTCAGTGGAATTTAGTACATTCATGCTGTTTGCATTAATCATCTCTATCTAGTTCCATAATATTTTTATTATCCCAAAGGGAAACCTCATACCTGTTAAGTAGCAACTCCCCATTACTCTCTCCCTTTGGCCCTTGGCAACCACTAATATACTTTCTGTCTTGTGGATTTACTTATTCTGGACATTTTTGTATAAACGAAGTCATACCATATGTGATCTTTTGTGTTTGGCTTCTAAGAGTTGATGGACATTTGGGAAGTTTCTATCTCATTTGGTGATTGAGAATTGAGCTGCTGTAAATATTTCTATATAAGTTTTTTAAACATCTGTTATCAATTTTTCTGGGTATATACCTAGGAGTGGAATTTATGTATCATATAGTAACTGGCAAACAATTTTCACAGCAGCTAAACCATATTACATTCCTACCATCAATATCTGTATGTTTAAATTCCTTTATAATAAAAGAAAGGTTATTATTATTTTTTTTTAAATTGTAGCCATTCCAGTGAGTATAAAGTGACATCCCACTGGGTTTGATTTACATTTCCCTAGTGATTAGCAATGTTGACATCTTTTTGTGTTCATTTTGGCTATTTAATATCTTCTTTTTATATCTAAAAAACAAGTCCCTTGACTATTTTTAAAGAGGGTCGTCTTTTTGTTAGAGTTGTAAGAGTTCTTTTTGTAGTCTGTATACTTATCAGATATATGATTCACAGATATTTTCTCCTATTTTATAGGTGTCTTTTCGCCTTCTTGATAGCATTCTTTGATCTATAAAATTTTGAATTTTTATAAAGTTAATTTTATAAAATTTATTTATTTTTTTCTTTTGTTCATTGATCTTTCAGAATCTTATCTAGGAATTCATTGCCAAATCTCATGAAGTTTTGCCTCTATGTTTTCTATTAAGAGTTTAGCACTTACATTTAGGCCTTTGATCCATTTTGACTTTGTTTTTATATATGATGTGAGCTGGGGATCCAATTCATTATTTTGCATGTGGATATCCAGTTGTCCCAGACATATTTGTTGAAGAGACTATTTTTTTTCCTATAGAATAGTACAGTAGCTTTGTTCAAAACCAATGGAGCAAAGATTAATGGGTTTATTTTTATACTCTCAATTCTAATCCACTTATGTATATGTCTATTCTCTTATCACAGTGTTTTGATTATTGTAGATTTGTAGGAAGTTTTGAAATTGGAAAGTGTGAGTAGTCCAAATTTATTTTCCTTTTTAAAGATTGTCTTGGCTTTTTGAAGTGTCCTGCAATTCCACATGAATTTTAGGAACGGTTTGTCCATTTATACAAAAATGTCCATTAAGATTTAGATAGCAGTTGCAATGAAAGTGTAGGTTGTTTTGAATAGTGTTGCCATCTTAACAGTATTAAGTCTTCCAATAAATGCTCATGACTATCTATTCATTTATTTCAGTCTTCTTTAATGTTTATCAGCAACCTTTAGTAGTTTTCACTATACAAGTCAAGCACCACCTTGGTTAAATTTACTCCTAAGTATTTTTATGCTATCATAAATGGAATTGTCTTTCTTAATTTCCTTTTTCAGATTGTTCATTCATTTCTAGTTCATAAAAATACAGTTGATTTTTCCATGTTGATCCTGTATGCTACAACTTTGCTGATTTATTAGGTCTAACAAGTTCTTTGGTACATTCTTTAGAATTTTTATATATAAGCTCATGTCATTTACAAATAAAAATAGTTTTACTTCCTCATTTCTGATTTTTAAGTCTTTTATTTCTTTCTCCTGCCTAACTGCTGTCTGGAATTTAGAGCATTAGCATCCTTTGTTTACACACAGTCATTAAGGAAAAAACAGACTTTCACCCCTGAGTATACTATTAGCTGTGGAATTTTCATAAATGCCCTTTACCTAATTGAAAAATTGACATCTATTCCTAGTTTGAATGTTTCATTTTTGTTTTTAATCATGAAATAGTATTGGATTTTGTCGAATGATTTTTTCTGCATCAATCGAGATGACTGTGTTTTTACTCCATTTCGTTCTATTAACACTGTGTATTACATTGATTGATTTCATATGCTGAATTACCCTTGAATTCTTGGAATAAATTCCACTTGTCTCTGGTGTATAATACTCATAATAGGCTTCTGGATTTGGTTTGCTATTATTTTCTTGAGGATTTCTGCATCAATAATCAATATTAAAAATGTTTATGAGTTATAGTTTTCTTCCAATATCTTTATCTGGCTTTGGTATCAGGGTAATACTGGCTTTCTAGATTGAGTTAGGAAGTATTCCCTCCTCCTTGATTTTTTGAGAATTATAAGGATTGGTGTTAATTCATTTTTAAGTGTTTGGTAAGTTCACCAATGAGAGCATCTGGTTCTGGGTTGTCATTGTTGAGAGATTTTTAGTTGTCGTTACCAATTCACTCTATTTTTTTATGTCTATTTTAATCATAAACTTTCAGCTAATGTAGCTGGAACTTAACTGAGGCGCTGTTTCCTTTCTCTCTCTAGCCAAAACACTTGCATTATGAATTTGTTAAAGCAAAGCTATCAAACAGGAAAACCACATGGGAGTGAAATGGGAGCTAACAGTTCAAGCAGCTGCTGTGGCTTGGAGAGGGAGAACAGGTCATTTGCCATCTTAAAATTGGGAGCTATAGAAAACGTATTGAAACTTGGGTGATACAGAAGATAAATCATCTGAAATTAATATCTGTCTCATAAACACTGAAAGGAAAACATAATTAAGAAATGATACATCTCTCCACAAAGGGGAAATAATATTTTCAATTTTGTAGGAGACTGGATAGTTTTCTTAAACTTATGTCATTCTCACTAGGTTACCTGAAGTCACAAAAATGTCTACTCAATACATTCCTTAAAGACAAGAAAATTGTGCATAAAAATCTAATTTATGAATTTATTAATTTTGCATGAAAATGATACATGTTAGTTAATATAGATTGCAATTCCTGTTATCCCAAAGTTGATACTTATGGAGGAGGTAGCACATATTAAATATTCTTTCCAAGCAGAGTATAAAATAATAAAAGCTTTTAGCTTGGGTTATGGAGATGGAGTCATTTCTTTCATAAATCTAATTATTGCTTCCGTAGGGAAATGAACTCACTCCTTTAGAAAGGATTTTCCATTATTGTTTCCAAAACGACTTGTTTGTTTTGCTTAAGACCCCTGAAGCAGAAAGTTCTGAGACCCTTGAAAACAACAGAATCAAAACAGTGTTTATGTAATAGATATCTTCAAATAAATAATATAAAACTTGAACCAGCACCTTATTGTGCAGAAAATGAATGTTTTTTTTTTATTTTTTCAGAGCTGGTACATTTTGGTTTATATATGCATGGGCGACAGGGCAGTTCACACAGGCCACCCCTGTCGATGGTGATGATTATCTTACTCTGGAGGCAGGAAGATCTCCCCATCTGTGTTAACCATGGGCAAGTCACTTAATCTTTGAGCTTTCTTTCCTCACCTCTAATATAAGGATAATAGTGCTTACCTGTACATTAGGTTGGTTAATAACATCATGTTTATGAATTGCTTATAAAGCCACAAGACCAAAGCAAAGTAAGTTTTCCAGGATTCGTGTGCAAGTGATTGATTGAGAAGCGCTCTCAGGAGAAGCAAGAGAGTTAGAGATGCAGGACTGTGAAGGGAAAGAAGAGGAAGGCTAGGAATTTAGGCAATCTTGATCTGCTGGGAGCTTTAGAGTTTTAATTGTGCCAGAGTTTGTCTCCCCTCAAGGCAAGAGGGCTGCAGGTCATTGCTAAGTTCCTACCCTGTGAGATAAAAACGCTTTACACACTCGAGTACTCTGTATATGTGAGCAAAGTATCTCCAGGAATTTAAAAGCAGTCCTCCAAAGAGAGTCACAGGTACAAGTGGCACCTTAAAAGCAAAGCACCAAATGTGGGGGGAATGAGAGCGCCAACGCTAAAATGATCTGCCAGGATCTGGATGGATCAAGAGGGTCCATGATAACTATCTTCGTTAACATTTCATTTTCTTCCCAGATTTTCATCTTTAGCCTTTTTTTTTTTTTTTAAAGAAAATTGTCTAGACAAAGCATTTCTTTTTCTGTGTTTGTTCTAGTACATAAAGATACATAAACCACCCCTATCATAATTTAAATAAAATGCAACTTATCCAGACAGCAGATCAAGAAACAAAAGCATTTTTCTTAGACTTCGCCATTTCTTAAGTTTCCTGATATTGGACAAATTCAAGTGGATTTTGAATATCTTCATAGAAATATAGTTTGCACGGAATCATTTATCCCAAGAGTCTTGGAAAGCAAACTGCTGGGTGGGGAAAAATCTTTAACAGGCTCCCATGGGATAATTAATTACCACTCAGTTCGGAACTATACTCAGTATCTGTGGCACTGTCATCTGAGAATAAGAAATTCAGTATTCTTCAACATCAATGAAGATATTGTCAAGTTCTGTAAAGTTTCATTTTATGTTTAGACAGTGAAGGAAGGAATCTTTGCTAGAAGTATTTCTACTTTTCAAAAAACAAAGTTAAGAGATTTTATAAAGGTGTAAATTCTTTCAGCTGAGAAATTAGCACTATCACAGGGCAAATTAAACCTACTGCATATTTTTACCTGCAATAAAACATTTTGGATACAATTGTGACAAAATTAAGATGTGTTTGACATGATGATTTAGTAAACAGAACAGTGCTTTTTCAGTTAACAGAATAATATTTTTATATCACATGCCTATGATCCACAATTATTGTCCTCCGTGAATTTTTAATTTGTTGTTTTTTACATGATGAAATGCAACTGCCCTCCCAGATTGCATCGGCTAAATAGGCCTTTATTTACAAGCTGTAATTAAAATGAACTCACATGTGATGATAGCAGTTATCAGTGGAGAGTAAGCTTTTTAAGAAATCAATCAGATGAAAGATTAACTAAATCTATCACAAGGAAGTGCTTTAATTTCTTCCAAAAAGACAGAATGGCTATAAGAGATTATTAAAAAGTAGAGACAGTGGTATTTTTTTTCCCATGTGCCACACCTCGCCCGAAGGGGAGGCCCCCAGTTTGTGAGCCCCCAGTTTGTGAAAAGCTTTAAGTATGCAATCAGAAGACAAGAATTTGAATCCCTCCTTCTGCTTCAGAGCTGTTCATCCCTGGACAATTTATTTTAGCCTCTCCTGTCTTCGGATTCTTCCTAATTCACTTAATTTAAGCTGTTTTTAATTTTTATGTACATTATTTTCTTAATTTTACATGTGAGAAAACAGTGTCAGAGAAGTTAATTTGTCCAAGATCACAAATGATGAAAGTGGGTCTACCTCAGTTCAGCACTATTCTATTTGTATTATTTTTCCTGGCTTATCTTATTTACTTCCATCAGTTTATTGTTAGAAAGAATATTGCTTAAAAAATCAATCTTAAGAATGAAAATTTAATAATTATGATTATTTCTTGATTGAGAAATTAAAGTTCGAACAACAAGAAAACGCTCTAGAAGAGTTTAGACTAGCACTATGCCATTCACTATGGTAGTCATATGTGGCCATTTAAATTTAAATAAATTCAAATTAGAGAAAAAAATTACAAATTCTTTAGTTTCAAGAGTCACATTTCAAGCGCTCAATAGCCACATGTAGCTCCTTGCTATTGTATTAGAAAGCACAAATGAACATTTTCATTATCACAGAAATTTCTATTGGATAACGCTGGCTAGAGTCCAGATCCAGGACTCACAACATTGTATTTTATAGTCACAAATGTTTTATTTGCGTTTATTTATCTCACTCCCAGGCATGGTATGTTAGCTTACTTTTATAACAATATATGGCTGCTTACATCTTTAAGTATTTTGTCAGGTGTGTGGTAACATAAAAATCAAATGGGAAAATAAAAAACAAGCCAAGAGGTTTGGAAACAAGACATCTTCTCTCAGTATTTGAGAAGTTTGGAAGACAGTGCTAGAACTCAAACCCTAGGCAAATGCAGCTTAGAATCTTCTACGGACAATAAGTCAAGTGAATAAGAGACCGTAAGTTAAGACACTCCATAATCACTAGGGCCACCTTGGACAGAAGCAACAATTTGATTTCTATTGACTCCTGGAAGTAGAGTGAAAAAAAGACTAATCTGATAATCGCAAGGGTGACATATCTCTAAGCAGGTTTCTATTTCCAAGCTGTTAAGAGACTCTAATCACCATCCTTTTGCTCCCTGAACCATCTCCCCCCATTTACATGAATAATGTGGGAAAACAGTACCAGATGCAAATAACACAGGAGAAGGTTACGAGAGATGCAGATAAGAGAAAGTCTGTTGAATGGCACTGAAAAATGATTAAATTAAATTAATTCAAATTAGAGCTCTGCCTTGGGGGTGGTGGAGAGAGAGAGACAGAGAGAGCATCTATGTGCCTGTATAAGTGGTGTGTGTAAATATATTATAAATTTGGGAGTAAATATAAGTGTTTAGGTATGCAAATAGGTCACTGGCAGTTTTCACTGTGTGGACTCTAATAAAAATTAATACTGCTGACTCTCAATGATTCCTGGTCATAGGTATCAAATCAATCAATAAATAGCCTATTCAATTCAATTCAAGTCAAGCAGTCTACTTGAGATTAGGAAAATGAATGAAACGTGGCTCTCCTGGAGATCAATTTTGTCATTTATAAACTGAATAAGCTGTACAGCCTCACATCGCCTCTGACATTCAGATTCCTCCCCTTATTACAACTTACCTTGGAGTTGTCAGGAGTAAGTAATACTGACAAGACTGGACCTCACTTTTTGTTTTGTTGTTTCCTACTTTTTCTTCTTCTAAGTACAGACATACACTCACATGCAAACACACATTTTGTAATAAGGAAAAATAACTACAAATCTCCTGAAGCCCTAATATGAAAGAAATTTAAATATATATTATTGAACACAATGGTACATATTTGGCTCACTTTTTACTCTCTTGTCTTCTAGTTTTCTCTTTACAATTAGAACCCCAATTAAGTTTGGGGTATCATATTTCCCAGTCCTCCTTGGAGTTAAGGTTATCTATGTGATACAGGGGCAATCAACAAAATATAAGCAGAAGTTCTAGTTGGGGCATTTAGTTAAGCCCTTTACCATAGAAAAGACCTAGTTAGTTTGTCCCTTTTTTCACTACCCTTCACATTGCCTCTTGTTGCCTGGACTGTAGAGTTACCATCCACAGAAAAATTAGCCCTTTGATCATCAGGTAAAATGGCATAAGGATGGTGGCTTGCCCTAAAAATCATGAAGGAAAAAGTCAGAATAGTCTTGAGTGCTTACTGACATCCCAGATTACTGTTCCTGTAACAGCCTTCTTTCACCTAAAGCTGAAATTAGTTCTCATAGTAACTTTTCCTGAAAACATGAAGAAAGTCTTGGAAAATAATTGAGAAACTCTTCTGAATTTATTAGCAATATTATCATTTTTTAAAGGGAACACGTAGCTTGATGATAATGATATTCTCCCCTCTTCATGACAGTTGCCTCGAATAGTAAAAATATTACAAAGGTCCTTATATTTCCCAAATCTTTCTTGCTGGTGTAATTTTACCTATGGACATTGGCTTGTGTCTTATTAATACATGTCATGATAAAATTATGGCTAGAAATCAGTGAGTGGGAAGAAAGTTTTGAAAGATTTGCCCATGGGTATTAAAAATATTAATAAGGCCATCTTGACTTTGCTAAGGGACTGAGTTGAGAAAACCAGAAAGCTGTTCACTTTGACTCGAAATGTCTCTAAACGCTGTCAGAAACTTCCTACAGTGTCCACAGACAGGAGCTGCATTGTGCTGATAAGAAATAGAAAGTAATTTCTCACATATAATATATAAACTCTTTAAATTGATTTTTAAATCTGCACTTTCCAAATTGTCTATTCCATAACTCATCCTGATATTCTCATTGCCTCGAAAGTCAATTGTGATGGCTATGGCATGCTAAGCACATAGTCCTGTCTTCCCTTGACTTATAAGAAAATGTAAGATTGTCCACCTGCTTCAGATGCAAAAGCTTTATTAGATATTGGATTCCACAAGGAAGATGAGAGATGTTGTCAGTCACCAAATTTAATATGCATTTTCTGAAGGAGACTTTGCAACAACCTACCTACAAGTTTTCCTTCCAAAATAAACAATTCATGCCATAGATAATTTTTATGTGTGATGGAAAATATTTGTAAAAAACTAGTTTTAGAAATAAAAACAAACAGTTAAGGAAAATAATATTAACATATTATGAAAATGTAAAAAATTATATAATTTATGAAATTATATAAGCATATGTTATATAAAAATTTATATGCTATATGCAAAAGTTATATAATTTATGAAAACCTGAATATGCCAATGGTCAAAGATAAGGAAGTGAATGTATATTTTAATACATTTATTTTAACATGACTAGATTAATATATATGTGATATACACAAAATATTATACACATATGTAATCATTAGTATTAATCTTTAAGAAAATATGTAGAGCATAACAAAATGCTAGAAACCATGAAAACCATAAGAGTAACTATTTCTCTGGTAGTTTAAATGATAAGGATAAAGGCAAGAACTCAAAGTTCAAAAGTTTATAAAGGACCTTAGTTCTTTAGCTTAAAAAGACAAAATGCTCACCTCGCTGTCCTGGTATATGAGATAAAAGTAACACAGTATAAACAAATGAAGTATTGGAATTGTTTCAATTATACGACAAAAGCAAATTTGAAGATGCTTGAAGGATTGAATTAAATAAATAACATAGGAAAACTTAAAAAAAAAATCACCCCACAAAAACACACTCCCTTCACAAAAGGATTCAGAGCACAAAACCCACTTGAATATGCTTGCCCCATTCCAGGCAAACACCAGAAGCTGTTTGTTTCTCCCAACTCCCTGCTCTGTGCTGTGGCCTCATAAACTGTGGGAAGTTGCCTTTTTACCATCCCAACCCTGTATTAAGAGAATGCAGGCAGAGATGACATCCTTTGGACATGGTGATTGCAGAGACTGAGGAGAATCCTGCTGACTATCTCCATTCTGCACTACTGTGAGCATTACCACCCCTTCCTTTTGTCAGTGCTGTGGCCATAGAGACTGTTGGGTGGAACATTGTCAACCACTCCTCTCCTTCCCTAAGCTAATATAGCAAGGGGCAAACCACCTCACTTTCCTAACTAGAGAGTAGAGGAAAGATTATGGAAAGGGTGAGCTGGATAAAGCAATGCTTTACATCGGGGTCCACGATGGAGCAGCCTGTGCATGAAACCAACCAGAAGCAACACGGCAAAAGCCTGGAGAGCTGAACAATGGGGTGGAACACTGCCCAGGTTTCAGACTGGCCTCTGGGTAGCACATAAGTGACATACTGCAAAGACTTTGAAAACTAAACTGATATTTGAACCGCAGCTCACAAAGGAGAGCCAAGACACGAATTCTAAACTTCAAGGGGTTGCTTGCATGCTGTAATAGAAGATTTAAATAGGAACTGGAGTCTCATAACCTAGAATGTCCAGAAGGTAATGCAAAATTGCTCATCATATCTAGACTGGAAAAATCTCAACTGGAATGGGAAAAGATAATCGAAAGATACTGAGTGCCAGGATTACGCACAATTAGAATTAAAAAAGAAGACTTTAAAGTAGCTATCATAGAATGCTCCAGCATGCAATTACAATCACTCCTGGAGTGGGGGTGGAGTAGGGGAATGAAATTCTCAGCAAAGAAAAAAATTAAAATTCAGAAAGTTTTCAGGAATAAATAAAGAGCATCAGACATGGTAAATATCTGGCTGAATATAATATGCTATTCTTATCCTCTTGAAGTTTTAAAATCATCTTTGATGATTGAAAACAAAAATCATAACATTGATGTCATTTTCAGAGCATGTACAGGTAATATTTAAGACAATTAAATTATAAAGGTGGAGAGGAAGAGGCATGAGAGAATTTTTATGTTTTTGCATTCCCCTTGAATTCATAACATATTGAAAGAACATCATAAATTCTGATGACTTAGGAATGTATAAAACCCCTAGAATAACCACTAGAATCACTATGCAAAATATATACTCAAAACACTAAAAATAAACTAAAATTGAATACTGAAAAATAAACAAGAAGGCAAAGAGAGAAAAACAAAAAAGACAGAAGGAACACACAGAAAATCAATAGGTAACTTGAACAGAGCTATAACTAAAAAAGAAATTAAATTTGTTGTAAAAAGTAACTTCTAAAACAAAATATCTAGTCACAGATTGTTTTACTGGAGAATACTCCCAAATATTTCAGGAAGAAAATAACACCCGTTTTACACAGTCTCTTCCAGAAAATAGAATTTCTCAATCTATTTTATGAGACCATCATTACCCTGATAACAAAACCAGACAAAAACAGTACCAAAAAAAAAAAAATTACATACCAATACCCCCAAGAACACTGACAGAAAAATCATCAATAAAATATTAACAAATCAAGTTAAGTAATGTATACAAAGAAAAAAATGTACCATGATTAAGTGGGATATATTCTAGGAATGCAAGGCAGGTGCAATATTTAAAAATCAATTAATCTAAATAACCAATTAATCTAAAGAAAGAAACTACATGATTGTATCAGTTGATATGGAAAAATCATTTACTATTTACGATTAAAATAGTAAATAGTAAATAATGTAAATAATATTTACATTTTATTTTAAAACATATGTGTGTATGCATACACATATATATTTATATTAAAAATGTAAAGCAAAAGTAAAAGAAACTGGTTACCTGTGGGGAAGAAATGGAACAAGGTGGAGAGGAAAGAAATAGAAGCTGGATGCCCTGAATATACTTTGTTTTATAATTATTAAACAAAATGGAAACAAATGAAACTAGCTGTGTATCAATTTGGAGGCTTAACTATACAGGTAAGAATTAATTTGAATGAATTTAAACAAAGGACTTTTAATATACATTCGTGGTGAATATATACAAAGGATAAAATAAATTACAGAGATAACTTGAATGATAATCATATTATTCTTTATATTAGTATTTAAATAAGTAATGTCAAGGTCTTTAGTGACCACATTTCCCACGTAGGAGAAAAGAAATAGAAAATGGATAGAAATGCAAAAATCAAAAAGGTTAATAAAAGTAACCTGAAATCTTAAATTTGAATTGAAAATATCAGTATAAACTTACTTTATTCTATTTAACATAAATCCTATTTCTTTGCACATTTGAAAAATTCTGAAAGCAATGACAAATGCAGTAGCAATGAACACCCTAATCACTGAGATTGTGGTCTTTAAATAACATTTTCAGTTTAGAAGAACCAAGACTTCTTCAGAAAATTGTAGATTCTCTGGACTGAGAGAGGAAATATTCAACACAAGACAAGAATATATTTTCATGTTAAAAAGCAAGAAAGCTATAAAAGACTATTACAGTCATTTCAAAAAGCCAAGAGTCAAGAGAAGGGATTCCCACTTCTCAGTAGGGAAAATTTTTAATAACAAAAAGAATAATGAATGTAATTTATTGAATACATAAAAAATAAATTAAAAAGTGAGAACTTGATAAAAACAACACAAAACAAAACAGAGTCAAACATATTTGGAGGTTGCTAATATATGGCACTAATTAAATATTCCAAAATCTCATAAAGAAAGGAAAGCCTCCAGCACTTATTCTGCCTTAACTGTGTAAACTGTACATCAAGAAACCAAATTTACGAGGAATAGTACCTCTATAAAAGAATTCTACTTAATTAATGCAGAAGGAAAGATGGAGTTAGAATATCATCATTTTGTAAACTCTAATGAAATGTTGTACCTAGGCAATTCATCAACTATTGATGAATTATTTAGTATAAGACTTCTTAATGGTGAACTGTATAATGAATGCATGAAAGTAACAAAACCTAAACCCACTGATCAACTTTAACACCACAGAAAAAGAGGCAATAAAACATTTTGCACCTTATGATAGAATGCAATAGAAAGTACACAGAACTACATATAAAACATTTTTCCAAAAATAAAGTCTATCCTAAACCTATTTGAGTCTGTGGATATTACTATTGGTTTATAGGAAACACAGGGAACAGAAGAATGAGTTAAATGCTCTTAAAGAGATGCAGTCAGTCAAATTCAGAACAGGGAAAATTTTACAGAAAAAATAACCTAGTTTATTTCATTAAAAGAAAGAGAGAAAGAAAGAGAGAGAGAGGAAACTCTTACAGATTAAGAGCCTTTAAAAGACTAGGAGACCTATCAACCAAATGCCACGTTTTGGCTTTGTTTACAATTTTATTTAAATAATCAACTAAAAAATATATTAATACCACAATTAGAGAAAATTTAAATAATAACTGGATACTAGATGGTATGAAGGAATTATTTTTATAGATAGGTATAATTGTGATAATATGTTAATTTTTAAATAGTTATCTCTTAGAGACATTTTGAAATTTTTCAAGATTAAAATATAACTAGGATTTACTTGGAGTGATTCATTAGGGTATGGGGTGTAGTGAGGAAATGGGAAAAAGGTAACACTGAAATAAGATATATGGCTTCTATCAGGCCATATGCTGGGTGATGAGCATCTTTATACAATTCTCTTCTTTTCTGTATGTATCTAAAATTTTTCTACATTAATAGAAAAAGTAATTTTAGGTTGAAGAAAATGCTAGAAGGAAAGAGGAAGATTAAAGATGGCATAATAAAGAAATTAAGATTTTCGGGGTGAATCTAAACCAATGTTATTACATTAAGCAATACAAATCAATTTATTTTTTCATATTAAAAATAAAACAAAATAGAACTAAAGTTATGATAGAGAACTGCATGTAAGCTATTAGGAAGTGATTGACATTAACAAGTTCTAAGGGGCTTATATTTTTCTGGAATGGAAAAGATATTTAAATTTACACTTGGTTATAACAAATATGCTGTTAAATGTTTTCCAGTAACCACTAAAAATAGAAATAAAACAGAAAAAAAGAACAAGAAGAAAGTCAAAAAGAGAAGGAAAAAAACATAAGGAAGCAGAATAAATAAAAAGCATACTATAAGGTGTTAGAAATGAATTTAAATATATCAGTAATCACAATCAATGTTAATAGACTAAACTCTAGAATTGAAAGACAAAGATTATCAGGCAAGATTGGGGACAAAAAGTCATATGCTCTTTAACAGAAACTCAAAACTAAGACAAGATAAACAAAAAGTCTGAAAGTAAAACAATGGGAAATATATACCATCCAAATACCATAAAGAAAATTTGGTGTTTTTATATTAATGTAAGAAAAAATATGCTTCAAGGAAAAAAAATAATAGAGAGTAAAATGTTCAACATGATACTAATAGACCTAATTCTTCAGGAAGAAACAAATTATATACTATAAAATAACACTACTTCAAAACTGAAAGCAAATTTTTAAACAACTATCAGAAAAAATTAATGAATCATCATAACATGGGGCTATATTATATAAATATACCTTTTAGTAATAATATATTAATCACATAAAAACCAGTAGGAAAATAGAATATATGAGTAACACATTTAAGATACTTTATCTAATGGATATATTAATATTTGTAGAATATAAATTATAGAATATACATTCTTTTCAAGCACAGTAAAAGTGAGCAGTATTAGAAATGGATAGTACTATGAGCAGTATTAGGAATCAATCAAGAAAACATAAAAAACCTCACTAAACTCACCACAATGAACTAAATCAAATCAATAATTTAAAGTATTTGAACAGGCACAGATGGTTTCTCAGAGATATTCTACCAAACTTCAATGAATAGATAATTCCAATTGTTTATAAATTCTTACAAGGAAGAGGATGGAAAAAGACATTGTCTTGATGGACCTAGAGGGTATATTGCACTGAATGAAATTAAGTCAGGTAGAGAAAGACAAATACCACATGATTTCACATACATGTGGAATATAAAGAAGAAAATAAACAACAAAAACAGAAACAAACACATAGATACAGAGAATATTTGAGGGCTACTAGATGGAAGAGGGGTTATGGGGACGATGCGAAAGGGAAAAGGGATTAAGTACAAATGGATAATTACAGAAAAGACATGGAGATATTAAGTGTAGCAAAAGAAAAAAGTTTACGATGTGGTAATAAATATGTAAGAGGGATGAGGGGTACTAGATTTAGTGGGGTGACCATTTTGTGAGTTATATAGAACTATAATCACTATGCTGTACAATTGAAATTATTATATTATTGTATACCAACTATAATTGAAAAAGAAACTCATTGACTTGTACAATGTAAATATGAGCAACTGTCTATTTTATTTCAATAAAGCCAAAAAAAAAAACCTCAGAAAAAAAATTTTAAATAGAAATATAAGGAAATTTCTTAAATTTAATAAAGGCCGTTTCTCAAAAGAGGCAAAAAAAAAAATTCTATCCTTACATAAAACTTTATATGGAAAAATTTCTAAGTAATTTTATACGATGAGGCAATTATAGTGCAGGACAGTCTCACTCATAAGCTTAAATGAAAAAAATCTTCAATAAAAGATGAGTAAGTCAAATCCAGTAGAGTACTTAAAATTGTTAACTATCATAAATAATTTTTTTATCTCAATAGTGCAAGGTTAGTTCAAGTAAAAAATACATATGATCATCCTAATATTGAAAAATTACTAAGCATTTGACAATTTTTAAAAAGGCTTCCATGAGAAGATAAACAACAAACTCTAACCTACTAAAAATTTAAGAAAATTCTTTTTTACCAACAAGAGGTGCTTAGAATCAAAAATATCTGCATCAAACATTATATTTAATAATGAAATATAAAATCTATTCATTTTAAAATCAGAAATAAGATCAGAATGCTGATAAACCCAATGGAAAATTTGGCAGAAGATTTGAATAAGCATTTCAGAAAATAAAATAAAAATCATCATCATGCTTGTGAAACGAGGTTCAGCCTCATTGGTAATCAGAAAAATGTAAATTAAAATCATGAGGTGATGCCATTGCACGTTCACCAGGTTGTCCAAAATTAAAAAGCTGGCTAAACATAAGTGTTGGTGAATTTATAAGTATCCTCATCCTTTGCTGGTGGGCATGTAAATTTGTACAATGATTTTGCAAAACAATTTGTCAATATCTAGAAAAGTTAAAGATGCATGTATCCTATAACCCAGTGACTTTATTCCTAGGTATACAATTTAAAGAAATTCGTGCGAAGTTACAAAGAATGATTTTTATAAGAAAGTCGACAGTGGCGTCATCAGCTGAGCAAACTCTGGAAACAAGCTAATATTATAGCTCTATTAAAATGACTTAATAAATTGTAGTGTACTTATAGATTGAAATAAAGCAGGAAAAGGAAGGAACTCTTGTGACATGCATCAACACATGAATTTCAAAAACATAACATTGCTTAAAAAAAAGCAAGCAACAAAAGAACTTATGTGAGATCTTACATTTACAGAGAGATCAAAAGCAAGCAGGCAAAGCTGCATAAAATACTGTTTAGAGATATGTACATATATATAAAGCTAATAAACAAAAGAAGGGAAATGGATTGCTCAAAATTCAGGATAGTAGTTACCTGGGAAGGGAGCAAGAAGAGGAGTTTGCAATCAAAAAGGGTAACACAAGAGACTTCAAATATAGTGTAATTTTCTACTTTTCAAGCTACATATTGTCATACTTAAACTGCATCCATACTTTATATATGTGCATTAATGATAAACACCTTCAAAGACTGTCTATTTAAAAAGCAGGTAAAAATGTCAACATCATAGTTTATGTAGTTGCTTATTCACACCAAACTTGATGTTATACAAACTAGTAACATACAAATTTGAGCTACTTTAGGTTTAAATCACGGCAGCCAAATCTTCCAAATGTTGGCAATTCCTATTTGTATCCCAAACACTGACTTACTTTATTTACATTCATGATATGTCCAACACCACTGTGCCTCCTTTTAGGCCCCCGAACACACACTGTGCGTACATAGTATATGAACACATTTTGTTTTAATTCACTTCTCTTTTCATCGGACTCTCTCTGGGGATGAAGTCAAGCATTGCTATGTTCAGATGAATTTTCTGGCCCAAGGAGATAATTTTGCACACAGTCAATAGCAATATCCCAGAAGTGAACCAGAAAACTCAACCAGTGAAACAAAATTCAATAGCAATATCAGAGCAGAAAACTCCTTAACCACAGAGGGCATGTTTTCCAAAGAACACACCAGTAAATGCAAATGGAGCACATAATACCTACATGTGATCCAAGCTGACTGCGCCACATTGTCAGATAAAGTTGCAACAGAAAAAAAAAAAAAAAAGTCAGCCTCTGTAATTCCCAAGGGGTCTCTATTGCTTAGGTTTACTGAAAGTCAATTTATGTTAATGGATTACGCAGAGCTGTACATCAAACCTGAGGTGAAGTTATCACGTTATAGAGAAATCATTAAATTATTACACTATTTAATGATGCATGAAAACAAAATGCAATTGTGAAGAAAAGCATAAAAGACTGTGCGCTTTAGTAATGCAAAATGGTGCATTTCTGTCAGTTCCACATACACAGCATGGCCATCTGTGCAAACCTAAAACTGAAAGGAGATGACAAAAGGTGACTAATTAAAACACGGCTTCTTTCAAAATTCATTATATCACAGTACAGTGCACTACCCGAGGCCTCGAGGCTACTGAGCAAAACAGGGAAGGCTCGCTCCTCACATTGTTTAAATTAACTTTATATTCAAAACAAAATATCTACGCTTTTGAGAATTTTTATTAAAAAGACTACATAGCAACAGTGCTTTTATAAAAAACAACAGTTGGGGCAACATATGTGTATATATATGAGTACAACAATGTAAGAATATGTATACCTAGGAAAATTATTGGTATATAAAAATCAATAAAAAACAAAATTTTCTTCTTTAAGCCAAAAGATTATACACATATGTATGTGCATGTATCCACATATACATACTACATATACATATGTCTATATGTACGCCTCACCTGGTCTTATATATCTTATATATCTTGATCATATAAGTATATATACATATATAACTATATATTATATGTGTATATCTATCTATCTATCTATCTATCTATCTATCTATCTATATATATATATATACATGGTTATGTAGTTATATGTATAGCCTAGATTTGTTTAAACATCTTAACACAGAATTTTGGTAAAACTGAATAGAAACCCAAATAATTCCACTTGGTGGTGTTACCAATCTGTGAGTTTCGGTAGGTAAAAAGTATTAGCTATGGATGAAAATGGAAGAGTTTAACATCTTACTAAATAACTTAGAAAATTTAAAGAAAAAACAATTTCAGTTCTAAAATTCCTAGCTGAGAAGACTTGGTGGCTGCTTTTACACTATAAGGAAATGGCAGAGAAATGCCGTCTTGCTCCCTTTGTGCCATATGCTGATTGTAACTATAATATGATAATGTGACATTTCAAACAAAATTGCTTTCATTAAAAATGTTATGTATAAGTACTTTTTAGGAAATTAATATATTCAGATTACTGAAAGTAAGAGATTCTCATATCATTTAAATATTGATCCCACTGTCTATTTGAGATGTTTCAAAGTTTGTATCAGTACCACACAGATCATTCACAAAGAAAAAATTTCTTCTGATATTTACATCTATTTTCCCATGCTGATACTTAATAAATATATATTTATCAATGCAAACAAGAAAAATAACATTTTTCCCCCTTAAAGACTGCTCTAAAATGACAAGCACTCCTAATGGGAATGTCAAAAGGAACTTGAAATCCAAGTAAAACTGCATGAGCTCCATGAAGCTTGCATCAAACTCATGTATCATTGCTTTTCTTACCTACCGCATTTATTGCCAGACAATTTTGCCACTTGAGTACACCCTTTTTTGTATTCTTCTCAAATTACTCCTAGTGTTTGTGGTTTGTCTCATCATATCAGTCAAATTGCTTTTAGTTTCAAGAAACAAAATATGAAACTAGAACTGGCTAACCATTTTATATTAGCCCAAAACAAAACTCTGCAGCAGAATTTCCTTTACGTTTCTTTTCCAAAAAGTAGGTCACATGATCATTTCATGAGCAAATGAAGCTGGGAAACTAAATATCTAGCCTTTGTAATTTTTATCATGGAAGGCCAACTCTACCAGTAAGAAGATAGGAGAGGGGAATGTTTGGTGAGTAGAAAACCCAAAGTATCTACTGCCACCCCCAACCAGATTATGAGTTACCCAAAGACTGGACCAGGTGACATATTACTTATGTTTCCAGCAGAGTGGCCCATTCAGTGCTGGGAGCTTTATACCAGTGGTACAATTCTGACTTGGTGGCACTAGTCAGATGAAATATTTCATAGGGCACACAGAGAGCCATATAGTTATTGTTGTCTAAACAATGGTGGTGGCGGGGGTAGGAAAAAGGTTCAGACAGCACTTCACTTGGAAGTTACCTCCTTTCCTTAGAATGTATGGGTGGTCTAGGTAACTTCTGTCACTGTTCAAACAGACAGAAAAATAAGCAAGGTTGGATTCAGACACAACAGCTAATTTGCAGAACATGAACTATAATGGGAGTGAGAGTTGCATTCCTTAAGTTCCAATTTTACAAATAGATGGAGGTTTCACACAGTAATGAAGACTCTGCTGATCATTACACAACTGCAAAAGAAAGCTAGAGAATTCTCTGCAATAGAATAAACAGAGAAATAATGGGAGGTTATTAACAACCAGGAAATGGACAGAAAACTCTCCTGCAGGACATCAGTAGAGGTAGTCCTCTACTGAATGCACCTGAATGAAACAGTGATCAGTACGGGTTTCAAGGTCAAAGTACTTGAGCAGAGAGACTGGCTCTGCCATCTGCTCAACTGTATAGCTTTTATCAATCCAATATCTCTGTGCCTATTTCTGTATTTCTGAAGTGAGGATTCTAGTAATACCCCTTTCATATGGTTATCATATGATAATACAAGTGACACATGCTTTGAACATTGACACATTGTAAGTATTCAATTCTTGTTAGCGTCTGTCACCTCTATCCATAACTCTTAAGCCACACTCATGGATTGGCAGTTCTTCATTAAGAGATTTGAAATCAATACGACAACCTCTCTGAATACTGTTTATTTGATATTAATGCATCTTTAAATCAGGTGATAGGCAAACTATGCATAAACTCATATATGTGTGTATATATGTATATGCATTTCTCTATATATATTTACTACATTAAGATGGATCATTGTAGGTCTCTTACAGGCTTCAGAGTCTTGACTTATAAGGACTCCTTCAAATAGTTTTTAAGAGATCAACTGGCACTTGTGGACAAGCAGCGCCCTTTATAAGAGGTGCCTGGTTTAACTTTACTCATGTCTCTAGATGCCACATGCTACACTAGATCAATAAAATCACTTGAACTAAATTCACATACTAGGTAGTCTATACTTCATCCAGATTTCATATAGAAAGGAGATCAGAAATCACACCACAGTCTCCTTATATTAATACACTGGAGTGCCTCAATTTTGAAGCATTACAATTATTCTTGGAATGCTAGAGGATGACAAATTACAAAAAGATTAATTCTTTGAGAAGTTACAACTCTAGGAAAAAAGTCTTCAAAATGTGCATGACATTTGGCTCTTCATTCAAATGCAATTTCTGACCCTTTTGAAGTTTGCCTGTTACTAGTTAAACATATAGTGCAGAAAGAAACACACTGAATTTGTAGCATATGTTTCTTTCTACATTCAGAATATTGGTAAAAGGCTCAACATATTGAGGGCAATTAATCTTCAGCTTATTTACCTGGATAAATGCCATTATGAGTCAGAAGTATTGAATATTAAGAAAACCTTGACTTACGGTTTATGCATTTCCTTCTGATTAGCTTTTCCCTCTAACTTTCCTACTCTGTACTTACAACTAAGCCCATGGAAATAGCATGTCAAAAACTAATCATAAATAAGCCATAAACGAACACTACATATTTTACAAAAGAAAAAATCTATGCATACCAGGGTTGGTTATAATTTCTAAAATCCAGAGCCATATTTCTTCCACAAAACATTCCCTTTAAACAAATATGATCATTGGTGCTGAGAAGTTTGTGGCCTTATCATCACATATATTCATCATGCACATGCTAACTCTGAAGGTCAGTTTCAAAAAAAAATCAAATAGTTCACAGGCAACTTTCAAGAAAACTTGAAGCTGGCAGGGGTCATATTTTAGACTTCTTCTGAATGATATCTAATCAACATATATTTTATTATATTTTATTGTCTATTAGAAAAATAAGCAAAAGAGAATGTGGTAAATTTTATGGCTTTTTAAAATCAATGGGGCTCATAACTATATTCATACTCATATACAGTCCAAGTCAATTTAGCATTCATGTCTCCCCGTAAGGAAATTTTGGTACATGATTTACTATCTGTTTGTTTTAGAAATATTTCTTAACTATTTACATGTGTGAGACAGGTATGTACAGGATGGATTCAGTAGGGAACAAATAAATATATGTATTAATTTCTCATTACTACCCTAACAAGTTACCACTAACTTAGAGGCTTATAATAATACAAATTTATTATATTAAATTTATTATATTATTATGAAAGTCAGAGATCTGAAATTAGTCTCATTGGACTAAATTAAAGGTGTTGTCAAGGTGCACTCCTTCTGGAGACTATAGGGAATATAATTTCCTTGCCCTTCCTGGTTTCTAGAGGCTTTACTCACATTCTTTACTCATTGTCCCTTTCTACATCTCCAAAGTACATCACGTCACGCTCTGGTTCTCTTCTTACATCGCCTTTTACTGATGTGGACCCCTTATCTCCTTCTTATAAGGGCTCTTGCGATTATACTTGGTCCACTTGGATAATCTAGAAAAATTTTATCAATCTCAAGGGTCTTTAACTGAATCTTGTCTTCAAAGCACCTTTTGCCATGTAAAGAAACACATTTATAGTTTAGGATGTAAATATTTGGATGTCAACATCTGTGGAGTTAGACAGTATTCTGTCTGCCACACTAAGTATCTGCTCTCATGAAACTTACCTTCTGGGGATAGACAATAAAGATGCAACCAAATCAATAAATTACAAAATTTCAGGAATAAATATATACTATGAAAAACCTTAAAGAGATAACAGGAGAGTGAGTAATTGGATATAAAAGGAGAGACTATTTTATCTGAGGAGGTCAGAGAAAGCATATGACATATGAGTCTTGGGGCCTAAATGATGAGAAGGGGATAAAGAGCTTTCCAAATGAAAGAAACAGCAAGTGCAAAGGCACAGCAATAGTAACAAACTTGGTTTTAGGGCAGAAAACGGCCATGGTAGTGGCTTAAGGTGAGCATGAATAGAGACACAATCAGAAAGCAAGGCTGTGCTCTGATCAGGTAGGTCTCTGTAAATCATGGTAAAAAGCTTGAATTTTATCCATATTAGAGGGGGAAGCAAAGGAGAATTTTGATCAATGAGAAGGCATGACATATAGTTTATCCTTTGAGATCACCTTGGCTGTTGCTTTAAAGTATGGACTAAAGAGGATCATGTTGGCGGCAGGGAGTTGGATTGGGAGTAGCAGCTGCCATAACCCAGGTACAATGCGATAATGTCTTAGATTAGGGTTTTTGTGGGGGAAGATGCTGAGAAGTTATTGGAATATATTTTAGAATAGCTCCGAAAAGATTTGCATGCAAGCCTCTAACTACTCTAGCAAAAATGCAATCTTTATATTCACCAAACTGACACTGTGTTACTATGTACATACACAACAGGCATGAGTATTTGGGGATTGTTTTCTAGTTCATTTGGTCTGGCAGCTGATTTGATTATTATTTGTTTAACTGACTTGACCAGCTGTTTCGCCGAATGGATTGGATTGATCTGTTATTTTAGCAGTGTTGACATGGCTGTCACCATCTCTAGGGAATCCTAGGCTTTACACTTACATTTCTTTGATATAAAGCTACTTATAATCATCTCAGTTGATAACGTCTTGACTACACTGGGAAAAGACTCTATGTGTAATTTGTAGTGATGGTTGAAGTCAACTCAATTCTGTAGCCAAAATTGTATTTGCTTAGCCATTCTTACTCAATGTTTGCTTTCCTTCTTCACTTCTCTGCCCTTGTCTGTCCAAGATGAGGCAAACTCTAGCCAACATCTTGCTCAGACTATCTTATTAGTAGACTTGTGGAATATGCCTGAAATTTTTAAGTAGGTGTTCCATGTTTGTGATTTCCTTCCTTTAGCAAATGTTTATGTCTGGAAATTTTTCTTGCAGTATACAAAGAAACCTTGTACTTTTGGGGGGAAAAAAATAAACATGTCCATATTTGCCACTGCCTTGGGATAGACAGAAATCCTGGTATGTGTCTGGAGGAAAATATTCATGCAATTGGTCTAATTTATTCACCCAAGTTCATTTGGAGACTGTCATGTCATAAGTTCACTTTAAAAGCTGGTATATAAAATATTCTGTTAAAAAACTAGTATTTGGGTTTTAAGAGTAAAGTTTTATAAAAATAAACGAGTCAGATTCCAGTACTTCAAAATTTATGTATACAGTGAGACCAGAATCTAAGCATGAAAGGAAATGTTTTCTTGACATTTCTTTTCAAAACAAATCAACACTCAAGGTTGTTTTTAGAGGCACAATTCAATAACTGTGTAAAAACATTTTACTTAAAAAGTCCCTCTTCTTTGCTACCTGCAATGCCCTTTCTCTTAGGTTCTATCATTTCCTTCAAAATTTAAGCATTCCAGACTCTTCTGGGATTAATCTTAGTTGTGGTGGAGAGAAGCAGAAATCATATTTACCTCACTGGACGCTATGATAAAAAGGAAAATCTGTATAAAAGTCATGTGACAGAGACATAGTTGGTACTCAAAAGTATTATGTAGTTTTAAAAAATATTCTTTTCTTCCTTTTATAGTTAATTGATTCACTGGCAAACTGTTCTTGATGGATGAGCCTGGACTGGGAATTAGAAAACATCAGTTACAAGTTAGCGGTAGTATTTGAACTTAAACCCAGACCTTTCTACACTCAATTTAGAGGTCATCCAATCCCACTTAGCTACTAATTTATTCCATAAATATTTACTGAGCTTCAATCTGGTTCAAATTAACCCCATTTTATCTATGAACACATACTTTGGTAGCAGAGACATTTGAAAACTTCCCACTCTTCTGACCACTTGCTTTCCCTTCGTGGGATATAAATGTGCCCAGGACTCCATCACAGGCCATGGATTCAATACTGGAGTTGGACAACTAAATCTGATCAGTTCTGGATTTTTAGCTGGGTTTCACAACAAAGAATTTCAACTATGTTATCCTGATAATATATTTAATATTCCATAACTTTGTGTTCATACCAAAATAACCTATAGCTTGAAAACATTAAAAGAACCTTACATATACATGTTTATACTTAAACACTTAGTGAGAAATGGGCTAAGAAATATGCTTTTAAAATGATTTTTGACAGTAAAATGCAGTATCCCTTTAACTAACATGGATATCATCTTTCCAGATTTATCCATAAAAACATTAAAAATCAACCCAATGTATTTTGTATAGTGATGTTAAATAATTTATCTTTTGCTTATTTCTGTATTGTCTTCTCGAAGTGCATATATTTGAATTTTTCCTTTTTATTAAATTTGACAATACTGAATATGTTAATAAATCACATCTTATTTGATTCTTTTTTCTTCACATCTACTTTCACTTAAAAATGATTCAGTAAAGACATGAAAAATAATTACAAAACTTTTCTTTAATGTAACAAATCTTACAGCAAATTAACTCAAATGCCTTTTAGCATTTTATATGTTAGACTCATTCAAATTCTGTCAGGATTTTATGATAAATAATAAACAGTGTTTTCAACAAATAATTTGAAAATCACTAGTGCTTGCTATCTACTTCTGAGTAGAAATTATCTTCAAGTTAATAGATTGCTTTGAATGATTATGGATCAAAAAAGCAAGTAACCTCTCATGATCACAGAAATTTACAAGATGAGAAGTTGCTCTCCCTTTGCTAGGAGACTCTCCCCAAATTTAGAAATTACAGCTGACCCAGACACTGCCCTATGCAACTGGCCACATACTTTTGAAATTTGTGTTATTCACCTTTACCGTCCTGGGTCAGCCCAATGATAAAATGGGTCGAACAGTCAGGTGATGTTATCCTCAGCACCAGGACATTTCAATGTAAGTGCTCGGTGTTTCACAAGTGTGATCATTTGTTGCTAAGTGAGAAATTGGACTAGACAACATTTCAAGTCCTTTTAAACTTGATGATCTGATTCTATGAGTTTCCCTGCTCCCTTTCATGTCTTCTTCTGTTTCTCACCCATAATAAGGAAAAGTCATGGAAACAGATACTCAGTTATTTCTCTGACTTCATGTTAAGGGTACCCTTGTGGTTAAAAACTTTTTCAATGAGAAGATCTGAATATAAAGTCAATCTCACTTAGCTACGTTCTTCATCCACAACTTCTTTTCAATGGTAAGGCACATCCTACCAGTATTAAGATACTTTCCACTTCCATATCCTGAAGCGTTTATCCATTCATCCATTTAGCAAATAATATTGAGTACATTTTATGCCAGGCATTATGTTGTATTGGATACTAGGAACACAGCAGAGATCAATATGGACAGGATCCTCCGTAATTGAATTTTTTTAAAATCAGATTTCTAGCCTGGCATCTCTAATAGGCTGAAAGTTAGCCCCGATGATATGTCCATCTCCTCGTCTCTGACACCTGTGATTATTACCTTATATGGCAAAAGAGTGTATATGAATTTATATGGCAAAAGATGTGATTAAATTAAGGATCTCGAGAGGAGAAATTTATCCTGGATTATCCAGGTAGGCTGTAAATTGTATGTGCAATCGCATGTATCCTTATAAGAGAAAACAGAGAGAAGTTCAACACTATACACAGTGGAGGAGTGATGTGAAGATGGAGCAGAGAGAAACGTGACCACAAGTCAAGGAATGTCAAAACAGCCAGAAGCTGGAAGAGGCAAGGAACGGATTCTGCTCCAGATCTTGCAGAGAGAGTATGTCCCCATAGACCCCTTGATTTTGGATTTCTGGCCTCCAGAACTGTGGAAGAATAAATTTCTCTTGTTTTAATACGCTCAGTTTGCAGTAGTTTGTAACAACAACTTCAGGAGACAAAATAGCATAGAAAATCAGGATTTAGGAACCAAAAGACTTGGGAACTCTGAGCTCTGCAACCTAGTAAATGCATGGCTTCAGGCAAGTCCCTTAGGCTTTCTAGCTCTTAGCTGGCTAATTTGTAAAATAGGAAAATACTATCTACCTCCTATTTAATCACTGGCTTAAAAGTATGTGTTTGAGTTAAAAGTCCAGACCACTCATGGGAAGCATTCAATAATTGTAGGCATTTCTGTATGTTAGCCAGTAGTCCTTTAAATAATTATATGTAAGAAATAGGGTTATTTTGGAGGAGTTAGTCAATTGAAAATATGAAAAAGTCATTTTAGAATTACTTTTGTGGTGTTGAGATGAATGCATGCAAAAACTTTTATCTAATTGCGATCTTTGATAGTCACAACAACAAAATAAAAAGACAATAAAGGAAAGAAGGATGAAGTTGTTCTATAACATTAAAATTGCATTTTACAAACAGCTGGCTGAACTGGATATTGATGTTTAGTTACTCTACATCTCTTCCTTTATCTTTCTTTTCTGAAGTACGCTATGTTCAAATAGCCAAAAGACTGTAAGACTCAGAGCTGATATTATTTCCTCATCTTGAGCTCCAAATCTAAGCACCGAAACCCCATCTTCTTCACAAAGGACTGACTGAGGAATAAACATGTGCCGTGATTTCACCAATGAGACCCAAAGGACCCATTTATGGAGGGCTTCTTAGAAAGTTGTTTTTTGCTTATCTGGGAAAGGGTCTAGATAGTTCTCTTTCTTCTACCCAATAGGAATAAGGAAGAATGCTACTGTTGCCATCCTAGACATTATAGGATGAAGGTGACACTTTGGACTACACTATGGTGAGATGGTTGATTATTCTATCATTGATCGTTTGAATCAGCCAACACCGAGCTTCAGCCTACCTTTGTAGTCCCATGTAAGCAAGCCAATAAAAAGCTTCATTTTTCAAAGTCAATTTTGCATTATATTTTATTTTACTTGCATGTACTCTAAGTGATAGATTGTCCTGGCAATGCTAGGCACAGTTCTGGCCCTAAATAAATCTACTTATTCACTGGCATATAATTATGGCTCTAAATAAACACTTAATTACTGCAATTTAGTTATTATTTAAATTCAAATCTAATGAAGGTACTGTCATGTGTAAGACCTGACTAGAAAACAAGGGATTCGCAACAGCTAAGGAAGGAAAGATAAAAAGTAGTGGGAATATTTATATTTTGTATATGTTTTCTTAGGTTTGGGGAAAAGAAGTAAAAAGAGATGACGTTCTTAGCACTAAATAGATTCTGTGCAACTGTATAGCAAATGGCTTATGATCTTTCATTGCAAAATTTGCTTAGAACAAGTTTTCCCCACAGAAAGTTGTTATAATAGCATATGTTGCCTCTAAAATTCTCCAACTGGATAATGTTCCCAGCTAAAATATTCTTAGTGCTCTCTGGAATGTGGTAAACAATGTGATTTGCAAAGTGGATCAAAGTGAGATTATTTTTTAAAAAATACCTAAGCTAAGTACATATGTTCACTAAGGTAAAAGACACAAGTAATAAATATTAGCATATAGTCTAATAGGAAAAGTTAAAAAATATGAGGAAAGAGGCACGTAGCCTAAACGAGGGGTTTTATGTGTTATTTGGGAATTAAACCATGCAGCCTAAATGAGGGGTTTTATGTGTTATTTGGGAATTAAACCAGAAATTATACTTGAAACTATATTATTACAGGGAAAGAGAACTTGTTTCCCCTTCTTCCATTCATAAGTAATGGTGTGTCATTTCCAGAAAAAAATAAAATATTCTGGTAACAATTGTTCCCCTAAAAAATGTTCCTGTCAATTTGGTATCCTGAGATTATATTCCATAATCCCTTAACTGTTATAAAAGCAAAGTACATTAATAGATTCTGAATAGGATTTTAATGGAAATCAAAGGTGCTTTAGGAGTACATTTTGAATGAGGGTGGAAAGGAGGTGAAGTCTATAGATGTCTTGAAACCTTTAAAGGTCAGCCAGGTGAGAAAAATGCATTCAGTTTTTTCACTCATATATTTATTTATTAGCAACATGGTCACAAGATCTTTTGAAGAACTTTTAATTGCTAATGATGGAAGCAAACAGAAAATAAAAAAGTCATTTTTGAGGGCTAATGCTGTTATTCATTTGCTATCTCAGCCCTTCAAAAATAGCTTTGCTCTATAAACAAAAATGTTATTTAGAAGAGATACCAAGATAGAAACATAAATATGGAGTTTTTAGAGTCACTTCTTTAATCGTTATCATCAAACACTTGCTCCGTGTTCTCTTGCTCTCTCCTCCCCTCATCTATTCCTCTAACCAAATTTAGGACTTAAACACCTTTATATTTCTCCACATTAGACCAACAAGGTGGGAAAACTGTGGGTAGAAAAAGTCAGCTGGGTGTCTTTATTTATAGGTTCACAGATACTGCCATGAAGACATAACACATTACAGCAACCTAAAAAGAAAACATTCAAGTCTGCATTATAGACCGAGAATAGGCAAACTTTTTTTGAAAAGAATCAGAGAGTAAAGCACTTTAGGTTTTATGTACATGTCTCTACCACTATTCAATTGTGCAGCTGGAGTGAAAAAGTAGCCATAGATAATATGTCTACAAAAGAGCATTGCAATGTTCCCATAAAACTTGGTTTATGGACACTGAAATTTGAATTTCATATAACTTCCACATATGAAATATTATGATTCTTTTGATTTTCTCTATTGACCATTTGAAATGAAAAACTATTCTTAGCTCACAGACATGCAAACATATGGTGGGCAGACTTGGCCCCTGGGCCATAGTTGGCTGATCCTGCTCTAGATCTGCCCCATCTTAAATATCTGAGAGTGGCAGAAATCAGGATATGATCCAGAAGTATTCTAGGCTTCTTCCACTTCCCACTCCTGGAGCTAACCTTCTCGCTTTCATTTGTCGTAGCATGAAAAATCATAAATAGGGACATGAGACTTGTTTGAAGAGTATTTTGTGATGATTTTATGAAAGAGTTGTAAAAACTTCAAACTGTTTATCTTTATAGCTCTATAAAGCATAAAGTCTTTCACATGTTGCAAACATTGGAGTGACAGAAACAAAAGTTAAAAAAAAGTTACATGAAAAATTTTTTTATGTTTCATTGTCAGATATCTTCCTACAGGCCTCTTTCTTTCAGTCTCTAATTCAGAGAAATGCCTGTTAAAAGCCTTTGGCTTTTTTCAGTCGCCTTCTGTTGTGTAAAAACCACTCCAAATAATGTCTTCAAAAAACAATTATTTATTATGTCTAGCAAATATGGTGGGTTGGCTGTGAGGATGTTTTGCTGGTCTCACCTAGGCTGACCCACGCAGCTGTGTTTAGCTGGTGGATAGATAGGGGTCTGGCCTCATCTGAGACAGTTGGAATAGCGAGGCCTCTCTCTTCACATCCCAGGCTTCTCCATGGTATGGTGAGCTCAGCGGCAGCCTTCCACATGAGGATATATAAAAGCTGCAAATCCTCTTGAAGCCCTGCCTCTAGAATTTGCATAGCATCATTTCTTCATATTCTATTGCTCAAAACTAGTCAGAATATCAGCCTAGATTCAACAGAGAATTTGAGGCCACCAAACGACCTACCAAATCACACTTATTTCCATGCTCATGAAGCCTATGGGCTCAAATGATCCCTTTTACTTTGAAGCACTTGGATTTTCAAAACTGAACATTAAGAGAAACAACCTTAATGGCACGGTTACAAAGCTTAATGATGGACTTTTAGAACAACACAGATGCACACCATTTATAAGGCCAGGTGTTGTCATGAAGTTGGTTTGTGTTGCCTCTTGTCATTTTGGTAATGGGAAAATTCAAGAGGATTGCCTGTGGGGACAATGCAGAGGATGAGAATGAGCTAAATGCTAGTGAGAACCTCAAATATGTCAGTTAGGGGCTTCAGGTACTTGAAGGATTTGGAGAAAGGCAGCTGTGTATGGTATAGATGGTAGCGACAAAGGGGAGGAAGAGGCTTTGACTATGCTCACAGTCTGAACGGGGGATCAGAAGGAGCTCCCAGAAGTTGTCATAGTGATGTTAAGCATGAGTCAATAGCAAAGTGGCCAGCCTTCCTTGTTAGAGTGCTTTTAGTTAAGATTTAAGACCTCCTTGTTTAGAATATCGCCCTAGCTCATTATAATACTGGAAAAGACATTTTCAAAGGTCTCCAGGAAACAGCTGAGGCTCTGAGTTTTAATAGTAGAAGTACTGGGAAGGAGAGATGAGCAAGGTTATGATATCACTGCTGTAGGAAGGCAAAATGGCCCTGTTCACCATGACTTATTATTGCTCAAGGCAGCTCCACCCAGAATCTTGTTACTGGTCTTTATAATAACCTGTTTCTTTAACCCTAAGGCGTAATCTATTGTTAAGTTGTTTCCTGATTTATATATCACTCCACAACTAAAATTACAAGATGCCACCAATTGTAAGATGCATCCTGATTGATTTCAGAGATAAGTTGTGAGAAAACATGCTTTTTAGATGTGACGAAATTTGTTAGTAATAATAACAAAAGTAACATGAATGAAATAATTTGCATAGGAACACATTTAGCATTTTTCATATTTTATCTATCAATACCTATAACAGTCTATAAGGGACTTTCTAATATTATAATTCCAATTGCACAGTCAAGGCAACTGAGGCTAAAGAGATTATGTCACCTGTTCAAATTCAGATGGCTCATAAATGCTAAGCCAAGATTCTATCCTTGGTCTTTCTAACTTCAAAACTTAAACTCTTAATTACTAAGCTCTATGGCTTTTCCTGCAAATTGATCATAGATGGGGCAAGATATTGATCAGAAAAACAAAAAAAGTTAAGACAAATTCAAACTTCAAAGACCTAAAATTAAAACAGAATGGAGAAAAGTCATAAGCAAGTGGAATCATTTTCACTTTTCCACTCATCAGAGGACAGTGTAAGGAATTTGATCATTACGTCAAAGGCAGTGTGGTTTGCACACCCAGACATCTTCATGTGGACATTTCATTCCTTCCTTTTGTGTAATCCAGTAGTGCCCAAACTTAAGCAAGCATAAGAATTGCTATTTACACAATCTGAAAAATTCTGCACCTTATGGAAAGTTTCAAAAAAACTTTTTTCTTTAGCCAATGTTGGTGCGCATATGTATTTGGGATCTGATAACCCTTAAGCTAGATACTACTGCTTCCATATGAAGGCACCTAGCAGATGACGCTCTTCAGTTTTTGGTAATGTTTCATCTAATTCTAATATTTCGCTACTACTAATTTAAGCATTAACTTTTGAGACATGGCTGGAACATTACTTTTTAACCATTCAACGAAGTTTGATAAATCACCCCTATGTCAGATATTATATCTAACTCACATGCTGAGAATGTTGATATAACAATATGTAGTTTCTGGCTTCAAAGAGTTGTAGTCTGTGAGAAAGCACAAATTGAATAAATGGCCATGACTGAGGTCTGCTCAGGTTAACTTGGCAGAGACTTATCCCACCTGGGTTGATCAGTTTAGATTCCCTGATAAGCTGAGGCTTCTGCTGCATATTTAAGAATATATAAGAATTAGACAAGATACATGGTAAGAAATGGCTTGCAATTAAGAGGAGGAAAGCAAGTCAAAGGCAAGGAGGTGAGGACATTCAAGAGTGAGGACATTCAAGACCAGGTATTCATGTGACTCTGCAGCTTGTGTTTTTCACTAAACTGCATATCATGAGCATCTCTATAAATCAGTGATAATAGGCCTAATCCACTCTTCTTAATAGCTACATAGTGATTTCAAGACTAGAGGCACAATTTTTATTCAACTTTTTTTATACTAATGGACATTCATATTATCTCCAGGGTTTCGCTACTATAATGTTGCCATAAACAAACATTTTTGAATCAAAAGCTATTTCATTTTTTAAAATACCAGATTACTGTATCAATTTATCTTCTCATCTAGTAGTATAGGTTACAAATCTTATTAAATTTTGCTAATTTTATGAGCACAATAATAACTCTTTATTGTAATTTATAATATCCTGACCATTGATCAGGTTGAAAATGTTTGCTTTCCTATGATTAGCCTGTTTGTATTTATTGGGCATTTCTCCATTGCATTTTTGTTGTCATTTTTAGGGGTTCTTTTGAATACTTAGATTATTAACCACTTTTCTTTTAAATTACACACACTTTCCTATTGCTTGTCTTTTGACTTTTTTATTAACTTTGACTTTGTTGACTTCTTTTATGACAAATTTTATTATAACATTTTGAATTTTTCATAAATGCATATGCATTTTTCTTTGCTTATGTAAAATTTTCAGTTTCTTATCTTGCTTTAGAAGTCTCCCATAACTTGAAGTTATATAAATACTAATTTAAAATTAATCTAGTATTTTTATTATTTCTAAATTTAGATCTGTTTATCTTAAAATTATATATCATTTTAGGATTCCTGTAGCTTTCATATTAAAAAAAACCAAAAAAACAAAAAAAACAATGACTATGGCCATGCCACCCTGAACAAGCCCGTTCCTGTCTGATCTCGGAAGCTAAGCAGGGTCAGGCCTGGTTAGGACTTGAATGGGAGACCACCTAGGAAGAACAGGTGCTGTAGGTGTAAAAAATAAAAAAAATAAGGGATTGTAAACTGACAAGGTCCTTGTAATCTGTGAGGTCAACCAAGGATTGCCTGGCCTAAAAACAAACAAACAAACAAACAAAAACAATGATAGACAATTGGTTTTGATACAAATAACAAATAATAATTAAGTAGATAATATTTTCTCATCAGTGTACGTCAGTTGGGACTTGATTCTGCTCTGTTCTCAGGCCTAGGCTGACAACGGCCACCCTCTGGAACAACAGGAAATGTAATTTGGGATGCCTCTCAATTTGGATGGAAGTGATAACAGGGAGTGTGGAGTGGAAGGATTAACCTAGGAAGAGAATGAATTTTATCCTGAAATCTGATTTGTATCAGATCTGATTCCTATTTCTTATGTGGATTTTCTTCCACCTTATTTCCAGCAGTAATAAAAGGAATTTGAACCATTTTTGAAAGGCCAGGTAGTGATTGGTAGACATAAAATATTACTTCAAACTCAATTTGGCTAACCAGAGGTTCTTTGGAGGCTTGGTTAGACATTCATAATGATGTTTTATTTGTTTGTTTGTTTGTTTTTATATTGATGCTGTAATTAGATCTTTGGCATGATTACCTTAAATACTGGTCTGAGGATGTTGATTTATATCCCAAGAGTTGTTTTATAGTTGTAAAACTTTGTAAGTGTAATAAAAGTATTTTCTTGCTTAATTCAACTTCTCAGTTAATCTATCACCTTTCAAATACCAAAATGGCACAGAAACACAGTACTTTTCAGCTTTGGTTACCTCTATACTTGACCTGCTGTCAAACAGCAGGTAAGCTGATCCGGGAGGATTATTTTGATAAGGCCATTTCTAAAGACAGAATTCAAAATAAGAACATTATGGTCTGCCCCGTTAATGTCAAATAAATGGTATTCTGCCAGACATTGTTGGGACACTTCTGAAAATCTGTTCTCTTTCCAATTGCACTGTACTATATTTTCTGAAGAACGCTTGGTCACTGTTTAAAATAGTTTAGAGTAAAAGCTTTTAAGAACAATTTCTTTAGAAGCTGGGTTGGCCTTTATTGGAAACTGTGGTTTATCCTAAAGAATGATACTGGTCCTATTTCAGAAAAAGATGAACAAGACCACTCCATGTAGGGAACTGTGAATAGTTAGAAGGTGATATAAGGACAGTGGGGAAGAGGCTATACGAACCAGCAGGTAGAAGATCCAGGAGATCTATCTCAGCTCCTTTATCATTCTACTTCTTGCTGGGATCTTAAAATGTGTCTAATCAAAAAGGTGGCCAGTGGGGTGTTAGTGGCCCAGGAGTTATCCTGGCCACCTGGGTTACCCCTGAGGCTATCTTTCAGCCCAGGATAAATGCAAGCCTGTTGCCCATTTTTAAAAAGTAGGTTCTAGGGATACCAAGCCATTTGTATTTCTTATGCACTATAGCCCAAGCAAGTGAGAGGCAGACTCTGATTCAAGGGTGATAACAATAGACAACAGTTATTTGTTAACTCAACTAAAATTTACTGAGCCCTTAAAATATATAGGACATTGTTCTAGGCAGTGCAGGAAAAACTAAAGAGTTATCTAATAGTGGGCATATATGAAAGTCAGAATATGGTAAAGAGGAATAATCAAAGCAATTCTGAAAAGGAAAGAAATCCCAATAGATGGTGAATTTTTAATGGAAGAGTTATTCAATATGAACTATGACAGGTAGAACCAATTCCAAGGGTCCCAGGTAGAAATAGGAGGACTGGTACCTCTAATGTGAGAGGAGAGCATTCATTCTAACTCTCACTCTAGTTATCATCAGCTCCATTCAAAGCATCATGTTTTCTCCTGGGGAACATATTTGAAACACACATAAACTGTGTAGGAAGGAACTCCAGTAGGAAGATAAGATACACTCATAAATAAACATGATGTAAGATAGAAAGTAATTACACAGGCAGTATATATCCTTGTTCTGGAAACTGTTGGAATTTAGAAAGGTGATACTTGGCAGGACAGGAGGCCAAAGGCAGGGATTTGGAATTGCTTACATACATGTTACAGCAGTTTAATTTTAATATTTAAAAAACTGTTACAGGTAGATAGTACAGGGTGGGCTAAGATTTATTATCCTTGTTTTACTGATGAGGAAACTCAGGTCAAGAAAAGAGGGATTTTGTTATTATTTTTTGTTGTTTTCATCCTCAACATGTACAGTTGACCCTTGAACAACACAGGTTTGAACTGCACGGATCCACTTACATACGTTTTTTCTTCAATTAACTACAGTTCAGTGGACCCGCATTGTTTAAATTTGTGTTGTTTGAGCCAACTAGCAATTGGGAATCCACGTATACAAAAGGGCCAACTTAGTTATATGTGAATTTCAACTGTGTGAGCGGCCAGCACCCTTAACCCTTGGCATTGTTTAAGGGTCAACTATAGTATCAAAAGAGTCTTCTTGCTAAAGATAATTTATCCTAGGTCAGGTCAGAGAATCAGTTGCTTTATTCTAGCTAATCAGCTAATAGGACACAATAAATGGTGCTTCTGAATGTTTTTGATTGGCAACCTGTATATTGAAGTTGTCTGAAGCTCAAAGTTTCCCCATGTGTCAGGTGGGGGGTAATAAAACCTGCCCTACTTGCAAAAATTAAATAGGGAAGTCCTTTAAAAAATGATAAATCACCATATAAGGTAAGAGGTTAAGTTTTGCCTGGTGAACATTAAGTCCAAAGTCAATGTCATGACATCATTTTTAAAATTTATCTCAGTAAAAGGTGTTTAAAATCTGAAATATTGAGACCTCTAAGGAATTTGTCACTATCAGCAATATTGCAGTATCACTAAATTGTTCACATTCTACTTGGAGCTAATATTTTCATTTAGCTTCGAAAGGCAAAAGAGATCAATTTTACTGCAATTTTACAGAGCTGCCTTGTTCAGCCTCACCAACAGATAAACATCAGTATACAGCGCCACTGTGACTATGCTAAGATAATTGAAGAGATCCTGATGGACTTTAGAATTGGTTTTATAGATGTTGGTTTCACTTACAGTACTATTGTACTTCTGACACTTTAAAACATGCATTGATGTACTGCTAAACCATGAACAGAGGCAAACAACAACAAACAACAACAAAGAAACAGTACTTGCTAATCTCTGACACCCAGGTCCTAATGTTACTTTTCAACTTTTTCCTTACAGAGAATCACTGGGTGATAAAATGGTGGGAACAATTATTAGTCATTTACTCTCTGGTCTAGTTCTATGAATGCCAGATAATGGGTTGCATATCTGTGCTGCAAATTTGCAGTCTGTAATAGAATAGAGAGAGCTTCCTGAGATTAAAAAGAAAAAGAAAAAAAAAATGTGGAGATTTAAATTTGCTCAGTGGCAATATTTTTCTTCATGAATATGACTTTTGTTGTCATGGAATATAATAGGGATAGTAATTTTGGTTGAGGCATGAATGCACACGTGAAAGCATCAAGTACGCGAAGGCTCTTACACCTAGAGCTATTATATTCTCTCCTTCGTCTTTTTCTCCATCTTCTCTCTCTTCTCTAAACCCCTTTTCACTTACGAAATCTACTCTTTGAACTGATATGGAGATCTTTCTAAACCAAAGAAATTTGTTCCTTGTTAAATTTTAGAATGATGAACTGAACAAACCATGCCAGTTTTCATTAATCCAGAAAACCTTTCAATATTACAATCTCTCTCAGGAAGGAAATATTTTTACGGTTCTGTAAGTGCTTTCTGATGTATAAATGTACCCCTGAAAAGACACCTGAATAACCTCAGCCACATTTGCCATATTATAATATCAGGATTGTTCAGTGAAAGGGCTTAAAAGACTTGATTGTTAGAGATGAGATTTTTGTGGTTAATGAGAGCACCTAAGAGTCAACGTCTTTGGCTTTTAAAGGAGAGAGCTTGACTGCAATTTCTACATCAATGTCAGGTTAAGGAAATATACCTGAACACAGGAAAATATTTGGAGATTCACACAAAAGAGGTTATATGAGTGAAAATAAATTAGTTTTATTGATAATGACCATGAAGTAACTTCACATATGCATACAGTACCTAAAGCATGCTAGAGCTGACAACTGTGCTGCAGTTCTGATTGCTGGGGAGACTGATAGTAAAATACAGAGAAAACTTCTGCTCCAAAGTAAGAATGAACATGTAGGCTGTGTCAATCAAGGTAACAGGAGTTGTGAAAAGAACTACACATTAAGCTTTATTGTGGGTGAAAAGGCTTCCTAATCACAACCATACAACTGGGGAAACTGAGTTGGTAGCGTGGAGGATTTGGAGGAAGTATTTTAGAGGTGTTTCTCAGTGGTGGAGTTCTTTAGATGTTTGTATATAATTAATATGTCCTATAGCCTTCCACATTTTTATCCTCACATCTCTGCTCGATGCTGGAACACATAACAAACAAATAATTCAAAATCTTTTAATGTTCGGGTAGAGTTTTACAGATTGTAAAAGTACTTTCCCATAAACTAGTATAGTGGAAAAATTATTGACATTAAATGGTATATGCTCTCTTGATTTCTTTCTCTTGTCTTAAAATCAAGCAGGTAATGAGAGGTGGCAACGTACTGCTTTTGGGCTTTTGCCATGGCTGAGAGATGAAGCAGCCTCTTCCTCCAGCATATGAAAAATAGGAATTTATTGAAAAGACTATGTGGCATGTTGCTGAAAGGGCAGGAAACACCAGAGTACCCTTGTGATATGGGAGAGATTTAAGAGAATGAAAAATGAGATTTCTCTGGGTCCTTGGATCTGGCCCCTGGACATTACCCATCCCTAACATACACCTCAAGTTTGAAAAGAGAGAATGGGAAATGTGCAAAGGAGAGGCTTACTGGTATACCTAAAGAAACTTGAACTTGGCACAAACCAAAGCCCAAAGCCACAGAAGAAACCTGGGGCCCAAGGGAACTTGCAGACTGAGATAGTGGCTGTCCTATCAGAAGCCTATGAGTAGTGATAGTCTATTACTGCTGTACTTGATTTCCACAACTCTATGAATTTCTGACTTAACAAAGACCACATGATGAGTTAAAGGTAAAGCAAAAGCAAGATCCCAGGTCTTGTAAAGCCCCACTCAGATTACTTTCTGTTACAGAGCTCTAATCTCAACTTTTCAATTGAGGCAAATTCTAAATTCTAATTTCACATCGGCTGCCAAAGAATTTACCTCTGGAAATCCAACTGCTAAAACTATTTTTCACCAGTAGGAATGTGGAAGAATTCATATTTTTATGACTGATTTCCAAGAGCCCTGAACAAATATAAAGCTATGTAAGCAAAGGATTTTTTTGTGGGGGAAGCAACCCATTATCTATATTCAAAATAGTTGCTACTGAGATTCTTTGCTTCAAGGGGATGGAGACTAGGATAAGAAGGAGACTGTGCCTTATTATCACAATCTCAAAAAATATATATATCCATAAGGCTGCATCAATTAAGTAAAAGATTGCATTTCCATGCTTTTGACATGAATAATAGCAACATAATAATCCAACTGTTTCATGCTGATTAGGATCTTTCTTATGCTCTTAACATATTTTAGATTACAATAAAAATTAAATAATTATATAATTAATATAGTTTATTGAATATAATAATGCTTTTGTAGTTGTCCCCTATTCTGGGTATCTGTGTGTCAGTTTTACTGAGGTACCACTTACATACAATACAATTCGCTAATTTTAATTATATTATGTTATGCGCTTTGATAAATGTGTACAGTCTAATAAATACCACTACAGTGGTGACACAGAACATTTCTATCATCTGCAGAAAATTCCCTCTTGTTCCTTTGCAGTCAATCTCCTCTCTTACCCGTCGTTTTTTTGCCACCAATTATTTTTCTTTTCTTAATTTTAATTTGATAAGAACACTTAATATGAGGAATATCCTCTACAGATTTTTGTTTACAATACAGTATTGCAAACTGTAAGCACAGTGCTGTGTAGCAGATCTCTTATTCATCTTGCATATCTGAAACTTAATACCCATTGATTAGAGACTCTCCATTTCCCCTTCTCCCAGCCCCTAGCAACCACTATTGTATTCTCTGTTTCTAGGAGTTTGACTACTTTAGATATCTTACATAAGTGAAATCTTGCAGTATTTGTCCTTCTGTGAAATCGCTTAGCATAATGTCTTCAGAGTTCACCCATGTTATTACATATTGCAGGATTTTCTTTTTTTCTTAAGACTGAATAATATTCTATTGCATGTGTGTACCACCTTTTCTTTATTCTTCTGTAGATAGGTATTTACACTGTTTCTCCATCTTGGCCGTTGTGAATAGGGCTTCGGTGAACGTGATAGTGGTAATATCTCTTTGAGACCCTGATTTCCATGCTTTTGGATAAATACACAGAAGGGGGATTTATGGAGCAGATGGTAGAAAATATTATTACTAGAATAGAAAAATATTAGAATAAATATTAGATAAAATAATTAGATAAATAATTATTAAATTAATAAAAATAAATGTTAGAGTAGAAAAAATAACATAGAGACTAGAAAAACCACATGATTGTCTCAATAGATGCAGAAAAAGTATTTGATAAAACAACATTTTTTGATAATAAAAACTTGCAACAAACTAAAAACAGAAGAAAATTACTCCAACATAATAAAAGCCATATGTGAAAAGCCCACAGCTAATGTTACACTCTCTGGGGAAAAACCAATAGCCTTTCCTCTAAGATCAGGAACAGAGAAAGGATGTCTGTCCACTGTTACCACTTCTATTTAATACTACTGGAAAGTCCTCGCCAGAGAAATTATGTAAGAAAAAAAATGAAAGGCATCCAAATCAGAAAGGAAAACATTTGCAGGTGACATGCTCTTATATATAGAAAATCTTAAAAACTTACCACCCCCCAATGTTAGAAATAATAAAAGAGTTCAAAAAAATTGCAGGATACAAAATCAACAAACAAAAATAATAATTTGCCTTCAATATACTACCAACAAACAAAGATAAAGTGAACTATTAACAAATACTCGATTCTCAAAATACAAAAATAAAGAACAGGAAAAAAAAAAAAACAAAGAATGGATCAGACAAAGAGAATACCAATAGCAAGATAGAAGGCTTAAACTCAGGTCCATCCATCATTACATTAAATACAAATTGTCTAAATATACTAAATAAAATGCAGATATTGTAAGAATAGAATTTTTAAAAGCAAGAAGCGGCTTTATAATGTCTTCAAGAAATGCACTTTAAATGTAAAGACTAAAGAAAATTAAATGTATATGATGGAAAAAGATATATCACGTGAATAATAAACATAAAAAGTTAGAGTGACTATTAATATCAGACAAATATTATCAGAGATAATGATGAATATTAATTATAAACATTATATATAAAACTAAAACAACTCAGATTACATAATGACATTTTAGGACTCTCTTAACAAGTTAGAATATATGCTCATTTCAAATACAAAAGAAATATTCATCAAGATTGACAATATTCTGTGTCATGAAACAAAGCTCAAAATTTAAAATCAATGGTTAAAACACTACTTCTGTTGAACATTATGCTGAAAGTCTTAGTGTAAAAGGCAAGAAGAAAGCAATAAAGTAAAATAGAATAAAAATAAAATAAAATAGAATGATTCAAATTGGAAAGGAAGAATTAAAGCTATATTTATTTGCATATGACACAATCATACACCAAAAAAGCTAATGAACCTACAGAAAGCTAAAGAAATGTCACTTTAGCAATACTATAGAGTATAAGAGAATATAAAAAGTAATTATATTTCTGTATATGGTCAACAATTATATTTTAAAAACATAATTTTAAGGTATTAAAAAAGCTTAAAACACACAGGGATATCTTTACAAAAGCTTTGCAAGACCTATATATTGAAAAGAACAAGATAATGCTCAGAAAAACTAAAGAAAAAATAAATAGGGTGATATATCACATTTATGGATTAAAAGACTAAATACTGTTAAAATAGAAATTCTTCTCAAAGTGATCTATCTGTACATTCAATACCACTCTGTTCCAAATCTATTCATGCTTCCCTGTAGAAATTGACAGTCTAATTATAAAATTTACATACAAATGCAAAAAAACAAATTAGCAAGAAAAAAATTGAAAAATCAGAACAAAATTGAGGGACTTACACATACTGTAACTTTATATTAATGAATAATGTGTGATATTTGAAAAATTAGATATATAGGTCAATGAGACCAAGTAGAGAGCCCAGAAATAGACCTACACATGAATAGTGAATTAAATTTCAATATGCCAATTAGTTATCTAATGGGAAAAGATGTGGAAAAAATAAGCCTCAATGCCTACCTTGCACCATACTGAAAATTAAACTCAAATGTATCAAAAACCTAAGTGAAAAAACAATTACAAAATTTCTGGAAGGACACATGGGAGTAATCTTTATTTTTTGGAGGTAGGCAAAGATTTCTACAAAATGCACTAATCATAAAAAAAATGGTAAATTGGCTTATATAAAGTTTAAATATTCTGGTTTTCAAAATTTTTCCTCAAGGAAATAGAAAACAAGCCACAGAGGGGAACAAAATATTTCTAATAATTCCAAATCAATAATAAAAAGAAAAACAGCCTATTTTTTAAAATGGCAAATGATTTTAACATGTACTTCACAAAAGAAGATATACAAATGGACACTTGACTTTTCTGCTTTTGAAGAAAAGGCCTGTTTTATTTCCATTCAAGATTAATAAATAGATGTTGACTTTTTTTTAAATTGGGATGCCATAGTCACATAATATAAATCATATAACCGACTAGGCACTGTAGCAAAACAGCCATTGCAACACACAGCCCTCCACTAGCCATATACAGAAAAGTTTTCTGTATATGACTGGTGAAAAAGCTCATGCCTATCTCAGTTCCGACAGTCCCTTCAGGACTGCTTGCTGTCCATCCCTGTTTTTCACCAAATCAGGACTTGAAGAGATTCTCAAGTTATCATGGAAATGCTAATTAAAACTGCAATGAGATACTAGCACCCTTTTATTAGAATGGCTAAAATCAAAACTTCCAAAAATATCAAGTATTAGTTAGGATATGGATCAACCAGAACTACAATACTGTGCTGGTGACTATGAAATGTACAACCACATTGTTTGGCAGCTTCATGTAAAATTAAATATACACTTAACGTATGATTCAGCAATGCACTCTTAAGTATTTATGGAGAAATGAAAACATATATCCACATGAATGTTCATAGAAACTTTACTTAAAATACTAAAAACTAGAAATCTTTTGAGCATCCTTAAACAACAAATGGATAAACAAACTGTGGCATATTCTCTTAAAGGAATATTAAACTATAAAAAGCAACAAAGAAAATTGCTTGTCATTATAAGACTCTAGGTGTTAAAATTTTCTTGTAATTATTAATAGCTGATTAAAAGAACATAAGATACATTTTACAAAGTACTAAAAATTATATAGTCCAGTATCAATTCTTTCTGTTTTGCATGTCTATAGATATAAGCACTGACCATTACATTCCCTTGCATAAATAGATGAACAATGGAAGTTTTGTTACGGCAATCTTACTGAATTATTGGATCTCTCTAAATACTAGCAATCACATTGTTATCTACCAAAAAAATGTGTTTTCTAAAATCTTATTGAAGTGAAGAAATAGGAAATCAACTAATTTGTAAAACGATTTGGTACTAACTAGAGTCATTCACTTTTTCAGCACCAAAATCGATATTTCTTTTTTTCTCTGTGCATTTTTAATTTCTAAAATTTTTCAATTACAGTTGACAGTCATTATTTTATATTAGTTTCAGGTATACAGTATAGTGGTTAAAATTTAAATAATAACCAATATTTTTAATTGTCCCTTTGTTTGGTATCCAGAGGGTTTTACCAGAGCAAAATATTGTAGATTCTGGATGGATGAGGTAAAACTTTCTTTGTGAATTATGAAAGGGGAGATAAGAAAATAGAACATGCATAGAATGTTTTCAGGAAGATCATTTTCAGAAAAGAGCACATATGAAAGTTGAGGAGTTGTAAATTGATTCCCCTAAAAGAATTCATGTCACAGAGTGCCCTCCTCCTTGGGGTGACATCCCTGGTCTGAAGACTACTGCTCTAACAGATCTCCATTCTTATCTCTTGCCTCTTGCAGTCCATTCTCCTGACAGCAGCAGCCTAAATGATACTCGTCTTATTGCTCTATTTCATTTTCCCAACGTTTATCACTGTCTAATATTGCTTGGTTCCCTCTTCTAATATGCTTCATGACAGCAAAATCAAAACCTTGTCTTTTTTTTTCCTGTACAGTACCAAGAACTGTGCCCAGTAGGGTCTCAAAACATATTTTTCAAATGGGCGAATGAGCCAATAAATTAGTACCAAGTAGTTTTTATAAGCATTAGTTTTTAGAAAACATTTTGATATTGTTTAACAACAAGTATTGCTTTATTTTTTTATGTGAATTTATTATTTCCTAAAGATACTGGATGCATGTGGTAAGTCTCTCATTTTGCTGTATGTCTCTAAGGAATCTTTGAGTGAGAGACAATTTAGAGAAGGTAGAAATTTCAACAAGTTCAATTAATTGCACAGTAGTTTCCCTTAGGACATTTCCAACACTGTTCCTAGGTCTTATTCATAAAAGAACTTTCCTAAGTGACTGTAATAGACAGCATTTGTTTGAAAACTGTCACCTCTAGACCTGTGGTTTTATTGATTTCTACATAGCTTTTACTTTTGAAGCATCAAAGTCAGAAACAAAATAGATATAATGCTAAATGGCTGATTGTAAAGGGGATTATTTTCTCTAAAGAATTTTGAATAAATGTTGTGATTCTAAAAGGGTAAGATTAGGCAGTAATTACTGTCCTGAACTAAGAATAAATTCTATTGTTTCTATAGTGGCATTTAAGACAAAATGAGGCTGTAATTACTAAGAATTGACTAAGAATAAAATGGTGGACAAGATGAGAAGATACGAATTGAGAAACTATTTCAAGGGATAAAGGTCAGTATGAAATAATTAAACCTTAATGGAGAAGGGAACAGAGCAGAGGTTAGGATATTGAAAGATAATGGGACCAGAAGGAAATTATACCCAAGGAGAAAATGTTCCTCCCTCAAGCCCCTCATAAGGTCATCATGAAATACAATAGGATTATTCCATGAGAAAAGTAAGTTAAATATCCACATTTGAAAATATTGTGGGAGACCTAAATTCAGTTTTAATTTGTTCTACTTGTTCCCTATACACACTAATGCAGAATACAGTTGTATCTGTTTCTAAGATTTCCTTACCCAGTGGTAAAAGTCAATTAAAGTTCTACATACATTTCAAAAATAAGACTTCCAAAGAAAAATTAAAAGTGGTTTGTGATCAAACTAGACAAACAACAAAAAGATAAATTCTGAGTAATGTTTTTAAAAAACAGCAAATATATGTTAAATTAGGTGTCATTGAAGTTATATAGTCTTATGTATGTAAGGAGAGAAACTTTTTCTTATAGTTGGTAAGAAATTCCTATAATTATTTTCAGTAAAAGGAGAATAAAATGTCTAGAAAAACATATCTGATTTTTTTTTTCAGCTGTCTATTTTTCCGTTTGGTGGATTTAAAAAATTATTTTGAAGAAAAACGGCGGCTGTCTTTATTAGCTCAGAAACAAATGTTTGGTTAGTCAATCCACTTTCATATTTATAGTATGATGATGATAAAGGTCATTATAATTAGTCATGTGTTTTAGAATTTAATTTTTCAAAATTTGCATTTCTGTTCCTTTTTTGTTCTGCAATGTCACTTTATCGAATTATCAGTGACCAAGTGGATAGTTGTGGAAAAAAAAAAAAAATGGAAAACTTAGCTTAGAATTGGAAGAATGGATTTTGAGCCTTGATTTTATTGCTTGTTATTCATGTGATATGACATTGTTTCATAATTATGAGCATTAACTTCCTCATCTGTAAAAAGGAGAACCGAACATAATTTCCTCACATCATTATTTTAAGGATTAACTGAAAATATGGCAAGAAGTCATTCATTAAAATATAAAGTGCAAAAGAAAAAGAAGAGTATAGACTGTATGATTCTGTTTCTATGAAGTTCAAGAAAGATAAAACAAATGCATAGTGATAGAAGACCAAATAATGATTATGGCGGGTTAGGCTACTGACTGGAAAGGAAACACAAGGGAACATTCTAGAGTGATAAATTATTATATGCTTTTATCTAGGTGGCAGTTACAATATAAAATGTCATAGGGATGTGCACTTAAGATTTGTGCATTTTGTGGTAAATTAAACCTGAATAAAATATATAGAAGGAAGATATTGCTGTGATACTTATCCATGCTCCCAGATGTAGCCACAAGGGCAGTTGGGACCTGCTCCTTACTTACTTTTCTATTCTCAAGTCTAGCCACTCCATTCTCTTCCTTCAGTCAAATTTTGAACCAATTATTATTTACTGGCCACATTTGCTTTTTACAGTTGAAAATACATTATAACAGGTCCACCTCTTTATATCCTAATCCAATCTTGCAAACAAACTCTTAAGTTCTCTCTCAAATGAGAGCTCCTATTCCACTTATCCCAAAAACCTTTCCAGAAATATTCATCATAGATAGAGATAAACAGACAATCGTCCTTTGCAGGGCGAGCTTCAGGCCACACAACCTGGAAACCAATTCAGAGCCCCATGCTTAGAAAGGCCTTGCATTTGGTTAACACTGCTATAGCCTCATTGAAATTCTTATTTTTTTCAACAAGGGCACCTGCACTTTCACTGTGTAATGTGTCCCCAAAATTATGTACCAGATTCTGCTCTTCTGCTCTTTTGCCGTACCTGTTCCAGCATCTTTTTTGTTGGGATTTATGATTTATTTCTCTGACTCCTTGATTACCAAGAATCTCTATAATCATGACGATGGCTTTCCCATCTGCATTCCAAGAATTTAGCATAACTAAGCATTTAATGGGCAGTGAATGAGTATTTGTTTATTGATAAGTTAACTAACTGATGCACTAATTGAATTGATAACAGACTGAATTGTTATTGGATAAGAGAGCGATATGGAAAGCTAAGAAATGATAACAGAGTTGAAAGGTAAAATGAAAACTAATCACTCATTAATCAGATCTGTAAATTCATTCAACAAACATTAAATATCTACTCTGTGCCACTAGACTTCATTAGCTGGCAATCACATCTATCATTTCCACTTTTTGACTGTCCTCTGCCCCACATGCCTGGGCTAAAGAAACAGAGAACAATACCTCTATGCAACATATCTGTCCCTGAAGTCTATGGCAGGAACCAAAGGCAACACTGGGCAGAACCAGTGAGTTTTAGACATGTTGCCATACTGTTTTCAAACTTACTTTCTAAATTCCTTTTAAACTCTACTCATCTGGTATCCTTATAAAGTCATTCCTCAGCAACTGTTTTGGTAATTCACTTCTTTTCAATGGAGTGGGAAACTGGATAGGAGAAAATGGCTAGGGACATCATAATGAAGACTTCGGAATATCCATACTGTTTCAGAGGAAAACCCTCTATAAGACGACTGTTGGAAATACCATGATTTTTACCATGTCCAAATTCCACCAAAGTTCTCATTGAGCCTTTCTCAATGGCTTCTAGGTCTTTCAATATACAGGCAAAGTTGCTTTCAAAGCTACATTACTGCTACCCAAACCTATACCCATACCCATTCCTGAAAGTAACTTAGCATAATGTTATTTTATCTAAGAATGTGCTTGCAATCTAGACCTTACATACTGTCTCAAAATAATTTGTTTCCCTTCCCTTAAAATTTTTTTAGTTGATAGAATTTGCATGCTTTGGTATCCCAAACTGCCCATCTCTAGCCAAGATGGTGTCTGGGTCACCCAGGAAATTAATCTCAGAGTGGTGTGTGACAAGGTGTGCACTCTGCACATACTGCTCTGAGGTTGCATTTCTTCATGAAAATAAGGTCATGTAGGTTCCATACCATTTCCCCTCTGTGGAACTAACACCTTCTTTGACATTTCTAGTGTTTTATTCATGTTGAGTCTGAATTTCATTTCTTTCCTATTTTCACAAGACATTAGAATCACAATCCATTGAAAGCATAGTTTCTAGTTTTTTTTCTTCCCACATATATCAGAAAAGTCATCCAAATGAGATGTAGGTTAATATAGACCTGGAGCCCTTCTATTTGCAGAATAACCATTTATTTGCTCTGTCCCAAAGACTTTTTCTTAACCTTTTGTACTAAGAGATACAGAATAACTTATTTTTAAAGTAAACTTAATCACTTATGTAAACTTCTATTGAATTTGAATATGCTTTCAGAGCTTGAGCTAATCTAGATCATGTTTGAATCTTCATAATAATGATGTGTGGCAATAACTCTAATATACTGTGATGCTAATTAAGTTTATTCACATCTTGCTGAAGGCGTTGAAAGGAGATAGCTAAAAAAAATATATACTGCCAAACACAGGACTGTATTAAATCTATCTCTTATCTATCTTCACAGACATATTCATAGAATACACTATGTGAGAATAGTATATATGTGTGCATATAATGTTTATGTTTATGTATATATATATATATATATATACATATATATTATGTCTGTATATTGTACGTGTAATCTGGTTCTAAGAGTTCTACTAGTTGAAGCATAAGTGGAAGAGTATAAATTATAAAATACTCATTATCTAAGAGCATTTCTCTTGCTATATTTTTTTTGCTATATTTTCCAAGAGAAATTATTTACATGAAGTATTTTTTAGCATTGGTGGATATCAAACATTCCTAGTTTTCTTCCTTACTCATTGGTCATCTCTTTATAGCCTTTTTTAGTGGGTGGGCCTTAATAACTGAAGTTTAGACACTGGAGTATCCAGGACCATTTCTATCCAGGACCTTCTATTTCTCTCTGCATGCATTCAACTTCCTTGTGATCTTAGCTAGTAGCTTGGCTTTAAGTAACATTCTTAACTTTTTATCTTCCTTCTGGACCCCTTCTGTGAAGTTCAAACTCAATTATCCCTAGGGCATCTCTATTTGAATATCAATAAGTGCTTCAGAACTAAATTTGTGTAATGCAAAACTCCTGATCTTCTCTTTAAAATCTGTTTTAATTGCAGTTTATCCCATCCTTTCAGTTGCTCAGGTCAGTAATCTTGGAATCTTTTTTTCTAATTTCTTTCCTTTATACACCACATATAATCTATTAGAAATTCTGTTGCTGCACATTCAGAATAAATTCAGAATTTGACCACTATTCATCTCTTCCACCACTGCCACCTAGCCCAAGCCACCATCTTTTGCCTGAATTAATACAATGCATCCCTAAATAGTTGACCTATTTCTCCTCTTGTCCCTATACCTCTGAGAAAACAAATGAAGAACAACCAGTTTATATATGCTCAATAAAGAGCTTTTGAACAAATTCAAGGCATGTCCTTAAAATACGATCTCAAAGGAAATATAGAAATTGATTCCAAGTGACTATTTCAAAAATCTTTTTTTTTTTAAAGTCACAGACATAAAATAAAACTAAAACTCAAGGGAGACAATTCTAAGTGGAACTAAGGCAAGTGACCTAAAAAGAATACTATTCATAGCAGAAATAGAATTTCCATGTCTCTGCTCATTAAGACCATTCCTCACCACTGTATTTAAGACTATAATAACCTATTCTCAGCTCTCACTAGCTTTCCCTATCCCCTTGATCTTTTTTATGTTTCTTAACAGTACCATCAACATAGTGTATATTTAGTTATTTATTTACTTCTATATTTTTCATTGTTGGTTTTCCCTATTAGAGTATAATGACATTAGGGCAGGTTTGTTTTCGGTGTTTTGTTCACATTGTATCCCCAGGTCTAGAACAGTTAGAACAGTGACTAGTGTATAGTAAGTTGCATTCTTTGGTCCCAGCAGAAAATAGAATTCTACTCAAATAGTAAGAGGGTTTTATATGTGTATGGTGTGTGTGTGTGTGTGTGTGTGTGTGTGTGTGTGTATAATATAGACAGTTAGTAGAGAGGTATGTGAAGTAATCAACAAGGGATTTGGGGCACCCAGAAATTAGAAACCAAGGAAGTCCTTAATCCTGAGGCACCAAGAGGAATATTACAGACACTAAAGAGATCTTAATGCTCAGTGAGAGCAAAAGTCAAGGTGGGGGTTGCCCAACAGGAGTGGTGGTCCTAGAGGGAAAGAGAATGGCCCTGGTAACACAGCCTAAAGTAGTGAGGGAGGAAAGGGTATATGCCCTGACCTCTGCTGTCTCCTGCTTTGAATCTCCCTCTCTTGCTGTCTATTGGCCAAACCCAATGGAAGGCCAGTGTCAATAGAACCCAGCAATTTAGGCCACAGATTGGCCTTCTAGGGCATAAAGTCAGGCAGAAAAGCATCAGAATGAATCTGAGGGACAATCAGAGAACAACCAGCTAATGTGCACTTAATACATATCCATGATAGAAATGCAAGGCAATGTCCTTAAAATATAGTTTCAAAAGAGACTTAGAAATTGAATCCAAATGACTGTTTATCTCAGAGACCTTAAAAAATGTCAAGGGCATGAAATCAAAATAAAATTCAGAAGAGCCAATTCTGAGAGGGATTAAGGTAAGGAGGTTCTAATATGAGCTGTGAAGGAAGGGTTATTTGCACAGTGGACCTTTTGGTCAAATTAAAATGTTCACATGGATGGGTATATATAATATCCTCAAATTTTCTAGTTCTGTGTAAGTTCTACCTCTAACTTCTCTGTTTAACTAACTGGCATTCATGGATTGTATCATTAATTCAGCTTCCTGCCATAGTATAGCTCTCTGCTGTTCACTTAGCATGTAGGCAAAGTATAAGGGCTTCACAGTGACGACTGATCAGATAACAGGGCCAATCTGTAAATGCCACGTGGTTCCTGTTTTCCTTGATTGTATACCCCACTTTTGGAGAGTCAAGAGATCTAGGAACTGATTTGCTATCAGAAAGCCAGAATAGCAGACATCACAGCCATCACCCCCTACATAAAACAGGAAGGAAAATGTAAAAGTCGACTTTCATATCTGAGGCTGCAGGAAGGGATTCTTTTAAGTAGCAATACCACCTGGAACTAGAATTTATTATTTCTGTAAATAGTAAGGAAACACAGGTAAGAGATGAAAACCACAAAGCAGCTGCTGAGCCTTTCTGTTCTGAGGAATCCCAGAAGCTCAAAGAACCTCCTTCAGTTGAACTGCACTTTATACTCTGTCTACAGATTCACTTCGGCTTCAGGAAGAAAGCTTGGAGCAAAAACAGCCTGTGGAGAGCCAAGAAGTTAGAGAGTCAGGGGTTATGCTTGCGTGGATTTATCTCTCCTCTTAAGTAGTTAGGTTTGGGAAGAAAGACGTAGAAAGAGACAGAAAACAATAAATGGAGAAATATAGGTGCCTGTTTTTTGGTCCTGTCGATGAAAAGCACATAATGCTTTCCCTCCATTTGCTCTCATTAGAGGCCCAGGGAATAGAGCATTAAGGAAAAAAGAGACAAAACAGCATGTCTTGTGCCATGTCAGGATGCAGGCACATCCATGCAGCAGCCCGCACGCAGAGTGCTATTCTCCCTGCAAAGGGCCTGCTGCTGGCACATTATTGCTGTCTTTGACTCAAGAATCTCTAAAGGCATTTTTCCCCCTGTAGCTATGAGGTGCTGACCTCACTGCTGGAATTGAAAGATAAGAAAAATGTTTTAATCCGTATGTTAATTATTGAAATTAGAACTGCAAACAAATATTTTGAGAAACTTCAAGTTGCTTCCAAACGTGGTACTTTCCATTTTAAGCCCAAAGCATAATTGTGTATTCAAAGGCTCAGATCTTCCCTAAGATTCATGCATTATGTATGGTGCACTTCCCTGGGACACGAAGGATGTCACGCTCCGCATCCTGCTGAAATGGGGAAATAATTTCAGACAGAGTTTGACTTGAAAAAGTATCAAGACTAAAGAAAAGGAAAAAAAAACGTGGAACCCACTTTTAGGGATTCAAAACTTTAACAATATAGAGGCTCTCTGTTGGGTAAAAAAAAAAAAAAAATTAAGAAATTAAGATGAATGTTGAAAACTACAGAAAAACTTTTTTTTATGCCCCCTCAAAAAAGTATGTCTGAAAGAGGTTGTTAACGACCTAGATTCAGCACAGTTTTTCTGTAAAGGGCCAGGTGATAAATATTTCAGGTTTTGTGGTGACATGATCCCATCATAAATACTCAACTCTGTCATTGCAGAGCAAAACAGACATATGTAAAGAAATAAGTGGCATTGTGTTCCAATTAACTGTATTTACTAATCCAGGTGGTCAAACAGAGTTGGCCTGGAGGTTGTAGTCTGACAATCCTTGATGTAAGATATGTACTTTTACAGACTAATTAATATTTTTACGAGGCAAGTTAAATATTTAAAAGCACACAATATTGCCTTCTTTTGTAAGGGAATTATTTCCTTATAGATTCCTGGCCTCTTTCATCAGCTGGACGAGTACAGATTTCCTCACATAAACATCAATTAAGAAGGGAGACATATACATTGCCAACATCAAAGTGCTCCTGGGAACAGATCAAGCATCCTGTCTGAATTAGGTTTAACATTTCTATCATCAAGTTTAACAAAATCTTATTTCAAGGCCAGGCCCACAAACATTTCCTCTAACTTCTGCCTCAAAATCATGTATTAATTTCAGCCATGGGTACCCTAGGCAGTTCCATTGCAGTGACTTTCTGCTGCTCCAGGGAAGGCCAGGCTAAGGGAATTTGAACATTTGTCTATAGCAACTCCATTAAGAATCTCTATTTGGAGATTCCTGTCAAACCAAATGGAAAGGGGCAGAATACGATAGCATCCCTTCAGATTCACTGCCTGATTCTCATTTAGTTGTCCTGATTTCTTGTAGTCTCTGGACATATCTGTGAGTGCTTATATTTATGGTTGATTTACAGTAAAGGTTTGATTAAGATATCTCCATATCTTGCAATGCTTAAGATACCTCCATATCATGTATGCTTAATATGCAGAATGGACCAGGCAAAGAGCAGAGTTTCGACTGTCAGTTCAAGGTCAAACTAAAATATTTTAGTCCACACAGCCAAGTCATTGAGATTGGCAAAATCATTAGTCTATTCACAAAAAGCCTCCAGCTTCTATGAGGCATCGTTGGTCCATCTGGGAAACCCAAGGAAACAGACTGCTTTCGAGACAAGCTCTATTTTTTGGTCATGCTACAGCACAGGTGTTTCAATTGTATCAGTATAGTCTGTCATCATAAACTGGAAAATTCATAATAATTACAATATTTTTTGTGTTCAGAGGTAAGTGGAATTTTTTATTTAGGAGCATTAGTTACTACTCATGAAAACACATCTAATTGCTTTTCCTCACTCATATCACTTAATATGCCATACTCTGATGACATTTCTAATATGACCTTGAAAACAGGTAAACTCTCTGTGTGTAGAGTGAAAATTTAAATAAATGCAATTAATTAAAATGAGTATGGGGAGAATTTGAGCAATATATAATTGATTTGAAACAGCTTAACAATAAAATCACTGACCAAGCAGCCTTATTTTGCAAACTCTAGCTGGAAAAGCCACATGGCATATGTGTGGAAGAAGCCTTCCAACAATCATATGTAGAAGTGACATCAAAAGAATAGGAGAATGCAGGAACCTCTCCTTCTCTCATTTTGTGTATGTGAATTTGTGGGTAGAATCTGCTTTGCCTAACCCAATCAAGGTACTCCCATTCCCTTGCCACAGAGGCTGCCTGAGACAACATGTTTTATGCCAATCAACACATAGCATTCCCTTGGTGCTTTGCACACATAATTAGGGCCAGTGAGACAGAAAGAAAAGTTCCAGCGGTTATACTAAAAAGAGGTTACACTCACATCAGGAAAGCCATGCCATGCCTTGAAGACATCATTGCACAATTAAATCAAACCCACCCTAAAACTAGACCATCTGGTCATATAACCTAAATAGTCCTAAATGTTTTATAAGTATAATTCATATTTTTAAATTGTAAAGGACTTCAACTATATAGAAAAGCAGGTACACACTAAGACAAATACCTATGTACTTCATTTATTTTAGGAAATATTGACACTTTTCTACATTGCTATTAAATCCTTTTTTAAAAAAAGTGTTTAAAATGTTGTAGAATGACTTAACTCACAGCTCTGCACTCAAATAATTAGGAATAGAAGTAGAACTACTGTGGAAGCATTACTGATGAATTAATTCTGTGTGCTAGAGGCAGGCTACCTCTACTTTTTAGAGAGTTCAGGTTAAAAGCCTAAGATAAATGCAGTAAATAATACTGCTTAGAATCTGAAAACATGATTGAAGTGATATGTCATCGTGGAATGTTGACCAACTTGACATTCTTATATCACACTAGGGTTATAAGAATGGAGAATGAGCCATAGAAACAGAACACAATGTTTTCCTTTATCATTCCTGGCCAAAGCTATGCCAACACTTTGATAAGGTGGCCACAAGTAACTTCCACGATTGCCACATCGTGGGGCACAGTAAATGATGGGTTCTCTTCTCTTCATATCCTCATTATGCTGTGTGTATGAGATTCCAGCATAAAGACTGATGCTAAAGAGAGGTAATTAAATTAGACAGAACCAAAGAACCTTAGAGACCATCATTCTGCAGCTCTGATAAAGCTGTCCAGGCAAGCAGCTGTGCCTCCTTATAAACGTTCTTTTCCTGTTTGCATGGGCCCTGTTACAGCTGCCACTACAGATCTGAGAGTGCTGTGCCAACAGCTCTAATAACCTAAGACACACCTAACTTCGAGTGATACTGAACTATTAGTTCAATTACAATTGGTCCGGGTTGTTTCCAGGATTTCTGGAGCCTAATGGAGATATAGCAATGTCCTACATCCCTCTCTACTTAGTTTCATCTGAAAAATCCACTTTCCCTTCCTTTCCTGACTTTATCTCAATTTGTGTACAAATAGTAAAAATATATGCAGATAATATTCTTGCAAAAAGATATCCATATTTGAAAATATACCTATAAATATTCGTAGAATCCATTGTTCTAAAACTTCATCCCAGCGGCCAGGAATATAAAATCATGTTTGGAAACCATATTAGAGCTCAAATATAAGCAAAATAACTAATATTGGATTAGAAGTATCATTTAAAAAATAAAACTATATAACAATAGTTTAATTTCTTTTCTTTCTGTATTTCATCACTTACCCCATTTATTACAATTCTGTCAAACTAAATGTTCAAAAATGTTTACATTCTTAAAATAAATGTCAGCATTTGATTTATATTTTAAATATATCTTCTCTTTTCTAGGTTATTATAGATACTCACTATATGTTGAATACAGGGATGGATGAATAAATTAATAAATGTCAAAATGTTCATATTAAACATTTATCTTCATATTTTGAGCAATCTGCTTGGCTATGAGAAATAAAAATAGTATTCACATTTAACACACACAAAGCAGTCATCAAATTTCAGGTTTTAAACCTATGTTTCCCAGGGCAAACCAGTATTCAACGAAATAGCAGCTAACTCAAGTTGGAGAAATTTAATAGTGGTGATAAGAAGCTACTAAATACTGAAACAGAGTTGCTCAGCAAAAATTTAACTCAGAAAAGGACATAGACTTCTTAAGAAAGACAGTCAGTATATGTTAGTATAACTGATGAAGAAAGGCCAAAAATTTAAAACGAGACTCACGTTATCAGCAGAGAAAATAAAAATTAAAAAATAAATAAGTAAATAAAAACTAAGAGCTATTAGTGTATTTGTGCAGACACAAGAAAGTGGCCAGCCAGCTCCAGATATTTATAGAATATAAACATAGTGAATTAACAGCTTTTCTCAAACACTAATGTGTAAATGAATCACCTGCGCATCTTGTTCCAAATGCAGATTCTGATTTACTCTGGGGGAAAGTCTACATTTCCAAGCTTCTAGATGATGCCCACGACGTTGGTTCATGGACCATACATTTTGTAGCAAAGAAACAGGATCCTCAGAATGAATAAAGAAGATCCACGTAACGACTATGTCTCATAGTATGTATGTTGTGCATATAATTTTATTATGCACACATACACATACATTCATTTACAGTTTAATTCTCAACCAGTCCTGTTGTTGTTGATTTTTATTATGAAGTCTCATTGGTTGACCAGATAAGCATCCTTTTCATATGAGCATCAATTACATCCTTTTCATCTGAGCATCAATTACATCATCTATGGTTTGGGATGTTCACCTAGATTTTCTGAATACTTGCTCCTCTAATTCTAGCTGAATAACTAGAAACGTTGCCTAAACCTTGCGAGCCTCAATTTTCCTATTTCAAAAATTATTGATAAAATATACACTTTTGAAGATCAAACAGGCTAATAATTTTAAAAAGCTTAGCACAGTCTTTGGCACATCATGAATTCTCATTAAATGGCAGTGTTATAAATACTAGTAAAATAATCCAATACTATCAACCATTTTTTAAAGGACTATTCAGGTTTATTATTATTTTTATGACTTGAAAATTAGTCTTTTGTCTGTGAGTGTGCCTGAAGATAACTATAAAAGTTTCTATTCCATTACTTATTCACTTCTGTCTCCTTGTTTAATTCTATTCATTGCATCTTCTTACTAAGAAGCTTAGTATTCCAGCCTAAAAACGTCCTCATAAAATATTCTTTATTATGCCAGTAACTCATAAATGTAGGTCAAGTAAATACAAGTGGTGTGTGAAATGAAGTCTTCAGAGTTAATAGTGCTACTGACCAAGAGTTTAACATTGTTAGTGTGATTATGATGGCCTGGAGGAGCCATCCTACCTTCAGAACAACGCTTTTCTCTTCTTTTACAGCAAATATTCTGGGGAGTTAGGGGGCATTTTTCACTTTCAGAGGAGTCCACCACTTGCCATATCTACTTTCACTTGGTACAATACAGTTTTTCTTTAAGTCATTATAAAGCATTAGCCCATTACAGCACATCAAGTAATTAGAGCACTTGCTACACATTATGGGCTTCCAGAGACCTGAAGAAACACCATGAATCTGCCATACAAACTTATAAATAGATGGAATCAATACACAGTGAAACCTCAAAAACTCATGCTATGCTAGTTTAGAATTTGTGATTTATCAACATAGGTCTGACTGAATTTGCTTTTGCATTATCTGTGGAAGGAAAAAAAAAATTTCTAATAAGCAATTTAACAAGGTCATCTACTTTTCCTAAAGAAAGCAGTCCTGCACCACATAATGATGTTTCAGTCCTCAATGGACAACATGTATGATGGTGGACCCATAAGATTATAATAGAGCTAAACACTTCCTATCGCCTAGTGACATCAGAGCTGACATGTCCTAGTGTAACAATTACTCATGTGTTTCTGGTAACACCAGTTGTAAACAAACCTACTGTGCTGCCAGTCATATAAAAGTATAGCACATATAGTTATGTATAATACGTAATACTCGGTAGTGATAATAAATGACTACATAATTGGTTTATGTATTTACTATACTGTATGTTTCATTGTTATTTTAGAGTGTACTCTTTCCAATTATTAAAAAAATGTTTGTTGTATAATAGTACACTGTGTTACACTGGCAGCAGCCACACACATCTCATGTCTATCTTGTTTCCTGACTGCATCATTTTCTCTTGGGCTTGAGTTAATCTCTTGTTGTTTTATAAATTTAGTGTAGCCCAAGTGTACAGTGTTTATAAAGTCTACAGCAATGTACAGTAATGTCCTTGGTCTTCACACTCAATAGTCACTCACTTACTGGCTCACCCAGAGCTACTTCCTTTCCTGCAAGCTTCATTCTTGGTAAGTGTCCTATACAGGTGTATCATTTTAAATCTTTTATATCATATTTTTAATGTATTTTTCTATTTTATATATGTTTAGATACACGAATACTTACCATTGTGTTATAATTGCCTACAATATTCAGTACAGCAACATGCTGTACTGGCTTGTAGCCTAGGAGCAATAGGCTGTACCATATAGTCTGGGTGTGTAGCAGGCTATACCACCTAGTTTATGTAAGTGCACTCTATGATATGCACACAATGACAAAATTTCCTAGTGATCCATTTCTCAGAACATATACCCATCATTAAGTGGCACATAACTGTATATTATATTAAGGCATTTTAAACAGATCCAAGGGGATAAAATACCAACACTGCTTTCAGTTCATTAAAACAGACTCTGCAAATCTTTGACAATATTGTTAATATGCCTTCTTGAATATTACAAAATAAAATTTTAGAAATCATTCAGAATGTCTTTAATTGAGAATTTGTTAAGAAGGGGTAGAGAGCTGAACATTACTGGGTAATCTGTTAAATTAGAAGGTTTTACAGCTTGAGAAACTTACTTTGTGGAAGAACTTGAGCTTTCACTTACACAGACTGAATTTCTTTCACATTAAATTTACCTCGTTCAATACCAAGGAATCTGAAATTCAAGTACGGTACTGCATAATTGATCTAGTTGCTTTATTCAAATGTGTACACTTAACTACTTCAATACAAACAAGGGATTTTTAAGTGCAAATATAAATATTTCATTTGCATCTTAGAGCTATAATTTATCCTGTTTGGGTTATCAGAAGCTGTGGCAGCACAAAGGACACTCGGAAAATTTACATCATGGGGCTTCAAGTGACTAGACACTAGCTTGGTAAATAATACTAAATTGCATCATCATTTAGAATTATAAATATACTATGCTGGTATATACTTCAATAAACATCTGTTTATAATGTTTGCATGTACACATATAAATTTATGCATTGGTAATTTTAAAAATAGTAACAAAATAGAAGAAATAGCTTTATTTTGATTTTATAAATTTGGAATTAAAAAAAAAATGCTACCTAGATTTTATGAGCGCATCATTGTGCATCCACAGCATTGGTTCTCAAATTTCAGTTTGCATCAGACTCATCTGAAGGGAGGGCTTGTTAAAGGAGCTTCTGATTCAGTTGGCCTGAGGTGGAACCCAAGAGATTGCATTTCTAAGTTCCTTAGCTTATGTTGACACTGCTGGCCCTGGCAACGACACTTTGGATGCCACTGCTCTAGAATATCTTATTTTTATTTGGCGTACACCATAACTAGATGTTCTCTTTTGACTCTTATTGTTCCTCATTATAGCAAAGATTTATAGAATTTGTTACCATGCTCTAATAATCATATTGTTTAAACTAATTATTAGAATCATCTGAATACTTTAAAATATATAAATACCTGGGCCTCGCATCATTCGGCTTAAGGCGAGACCAGGGATTCTACATCAGTGGTTCTCAAACTTTGCTGCTTATCAGAATCTACCAGGGAGCTTTTCAAAATCCTAAGGCCCAGGCTGTGTCCCACACCAATTAAGTCAGAATCTTGGGGTGGGAATTGGGTCTCACTAAATCACCAGATGGTTCTAGTGTGCAGTCAAAGCTGAGAACCAATCTGCATACTTGAAAACTGTAATGTTAGGAGTCTATATTCCAAAGTATACTCTATTGCTCTCTTCCTATGGGATTACAATAATCACACACACACAAAAAAAACTGATCTCTTTTTCTCTCTGTCAAACTGCATCCTGATTACATATTTGTGTTTTCTCTATTTATCACACTTAAACTTCTAGTTTTTAAATATTTATAAATGTTCTGTTGTAAATACATATATTTCAATTTCTATTTATAAATAAGACATGCTATTTTATTAGATTATTTTAACACTTTTTGATCTCTTGATGCCAAGAGGAAATATATTTTAGTAGGGGGGAAAAAAAAAAACAACAAACTTTTTTGTCGGTTTTGAGATCTTAGACCAGAGCTGTCCAACAGAACTTTCTCAGTTAATGAAAAATTTCTGTATCTGCTCTGTTTAATATAGTAGCTACTAACCACATGTGACTTTGAAAACTTAAAATGTAGCTAATGCACCTAAGAAACTGAACTTCATATTTTGTTAAACTATAATTAATTTAAAGTTAAATAGTCACATGCGGCTACTGGCCACCATATTGGACAGGATAGCCTTAAACGATAAATGTAATCTAGCACAAAACTGGCCTGAGTAGTGTGCTACAAAACAATGCTTTGAGGGACCCAGAAACAACAGTATAAAAACACATTAGCACATAGATTAAACCAACAGAAAAAGATTACTTTATTGTTTCATTTAAAGACTATAATTTTGGTGCTAATGGGTTGGTATATTTTAACAGGGCAGAGGTGCAAAGTCAAACAGTATAACATTCAAAGGAGACTTGAAACTCTCTTTAGAGGTGGCATGCACACATTTTATCCTAAAACACAGTCATCGAGATATGTTTTTTTATTATTATAATCATTGTTATTAATTATAATGCCCACAGAAACTATCACAAATCTTCAAATCAAATATCTCTTCTATATGTGATACTCTTTCCTAAAGTGGGAATATATTACATTTGGAGAGCAACCCTGATACTGACAGGTTTGAAGGTCAGCAAAATTAAACTATATCCTGAGAGATCAATAATGGATAATTGACAAGCTAAATGCAGGCTTACAAAGTATTACATACTCTAAATGATGCAATTCAGATGCACTCTTAGTGAAAAACTTGCATAATATTCTTAGTTTTTAATGCTACATAAGAAGAAAAATAGTTTATGCATTATAGTAATTTGTTAATGTCACTTGTTTGAGTGCAGATTAAATTCTTGTACCAAAAGACAGAAAATTAAGCCTGGAGTCAATATAAGATATTATTTTTAAAATTTCTTACCAGAGCGGTATTAAAAGCAGTTCAATAATGCAGTTTAAAGTAGATCTCTTAAAAACAGAATGGCAACTTAGCATTAGGGCAAATTTTTCTTTAACTTAGATAGAAACTGATAAGCTCAAAATTGGTTAAAAGAGATTTGTAAGTAAAGATGATAAAACAAAAAGTACTGTGTTTTATATACTGTTGTGGGAATTTAAAAATAAGTTTCCCAAATACAGAACACATATTTACAGTTTTAAATTTGAACAGTCAACCCAAAAATATCCACTAATTACAGCTGCAAATTTAAAGAACATTTCACTTGAAACTTACTGGATGTCATTTACCAGTGTCACCATAATAAAAAAAATAAAATTACAAATTATTTATTTAAAAAAAAACAAAGAACATTTCCATGGTAAATAGCTAAATATTTTGGTAATTAATTTTACCCCACAGGAAGTTTTTATTCTTCCTGACCAAGATCACCAATTTCAACAAGCATGGCTAGACATTGTGACTTCTTTTCATGAAAATGTCTGTGTATGCTAGGCAGTTGATACAGAGACTCAGCAAATTTCTACCTGACATGTCTTTTTATTTAGTTGTTAGCCCTGAACTAAAGTGCAAGCCTAAGGTTCTGGTTTCATCACAGAAATAGTAAGACTAAATTCAAGATATGGATGCCTTTATACCCAGTGAATGAATACACTTATCATTAAATCAGTAAATTCTTAGCGCTAGTATAGCTAAACAAACCTACAGCATGTACATATGTGTGATTCATGTAAAAAGTAGCACAACTGTGAAGTCTGATTCCTGACTTTATAATTTGCAATTTAGGGTTTACATTTACAATCAATAATATATTTTTCTGTGGCATTTGATTTTGTAGGGCACCATCTGCCACATGAACCTCTTGTTCAAATGTATTGTTAACTGATATAAAACTTTAGTGTGCATCAGAATCACTTGGAACATTTGCAGAAAACAGACACTTGGACCACACCTATAGAGATTCCAATTCAATAGGTTTGGCACAGGGTCCTTAGCCCACATTTCTAACAAGTTCACAGGTGATGCTGATCTTGCTGTTTCACAGAACACACTTTGAGTAACAGAACTTAGAGGACGTCTACCTGGAGATGACTGTGTATGTCTTCGAAGATATATAATATCTTCTCTTTGAAGAGTCACAAGGGCTCTCGAAAGAAATTTTATTCATATAATGAAATCTTATTTAATTTCAGACTATTTCATATAAACTCTCCAAATTTGATGAAATTCTTGTTATTGTCATAAGATATAATAACAAAATGACAGACAATGTTAATAAACCAATTAAAATCTGTTTTCCATAATGTTTATAATGACTTGGTCAATATGTTATATTGAGATTTAAAAAAATTTTAATTGGTATATAATCTTTATTGTTTATGTTAGTTTCAAGTGTACCATATAGTTTTTTTGACATTTTCATACCTTACAACGTAAACCTCATTCATTCTAGTAATCATATGTCACGGTGCAAACTTATCACATTATTATTGACCATATTCCCATTTGCCTTTTCACCCATTCCCTCACCCCTTCCCTTCCGGCAACCATCGCTTTGGTCTCTGTTTCTTTGAGTTCATTTTTGTTTGTTTTGTTTGTTTTTAGATTCACATGTAAGTGAATCTAAATCTACAGTATTTGCCCTTCTCTGCCTGACTTATTTCATTTAACATAATATTGTCTAGATTTATCCGTGGTGTAATAAATTGCAAATTTTATTCCTTTTTATTACTTCATAATATTCCATTGTATATATATCCACTTCTTTATCCAATCAACTATTGATGGACACCTAGGTTGCTCCCATATCTTAGCTACTATAAATAATGCTGCAATGAACATAATGGTGCACATATCTTCTCAAATTAGTGTTTTCATTTTCTTTGGATAAATACCCAGAGATGGAATTGCTGGATTGTATGGTATATCCATTTTTAGTTTTTTGAGGCATCTCAATACTGTTTTCCATAGGGGATGCACCAGTTTGCAGTCCCACCAACAGTGCACAACAAGCATTTTCTTTTTCTCTGCATCCTTATCAAACCCATGTTATTTGTTGACTATTTGATAATAGCCATTCTGAAAATGGAGGTATCTCATCATGGTTTTGATTTGCATTTTTCTGATGATGAACGGATGGGTAATTATACCTAAAAGCGGTACATCAAGAATTATGATTTAGCTATACGAAGAAAGAGATAATTTAAAAGATGACTTCTGGTGCAACCTTCAACTTGTAAAAAGCTTGGAAGTCATCACTCCTGTTCTCACAGCAAGAAAAAAGCTGAAATTGAATGATTTTTCTTAGGTCTATCTTAGAGTTGAGGGAACAAGGCAAACTACCATTCTCAAATCCGAAGTGACAGGTAAATGTAGAGAATTACACATAAGGTTGGCCTATGTGAGGAAGAAGCCCCTAGAAGCCAGTAACTGATCAGAACATTGAAATGGTAAATGGATGAACTGCCAGAGGCTGAGTATAGACTAGTTAGAAAATTAAAGAGTCTTGGGGACTGTGTTTTAAAAGGGAGATCCTACAGTTTCATGGGTTTTACCTCCTAGAATCCCATCAGGTTCTAAAGAATGAAGACTGGAAAATAATCTACTCTTGTGTTGGGCAACGAAGGTGAAAAGTAAAACATCTGAAATACCACTAGGATTTTCTCCATAAAAAAAGCCTAGTAGCATTCAGGTTACTATAGCGGAGCCTTATCTGTCTTGAGGAAAAGGGACAATAAGACAACTGTAGTTTTCCTGTTCCACGTAATGGAGGAGGAAAACAAAAAAAAGCTAAGAAATTCTTTTGAAGGTCACAACCAAGGGACTTTGGCCCATTAAAAAACTGAGATTTGCTCATAAGATTAAAGAATTCTTCTTCTCCATCCACATCATACCACTACATCGACGGGGCTTTGGGTAACAGTGAACTACAATTGAGACAGCTGCAAGAGACACACTCTATTTAAAAAGAAGTTTTTAGAGAAACCAGAGATATACAGGGAAGGAAAAAAGGTAAGTACAGGAAATGAAGTCTTTGAAGCATATAGCTAGGACAAACATTTTACACAGCCCAGATTCTGGCTAAATGAATATAAAATCTCACACTAAAAGTCTAACTACTTCATTTCTACAACCAGAAACATTATGCCCTGTTCTCACAAAAAAATTACAAAGCATATTAAAAGACAGGAGAAAAAATAATCTAAAGAGATAAAATAAGTGTCAGAAACAGATTCAGATATGACATAATTTTTAGAATTATCAGATAGGGAATTTAAATAATTATGATTAATATGTTTAGAGTTATAATCGAGAGTAGACAACATGCAAGAACAGACGAAAAATGTAAGCAGAGAAATGAAAACTCTAAAACAGAATAAAACGTTCTAGAAATAAAAAAAACATAAACAGAAAAGAATATAGTCATAACATTTCAGTCAATAATGGAATGCATATACAATGGTGGTCCTCTAAAATTATAATGGAGCTGAAAAATTCCTATTACATAGTGACATTGTAGCCACCAGAACACTATAGCACAACTCATTACTCATGTATTTGAGGTGATACTGGGTAAACAAACTACTGTGCTAGCAGTCCTAGAAAAATGTAGCACATATAATTATGTACAGTACATAATACTTGACAGTGGTAATAAATGACTATGTCTGGTTTATATATTTATGATACTATAGTTTTATCATTATGTTAGTGTGTACTCTTTCCACTTATAGAAAAAAAAGTTTGCTATAAAATGATATGCCATGTTATGCCAGCAGAGCTGCATACATGCATTTACTGTGTCTCTTAACTGCATCGTTCATTACCTCTTGTGCTTGATTAATATCTAAAATGCTCAATAATAATTTTAATGCAAAATATTATATATATACACCATTGTTTCCCCTGTGAGCTACATGTTAGCATTTACCAGTACACTATTGCTTAGAACAGGCCTTATGTCTGCTCTTTCGTTCCCATCCTTTAAGGCAATGACTGTCTGCTGTATTTATTTCTCTGTTCTCATACTAGTAAACAGTAAGTAGTAGGTACTTAATAAATACTTGTTGAACAAATTAATGTGTGAAGAAATGAATATTATAATTAGCAATCCAGTAAATAGTTATATCTTCAATTGGATCCATGTACCTTTGTGAGAGATTTGATTAATATAGCAATTTCAAACATGTATTTTTTAAAAAAAAAACTGAACTTCGAAACAAACTGAAATTACCCTAACACTTTGATTAATGGTAATTTTGATAAAATGTTTTTCTTGTATAACATAAATATAACACATGTATTAAAATGTTTTTATATCATTTAATGTCTACATCTGAAGATATTTATGTACATTTCTATTAGAGTAGATCATTTCTTAGTTATAAATACATAGATACACACACAAAAATAATATAGAAATTGAGTGTTATTGACACATGATTAAATAAATTTGGAGAAAACTGCCTTAAGTTTTATTTCAATTTGAGTGTGTTTGAATTTGCATTTTTATACAATACATGCTACATTAGGCTGAAAATTCTTTGAAGGCAAGAATCATCTTTCATTATACTTATATTCCTAACACCATGCACAACTGAAACGCAATATATATGTATTTGAAAGAATGAAAGTCTATTAAATTGAAAATAATAAAGGCATTCCAGATTATCAAATAATAATATATTGGTCTTAGGCTACAACAACACATTTTAGGGGCAGAAATTTAAAAATTACAGCACTTAATGCAGATGTCTTCTAATTACATGGTTTGACATACCACCCTTGTACACTTATAATGGTTCCTATATTTCAGTGAAGCCTTACTATTCAGACTCTGAGACCATGATAAAGTGGTTGCTATTCACTGGGCAACAAATGGCCTGAAAGAAAGAATGTACAGAGCTTGAAAATCAAGTTATGAAGGAATAGTTGCATCACATAACAGTCCATTTTCTGCAAATCTCGTAGCCGCAACTATACTGCCTTGATAACACATTTTCTGTAAAGATGTAATTGGAACCGGGTAATTTGGAGGACTGAGGGTTAAAGCTGATAATGTCAGTATTAATAACAGATGGACATAAATCAGTTTTACCTTCTATTTACCATTGAATGGCTACAGTGTGCATTTAATACAGGAGGACACAATTGTTACCACTAATTCCTACCAGTTGATTTGGGTAAAAGGAGAGCATATACCCAGGTCAAGTCAAGGTCACAGCATCACACAATTTAGCGTAATTCTCTCTTTTAAAACTTATCTGTATTTGTATCAAATGAACTTGATAACTTTAAATGTGTTTTGGAATGAAAAATTATATACATTATAGACGACTAAATGATAGAAAGATAATGCTATGTTTTAGATATATGGACACATAGATATGTATATATGTGTTCATGAAACTCATGCATATGCTATTAAACACTTTACATATGTTATGCATATTACATATGCTGTAACACTCAAAACTGCAGTGAGCTCATCAGGTATATGTTTTTAAAATTAATTTATAGAAAAGTAATCTCCTACATTATCTAAACACACACAGCTAGTAAGTAGCAGGGCCATGATATCATCTCAACTCTTTGCCTGCTCTCATATGTTATGCTGTGTCCCATATTTCTACTTATTACTATATTTTCATGGTTGCATAATCTTTCACTCTTTTCTGCATCCCTTCGACAGATTATAGCTTTCGTCTGTTCTTCATTCATTATATTTCTCACATTCATTCTTTTGGGATCCCATTTTAGTCACTCAAGTTTAGACTCTTTTTGCCTCATATATATATTAAACTGTATTTCTGCTTCACTGTACACCTCTTAAACTTGCTGAATGTAGCATCTCTAAATACCACTTTAAGCCTGTCACTCATTTGTTAAACCCCATGTCCTTCAAGATCTCACTCTCCAATCTTATTTTCTGAATGTATCTGATCTGTTTAAGTGTGAAATGATCTTGATGCCATCATGTGATTCTCATCTCACCTTTGCTGAGGCTTTGTCATACATGCAGTGTACTCTCACTTCCCCTTCAAACAGCTCGAATCCAGTCTGGCTTAATTCCCAACTATGAACCCACTCTGAATAGCAGCAGCATCATTATCGTCACTGTTGTCATCATTGAGTCATCACCATCATCATCATCATCATGTCAGCTCTATTTGCGCAGACACTAATAGCATCTCAATTCAAAGAGTAAACACTGAGATACCCTGGCCAGTCAGCCAACCACTTCCTATTGCTCCACCAAGAAGCTAAGACTGAAAGTGAGAGAAAGCATTTTGAAACCTTGATATCAATTTAACATTGCTGTGACATTGACATGTGGGGATTTAAAAGTATCAGTTCTTAATGGGTTAAAAATTAAAAACCAGAAAAAAAAAGTTGGTCCATCATAGATGGTTTGAGAAGTATTGCTTTATAATCTTTCAAAATGTATTCACAAATTATATAAGCATTCTATTTATGCTGAGATATCAAGGATAGATATTGTTTTTATCTCATAAAAGTAGAAATAAAAAACACAATACAAAACTGATGGCCAGAAAATGTCTGTGATTTGCCGAAAAATATATCTTATTAGTGGTATAATTTTTTAATCCAAATCCAGCGATTCTTCCTCTCTGTCCTATTACTTATATGTGAGAGGAACCACACAGTGTGATTGTCCTCCTTCCTCCTAATAAAAATGGGATAGACAAAATCACTTACCTTGGATCACTAAAGAACCACTGAACGCCTAAGTAAGTTTTATCTATCAATACAAATTAATCAAACATTTGTCTTTAAAAACATGAAAGAATAAAATACATATTTATTCTTTCCATTAAGAATTACTATAAAGGTTGACTTACTTTCTCATTCATTCGTCTTTTGAATCAACCAACATTTATTACATTTGTTGAGCATCTGCAATAACCCAGGCTTTGGGCTCAGTGCTGGGTATATATACTTGAGGAACAAAACAGCTTTTCTACAATGAGTTCATAGGTAGATGATAACAGAGGTTTGGATAAGTTTTCTCGTGTTTCATGGAATTTTGCCTATAATTTGGTATCATTGAAAACTCAATTTTCCTGTTTTGTAATACAAAGCTTTGAATAAATTCTATCTAATGTGGAAATAAAATTCTGCACCGCTTCCCCTGCTGCAAGCTACTTAGTATTAGCTTCTGTCTAAATGTTCTTTTTTTCTCCTCTGTAATTGCTTTCTTTAGGGTCGCTAATCTTCCAGAGAATCATTGTTTACATTATGACTTCGCACATTAACCAGAGAGGCATTTTTTACCACCTTTCTCCTCTTCCAAGAAGGATTAAGAGGAACTGTTAACACAATTAAAGCTCAGTTTAATTTCTACGATCCATTTGCATTTGCAGTAAAACATCACGACAGTGGACTCCTATAGGGTTTAAAGTACCATGGGATCAGGTTTGTTCTCCTGCCCTAAGTGATCTGTATAGGAAGAAAGCAAGGCTTTTCATGTAGAACAATAAAAAAGAAAACATTCAGATTCCCTAAACAAAGTCATTTGAATGCTCTGTTTGCATAGGAATAAACGTATTGACCACCCTGTTTCTACTCTCTGCGATCCTGAGAACGAACTCAACAAACATTGTCCCAAATATCTATTGCAGCCTGAAGTTAAGTCTCAAAAGCACAGTGGCCTGGAATTATGATCCACTAAGGAAATCAATTCAAGAGCAAATGCCCTCGATATATGACCCGTTCTCTGAGCCTTTGATTTTAGGTAGAACGCACATTCCCATAAATGCGTTAGATTAGCAGGATGACAGTGCTGTCACACAGACTTTGGTAGTTATTTAAAATTAATTAATTTAACCTGACCCTTCCCTATAACCATAAGGCAAAATAGACTACTAGTGATAATTGATTTTGGTGAGCCTCTGAAATGTTCAAGGAAAACACAGCTGTGCTGTGTAACAGTTCTTATATACACTGGATTAAAAACTATTTTTAGTACTTAGTTAATAAAGGTGATTTTCTTAAGGGACCTGCAGTGGAATGCATGAATTGCCATGCCATGCTGTTGAAATTGGGATTTGCATGGATGAACCTAAGAAAATTAACTCCACCAATGCAGCCTGATTTTTTAGAGCTGAGGCACTGGTATGCCTGCTTGTGAAGATATCTAATGGAGGTAGCTAGGGTCTATTTCACGGTTTCCCAAAATAAAATAAACCTACTTTTGAAGTAACATATGGACTTAAACAAATCTATCACCCTTTATTTTATGCGTTGATATTTCATTATTTTTAATTACAAAAGCAATAAATGAGATTTCAGAATATAATAATAAGCAACATATACAAAGTGCTCCTTACAAATGCTTTACATACATCTTTCTATTTTAAGATGCTCATCTTTTCTCATTTTGACATTTTTGAAGTTGATGATGTATCATAATAGATCATCTTATAATCAATCATACTTTTGGTTCGGTAAAATATGGCAACTGATGTAATCGTGTAAGCGACTTTCTAAAGGAGGGACCGTTTTTATTCCCATCTTACAGATGAGGAAACTGAATTACAGAGAGGTCTTAAGTAACTTATTCAATGTGATATATCCAGTAAATTGCACAGCTGTGGTTTAAACATAATTAATCTGCTTCCAGATTCAAATTCTTAATCGCTATGAGATGTTGCCTCATGGACTCATCTAGATATGACTCAAGTGGCATTTGAACAAGACCTTCTCATAAGAAATACAATTATTAGTTCCATGTATGTCCCATCAGTATAAAGATGACATTAATATGTAAAAAGTAAAAAATATATGGTATTTTGTGTTTACAGAAGAGTATGTCATACTGTGAAAATCCTTCTATTTTGCTTTCATCACTCAACAATTTTTGCATGAAATTCTTTTAACTCTTAAACTTCTTTCTTAACTGCTGCATAATATCCCGTTACATGAATGGACGTGTAAGTGATTTTTATGTTTACATTATCATAAAGAGCCCTGTAATGAAACATTTAAATGTGCCCATTTAAACAAATTATTCTCTAGGTCAATATCAAGAATTAGAATTTCTGGGCCATGGATGTGCTTCTATTTGTTTTCTAGAAAATTTAAATATTTTAGCTGTAATACATCAGGCCTGTTATATAGCACTTTGTTTTTAAAAATCAGCCAATTATTTACCACTAAATATTACAATAGATATTTCTCAAACTCATTTGAAGTGCTTTTCTCTCTTATCCTTTATAATACATTTTTATTTAGGTTCATATACACCCTAAACATATTTTGTATAAAGACCTCTGCACATGTGGAGGGCAGAAGAATAGGACAAGACATGATCCAATAGTAGTTTTGTAATATATTACCATTAAAAGGAGATGCCCTTATTATTTTTCGTCATTCAAATGCCTCTCAAATTTGTAAAACACGTCAAGGTGGTGATATTTTGCTCGTGACAAATAGCACTAACAAGAAATCAAATGATATAATTTACCTCTTATTGGATCAAAAAAATTCTAAATGAGAAAGAAAAAATCCTGTGTTTGTTATATTCTTTCAGCACAATGAGTTTAGTACTCTTAGCACCAAAGTGTTGTTTTCATAAATTATTTTTGACAAACTGCAGCCTTGCCTAAATGACAGAATGTCTGCTCAAGAGAGGACATGTGGGATTCTTTTATTGCCATCTCTGGGATTAAAATGCTTGCTCTCAGCTACCTTTACAGATGCTTCCTGTCAGTGCTCTTAATATAGTTGTTTAGAATTAAAATAGTTATGTCACCATAACACCTAATAAGAATAGCAGGGCTGTAATCTTGAAATGGTATAGGTTTTTGTGTAATAGCTGATCTGCTATAAACCAACCTTTCTACAGAGGTGGGAAGCTATTGAGATGAATTTATTAACTTAAGTATCAAGTCCTAAATACAACACTTTTCTCAGAGCTGCTGTAACACACAACAGCACTTCAATTAAAAAAACAAATAGTCACGTGTTTTGGGAATAATGAAGATAATAAAAATAGCTGTCTGAGACACTGAGTGCAATATTTAAAAGGGCACTAGAGAGTCCTCATTTGGAAAGCTGCTTACAAACTTCAGCATCAGAGGATGCATAAATATGCAAGACTTGAGTTGGTTTTATGATGTTATTCCTTTAGTCTCATAATGGAGAGAAGGGACAGATTGTTGACATTCTTTCTCTCTTCTTAACGTACAAGTAAGAGCAAAAAACCTTCTCCCGTTATGCTCATTAACCATACATCAGCCCGCTAAATTAGTTCTTGGCCATGATTTGGCTCTGCATGGCAAGAAAAATAGTAAATTAATTTTTAAAATGTAAAAATGATCTAGATATGCAAATAGCATTAAAGCTTGAGAAATATTGCTCTATATCGTGGAGTCAGTAATAATTTTATTTTTACTTTTCGTTAGACCATGAACAGTATGTGAACAGTTGCAACATTGTATTTTGCTTAACTATGTGGACTTTGATTTAAAGAGCACAGCTACTTAGAAACATTTCCAGTTTCTCTACTTTGTCTTCAAAAAAGTGTACAAGAATCTTTAGATGAAGGTAAAAAGTGCATAAGAAAATCATGCTAATAGTGTTTACATTTAGAATACTCTAGAGAATGGAGTATAATTTAACACTTCTCACTATTTAATAAAACTCATTTTATTGAACTTAGATTATTCTGAAAAAAAATAGTATTTATGGTTACTGGAGGTGAAAGATTTATACTTTGTCTTCTACCACATTAAAGAAGTGTCATAAGAAACTACTATACGTCATCTATGGGTTAGTATGTATGTAAATAAGATTAGTATCACACTATTTTGTCTAGATTTATGACAATGACTTGGTAGTTTGTCTTCTCATCAAGAAATTTACTTTTATTTTATAATTATTTGTCCTACAAGAATCAGTCCATGGGGGAAAAGTCAAATTGATTTCAAAGTTAGAAACATGCATTAGTATCATTTAAATAATTTCTTTATCTTTAAAAATAAACCAACAAACTCCTTTTTCTACCCATAAAAAAATAAAAAATTTTTTTCTAACCAGACAAGTGTCTAGTCAAAATGACCATGTCCCTTACACATTCTGGGCCTTTGTTTTCCACATGTGTAAAATTAGATTTTTCCCGATCATGACGTTTTATGAAATACAGTCAGGTATAAAAATTTATGATTCTATGATTGTACCATTCATTTTTGGTCATGCTATTTCATGACATGAATAAACATACAGTTTGGCAGACTTTCCCAAGATTCCTGCAGCTTGGAACCACAGAATTTTAAATAAATTTGCTGGAAATGATGAGAAAGGGTTTTGGTAATATACAACCTTTCTGCACAGCAAAATAGAGCATATTGATTACAGAAATGAAGATTGTTTTATTATATTCCATCAAATTATTGCACATATAAAGGTAGAATTTATGTTTATAGAAAAAGTGTTATGAAAACAATGCATTTCTGCCACTATCTTTGTGGTTCTTTCGGTAGCTAAGGTAGGTTAAATTACACGTAGGAACAATTGGTCTCGGACTGAGACATGCTACACCATCTCATCCATTTCACTATTCTCAGCAGAAAATCATAGCTACTAAGTCGAATTTCTTGTCTTTCAAAATGGATCCATTTATGCTACATTTTATGGTATCCTTAAAGCATGTTAATAGAGGCATGCTAAGACTTTTAGAATTGATGTGTGACACAAGCCACACAGTCATGATGCAGGTGGTCTGACAAGGGGTAAAGAAGACTGAGGGGTTTTATCTGATTCTTGTTACTCTGTTGCAAGAAAATATTAAATAGTAAAGTCATTACTATGAATTATATTTAATAATATTTTGGCAAAATATAATTTACCCATGCAACAATGACCCTGTCATGTGTATACATACAAGCAGGTCTATAATTTATGAACACAGTGCCCTAAAAAGTTCCTTTTTTAAATTGGTTGTTTGAAACCTGAGATGTGTTTTCTATAGATACAGTGTTTTAAATAATAACTGTATTCTCTGGTGAATTCAGAAAAACCCTTTCAACTCAGCATTTTATTAAACTGATACCAAGTCACGTGTTACACAGTGTGACTTGAAAGTCAGTAGACGATTCTGCAAGTAGTTTTGCTAAGTAAAATGCTATCCATTCATCATTATTGCTATCTGAGTGTCCCACCTAATGTCTTTTTCATGAATCCAAGTTTCTACCCTATAGTTATCCTCTGAAACAGTTTCATGACCTTGACCCAGATATTAAGTTTGTTCTTGACTCTGGCTAGTGGTGTGTTAGAACCAGATTGTACTAGCTCACTAGAGATAATCATTAAATTTTCAGAAAGTTTGTAAGCCATCTTTGTAACACAGCCAATATTAAAAATTAGATTACATATGCTTATAAGAAAATTATATTAAAAATAAAGGTAATCAATGGTCGAAACTCATCAGTTCTTAATTATTTTACTATTTTACTACTAATACTCTATTCTCTTGAGGTGTATTGCATATATATGTTAAAAATAGTATACCAAGGTACGGTATTGCACATCTCTTTTCGACTTTATTTTCAGTGACAACATGTTGGTAGCTTGATATCAACCATGATGAGAATATCTACATAATGGAAATCAGTAAATTGATTGATTTCATTGATTGTTGATTTCCAGACTAGGGTAAGGTACAACCATGAAGCCAAAATTGACCTCCTATTCATTTTTGTTAATACAGCTTAATAAAATACAGTTAAGCTCATTCACATATATATTGTCATGGTTACTTTTACGCTGCAATGGCAGATTGAGTAGTGGAGACTCAGGGACTATAAGGCTCACAGACAGTAAAATAGTTACTATGTGGCCATTTAAACAAAAAGTCTACCAATTCCTGCTCTAGATTTAAGAAAGTGATGAAAAAAATTGTTGGTAATTTGAACTGTTATATCTGTACCTGTTACATTAGAATAGCACAGAAAAAATTATTTCCAGTATTCTAAAACTATTATCCAACTCAGTAAAAAAGTCAAATGAACTTCTAAAATACATCTTTGTTCTTCCACTTGTCCCTTACTTATTAATGTAAATTAAAATATCAACTAACTCTCATGTTAAACTCTATAAGATCACAATGATATGAGTGACTTCTTGCTAAATCAAATAATAAACATTTATTAGTAGTCTGATTTTGTGACACAATTATTAGCAATTCAATGTTATAAAAATGATATTAGATTTCACAAATTCATATACCAGAGTTTACAGTAATATGTTTATTTGAAATGGAGTGAGCAAATTGGGATATATCTTCATTTATCATATCATGGTTAAATTGCAATAATAGTTTATCTATAGATACAATAGTTTGTCAAAAACTAAGAAAGCAATTGAGACTCAATTAGCTATGAGTAATTTACAATGAAGCATTTTTTAATATTTTATTATTATTTTTATATTAGGTGCTTTACAAGTTTTATATTAGTAACATTTATAATAAATTTATGAATATTGTTTTAGTCACAGTTCTCCAGGGAAAAAGAACCAACAGTTTATATATACACGTAGATATAGACAGACAGATATCTATATCTATCTCTCCATCTCTCTATCTATCTATCCATCTGTCTATTTATCTATCTATCTTCTATCTATCATTTATTTTAAGGAGTTTTCTCACATAATTGTGGAGGCTTAGTAAGTTCAAAATCTACAGAGTAGGCCAGAAGTCTGGAGACCCAGAGAAGAGTCCAAAAGAAGTTGGCCGACAGAATTCTCCCTTGCTCAGAGGAAGTCAGTCTTTGTTCTGTTAAGGCCTTCAACTAATTGAATGAAGCCCACTCACATTATGGAGAATAGTCTGCTTTACTCAAAATCTACTGATATAAATATTACTCTCATCTGAAAAACACCCTCACAGAAGCATCCAGAATAATATTGACCAAATATCTGGGTGTCATTGCCCAGAGAAGTTGATAAATAAAATTAACCTTTACATACTTATACACATGTTGGGTTTTTGTTTTGTTTTTTGTTTTTTGTTTTCCCTCAGAAGCGCCATTTGAACATTGACAAGCATACACTGATCCTGGCCACCACCACGCCCCCCCCCCCCACACACACTCTATATCTTCTAGTGGTCTGCCTATTTCATGTATGCTGTTTAGTTCCTACTTCAAAGTTATGGCTGGATGATGGAAGAAGCTCTATGGTATAGGTGAAGTCTTACACTCATTTTACTGCACAGTGATGTGGATATAGTAGCTGGATTTGGGAGTGGAGAGGAGAAAGAGGAAGAAGCTTCTCTCTCCCTTCTCTGTTTAGAACTGGCAAACTTTCGAAGTGAGCTCTATCTGTATTTAGCATCCTTAACACTCTCTCTGAGCAGCACCCTTTCTCACTGATGTCCCTGTGACTTGCTCTGGTCCTTATTCTTTCTGAAGAAAGAGGCCTCAGGTAGATGTGGGATAGATGGCTTTGAAAAACCACAGCAAATTTTATATTTATGAGTCTTGTTAAATCTTAAAATGCTTCCTTGTCCATATCAAATTGGATTGCATCTACACAAAGACAAGAAGCATAGACAGCTGATATATATATATATATTTGTAGAATTCTCTCTGGTTTCTATTTGGCAAAGACCATAATAAATTGATGAGATCTAAATTCAAACACATGATTAGCGTTGGCCCTGCATAACCAAATCTAAAATGAGTTGTATATTTTTTTAATACTTCTACCTACCTATTGGTATTAACTTAATCTTAGCCGAGGCCATTATTGGATATACAGTGTCGCCGCGGGTTCGCTTCCAGCATATCTTTTCATTCATATGTGTGGCCCACCTGGCTAGAACGTCTGTCACTCCATTTGATGCCAGACTTTTTCAAGAGAGTTGGCAACTGTTCCTTCCCTTCCTCACCTCTCCAAGGATGTCCCTCTGGAAGCAGCATTTATTAGTTCTTCCTTATGGATGTTTTATGGATATTTCAGGTGCTCCATTATGTGCCTTTTCGGAGAAAAGGAATGGTCCCTGCCCGCTGGGGTGGGGGGTGGGGCTTACATAAAAATTTTATCTTTGGAAAACATTTATGAGGAGAAGAATTTAAGTTGGGTTTTTGTAGTTTGTGGATTCTCAATTGTGAAGTGACTATTTCATGTATTAAAATGTCATGAAAGGTGTTTGATTTTTGTGGATTTAGTCTTAAATACCAGAGTTTGCATCTGAGTGTGCCCTTTAGTTATCTACTACCAATAATTGTTTCTAATATTTTGGAAATCATTCAAGGGAACATAATTGTGCTGCTTAATGGCATAGTTTATAAAAGTGAATTTATGGAGAGATAATACTTGGGAATGGAGAATTTAGAAGAATGAAAATCAGCAACAACTAAAACCTTGAAGTTTCTTAAGTCTAGCAGATTAATAAATGCTGTAGAAACAAGCCAAAAATAGAATTTTGTTTTATCTTTTAAGAAACATTTTTATAACAACTACATATCAGCTGCTACATGTTGGGGAGGCAAATATTAACAACACAGATGGTATCTGTTCTCCAAAAATTGTTTAGAGGCAAACAGTGTGAAAAAAGCAAAAAATAAGAAATAATATGAATAATAATCATTCAGCAAAGGGAAAAAGAAAATAAATTTAAAATTATCTAATAAAATGATTAAGATTTTGCCTAGCCTCTGATGATTCCTAAATAAAGAATGCATAGAGAAGATACTTCTAAGATGCCAACTATTTTTTATTGTATCACTTGGAACAAAAGAGAAAAGAAAAAGCATAATTAACAAATCAGTAAAATGATTTAAAATGTTGCTGTAAAAATTATAACAGAAGTTTTTAAATGGGTGACATACTTTAACTGAAAGTATATTAATATATTATAAAATAACTCGAGTACTTATGGGAGAAAACTACATCACATGAATAAAATTTCTTTTAAAATAAAGTGATTAAGTTTTTAAGAATTTACTTCACTTTCATTTTTCCCTTTTATTCAAACTCAATAATTGCTCTTCCTTTTTGAAAGATGATCCCCTCAATGTTTTCAACTCTATGTAATTCTTCCTCAATTGTCTAGACTGAAAAAATTTTGTATCAAGAATAATAGCTCAAAATTATATAGTTTCAAGAACATTCATTAGTTGATTAAATAGATTGTTAAATAACCATTGAGTTTAGGAAAGTGAGCTAATTTAAAAAAAAAAAAACCTTTTATAATGGGTTAAATTGTAATGAGACTAAAAACAAAACAAACCAAAACCAAAAACAAAATAAAACAAAAAATGTTTCCAAGGAAGAAACCTGAAGACACTTAACATCCAATGAACATTAGAAGAAGAGAGACTTTTGGAAGGACATGGAGAAGATAGAAGAGAGAGAGGAGTCTCCGGAAACACAGTGGGTACATTTTTAAGAAGGAAGTTCACGGTGGTTAACAGAGGTTCAAAAATGCAAGAGAGTGGCCAGAACTGAGAATTGGATGTTGGATGGAGTAATCAGGAGTTTATTAGTCATTTCCTTCAGGATGGTTTTTAGTGTTGCTGTAGAAACAGAAGACAGAGCTGTGAAAAGGGAAATGGAAGAAAATGGAAACAAGAAGTCTAGCTACTTTTTTTCAGAAAGGTTGGTTGAAAAGGAAACAGAAATAAAGTGTAGGGGCAGGTAGACAGATATAAATGGTAACAGGAATTTAAAAGTGAACCTGTTTTTCATTTCATCCAAGACCTCAACTTGATAATGAAATAATAAGTGGTGAGTTTTTCCAAAGTGAGATGCCAGCTCACCTAAGTTCAGGGAACCAAGGAGGTACAGGGCCAGATCTGTGGTGCTCATCTGACCACCCACATGCAAACAATTACCTACCTGTTCAGAAAGCAGGACTCTAGGATGATATCAGAAAAATTACTTTACTCTCACTACCCCCTGCACTACAATGAAAGGGGCTGGAGGCGTAGAGTTACCTGGGAAACTACAGATGATTTATTCGAAGAGAGTAGATAGTGTGAGTTCCTTTGACATCTGAAGAGAGGCACAGTAAGAAAATTTCTCAGAGACCTCGATAAGAGCAATTTTGAGGACATAGTGGACACCTATCTGACATTGAAAGCAGCCTTCTAGTACCAGAATAGAACATCTGAAATACCAACAACCTCTCAGATATCACGTTGTCCATGTAGCAGATGGGACACACATGAGAAACAGAGCAGGCCTGGCATGGCCTTAGATCCTGCCTAAGAAGCCCATCTGGAAGGTCAAGGAGATCTCAGCAGCAAGACAATGGAGGAGAGGTGCCAGAAAACACAGCCTCAATAAGAATCCTAACAATCAGATGGTGGAAATTTATTGAATCAGATACTTGTATAGTGTCCTCACAAGAGCAAGAGATGGCTTTTCATGTCTGCCAGGCCATTGGAAACTGGCATTTTATCTTAATGACAAATAGGAATTGGTTGACTCAACTTTTTTCAAAAACCACTGGTAAGAGAAATTCCTGTGGAAGAAAGAAGCTCTACATAGAAACATACAGAAGAGCAAGTAGGTAAGGAAAAAAGAGTGAGGGTTTTTTTTTGTTTGTTTGTTTTTTTCCCTTATGTTACCCTGTGTATTCTTTTTCTAGGGCTGCCGTAAGAAAGTACCACAGACTTAGTGGCTTAAACAACAGACATTTGTTGTCTCACAGTTCAAGAGACTTGTGGTCTTTGATCGATGTGCCAGCAGGGCTGTGCTTTCTCTGACTGCACTGGGGAAAGGTCTGTTCTGAGCAGAATAACTCTTCACATGGCATCTCCTTGTGTGTGCATCAGTCCCTGTGTCCAAATTTTTCCTTTTTTATAAAGACATCAGACATATTAAATTAGGGTCCACCCTAGGAACCTCATTTTCACTTGATTACCTCTTCAAAGATGCTTTCCCCAAATAAGGTGACATTCTGATGTACTAGAGGTTAGAACGCTAACGTATTTTTTTTTTTGTCCCCAGAAGCACTTAAGTGTCTGATAGCGGGGGACAAGAAAGTGAAATTTTGAAGCACTATAGCAGAGCAGCAAGCCAACTTGGAATTGAATGGCTATAGCTTTGAATTTTGTCTCTGACACTCACTGTATGCAAACATATATACAGTATGTTTTCTAGAAAGTTAAATTTCCAATGTTTATAAAATGGTTAAAATAATACTTTCTTTACAAATCTTTATGACATACAGTAGGTACTCAATAAATATATATATTTTTTATTATTTTATTTTTTTAGCCTACAGCACCTGCTATTCCTAGGTGGTCTCCCACCCAAGTACTAACCAGGTCCGATCCTGCTTAGCTTCCGAGATCAGATGAAATCGGGCGTGTTCAAGGTGGCATGGCCATAGACTCAAAAAATACTTTTTGATTGTTATTGTTCTGTTTCAGTATAAAGATTCTCATCATCATCCTTTATTCAAGGATGAAGGTTTCAAACCTTGTTTGAAGGTTTGATGGATGGTTGGAGTAAAAGGATATGGAGGAGTTCAATGTGTTTTTATTGTTTTTATTCTTCTGTGTAAAAATTACCAAAACTTAGCTGCTTACATGTTGATTACCTCAATGTTTCCAACCATCAGGGGTTCAGGCATGCTTAGCTCAGTCCTCTACTCAGGGTCTCTCAAGGTGCAATCGAGGCTGCGATCAAGCTTTCGGGACATATTCTCATCTAGAGGCCAAAGTAGGGAAGAATCTACTTCTAAGCTCAATCCGGTTGTTGGCAGAATTCATTTCACTAAGGCTGTTTGGCCTGGGTCCCTGGCTTATTACTGGCTATTGGTTGGAAGCTAACTCAGATCCTATTGCATCCCACAGTTCCTAGAGACTACCCAGAGTTCCTTGCCACATGGGCTTCTCCAATATGGCCACTTCAAGACCCTAAGGATAAGCTCTTGCTCCAGTCTGTTAAGACAGTCTTATAAAACATAACATATTAAAGGGAGTGACGTCTCATTCCCTTAGTCATATTCTATGGTTAGAAGCAAGTCGCAGGTTCTACTCACACTCCAATGGAAGGGCTTACACAAAGTTGAGAACACCAGGAGGTAGGAATGGCTGGCTGAAACCTTAGGGTCTGTCTGTCACAGCTGCATTAGCACATCCTCAATGAGTAACTAGTTCACAAAACTGATTAACTTGATATGTTTGTTCTCTCATTATCCTATAATTATTAATAAATATCTACGGTTACTTTTGACCACTGGCCATGTTGGTTTTACTCTTCAAAGCTGGTAGGAAAATCACAAACACGTGATTTAAATGACACTTATTAAAAACAAAACCAAAATAACCAAATACAAAATGGTCCCTCAAGGTACGCTTATAAGTCAAATAAAAAAGCCCCAAACAAAAACTTAATTATCTTAAAAGTACCACAATTAGTCATCAATGTGGCTATTCTGCAGATGAAATAGAAACCCAGCAAATATTAGTATTCTCTTACTGAATCCTACCATTTTAGACAGTTTCTAGAGAAAGTTCTTCAATATTGTTCATAGGCAACAATGGACATTAAATGGAAATCTCTCTGATAAGGAATGTGTAAAGGCAAGCCATTTGCCAACATTAAAGTGCATGATATTCTAACTTTCCAGCATAGCATGAGCAAGGAGAAATGAACTGGAGACATAGGTAGGGAAGGAAAAGAAATCCATTTTGATAACCTTGAAGCACAGCTTCCAAGAAAGGGTATGACTAGTTCAAATATCCCTTCCTCAAAAGGGTCTTCACTACTATCCTGATTAAAATATCTCTTCACCTTTCACTTTTCAATTCCTTACACTCTTGGTTTTCCCTGAAAGTCCTAATCTCAATCAGACACTATATTATGTCATTATTTGCTTATTATCTTTCTTCTTAACTAGAAGGTAGATGCTATAAGCATAGGTTTTTGTGTCTAGATTGTGTCTATCTGGTGCTTAGAATAGAGGCGCACACAGGAAACAATGTTCTCTGAAGAATGAATATCATGACTTCATAGCAGCAGTTAATATCCAGTGAACGTTCTACCCAAGTGGTTGAATCAGTTTTAAATCAGGCTGAGAGGTCTGAAAATGTCCTAATTATCTGAAATATGAATTAATGAGGTTATATTCTACTATTATTATTATTAAGTGGCATGCATCTGAAATTCTGAAGATACAGTAAGTTTCTGTTATTTTAAAATCTATACTAATTCCCCAAATTCAGTAATCCACAGAAGGATTATCTGTCATTGATGTGATTCAGAAAAATTCTACTCTATCTGCTTAACAGCCTTTTGAAATAGAGATCCAAGCTGATCACAAAATACTAAATCAAAAGAATATCATCAAAATCAACAAAGATATTGGTCTCGATGCTTGGATGTAAAATATCCATTTTAAGGTAACTGTAGCTCATGTGATATATATTCATTTCAAGGGCAACTAAAATTTACTTTAAAAATTAAGTTCCAATATTTGCTTCATGGGTTAGGAGGCATTCGGAGTGAAAATATTACTAAAAGCAGTGGAAATTAAAACATCTCAAATGAAACTTTATTTTAATAATTGAAATGAAAGAATCCATATTTTCAGAGGGTGAGAGAAATGCTTGCCTGAAATCTCAGATCTTTTAGATTACAACCTTGAAAATCTACAGTGTCACAGATATGTTGATTCAGCACAGAAACCTCAAGGGAAAAACTATAGTAAATGACTGCCTCAGGTTTGCCCAAATAAATTCCTCAAGAAATCTCTAAAGATGCAACAATCCAGAAAAATCATTCTTCTCCAAATAGATGTGTTTATGTGTTTAAAACTATTATTATCCTTACTGATTTAATTTGGTAAAAACGAACAAACAAAAACTCTTGTTAATGTAATCATGACTCCTCTTAAAATCTACTTGAAGAAATATCAAGATTAAGATTTATTGGTTTCCTGACGTAAGTCTTATATTGAAAGAGCTAAACATAAGTCTTTATTAGTTCTAAATTTAATTTAAAAGATACTGACTCCATCAATATTTTTACTCCTTTTACCTCAAATGGTCTATAATTTCCAAAACAATTTATTTGCACAGAACGATTAAGTCCAGAAGTAAAGTGAAGATCAGTGTTTTTCTAACCACAGATTGTGACCAATTAGTATACTGTGAAATCAAGTTATTGTTTTATATCTTACAAAATGAAATAGAATAGAACAGAATGTAATATATCAGATTAAATTGCATGTTGTAAAGATAAGTATTTTTTGAAAAAATTTTTATTGTGTGTGTCTGTATTTGATCTCGTGTAAAATGTGTTTTTGTAGAATAGATTCCTATCAGCAAAGTTTGAAAAACACAGAAGCAGAGAAGAAAATGTAATTTAGAGGCAAACGGCTTAGCTTGAATGCTGGCTCTAGCACTCCCTCTCTGAGATTGAGTAAGTAACCTGTTGGGGCCTCAAATGCCTCATTTAAAATGGTAGTTTATAATTCCATGTGGTGAAGTGGGAGAATATTGGTAGATTATAACTACGTTGAACGTAAGACAAACAAACTGGACTGACATCATATCTCATCCACATCTGCTTTTATCAGAGATATATCTCATTCTAGATATGAATTACATATTTATGAAGAGAGGAAGACCTGGCACAAAATTTAAAACATTGGTATAAGTACTAGCAAACAAAAATGGTGTTTTCCACATTGCAGCTGTCCAGCTGAATTTTAATGAGCACCCGAGTTTCACTTTGCTGGACTGTGGGGCGGGAGCAAACACATGAGATATGCAACAGTGAGTCATGATCTCCATGAATAACATTTTAAAAGGCTAAACAATAAAAATAGCTTAGTATTTATGTGAAATATAAAACACTTTAAACATTTTATGTATCCTCAAATAATTAAGCTCATTGAATGTCTTTCCACTGAACTTATTCAAATTAATTATCTTGAGAAATCTATCCAGAATTTTAACTGTGCTGAGAGAGAACATCAATAGTGTCCTGAAGGTTAAAAGTTGTTTTATAGAGAAATTTGAAACTGAGAGCCAATGACAATCAGAATTCCCTGTTGTTAGGTCTAGCTTTTCAGAACTTAGAGAACTAATAAAGAGACAGTCCACATTTTGTCAAAGCCACTGTTTTAGTACCTGAGTTAAGCAATCATCAGTTTCTATTCTGCAGACTTTCAATAACAAGATCACTTGAGATTGAAATTAGTTTTTTGATTTTATCATCCAAAAGGAAAATTATTTTGATTATATAGGCTATAGATCAATCTAAAGATAATCACTGCCTTAGATAATTTACAAAAGCAACTTTTTAATATGTTCAAACACTTCACCTAACTTAGCAAGTTCTGAAAGGTCCAATGACAGAATACTTGTTCATGTGTCTCTAGGCAATTAGATATATATTTCACATTTTTTAAAAAACTTGGGTTTTTGAACTTGCATAGCCGTATACATTAAATCATATTTTAAAATTGCCTTAATCTAGAATCTAAATTTCTATTTTTTCCTCTTTGAAAAATATAACAAGAAAGAAAACAGCATTATCTTTATGATAATTAAAATAAAAAAATATAGGCTGCTAAGTAAATAACAATTCCAAATTATCACTAATACTGTCTTAAGAACTAATGTTATAATTGGCCTACTCATCTGATATCACTACTTGGAAAACATGTTTTTAAAAAAACTTTAAAAATGATATTGTCATAAATGCAAAGAAAAATTATTGAACCAATGTTTCAAGCCAAAAAATCCTCCAAATTTTGGATTTTCTATTTCTTTCCCATTTGCTCTCTCCCTTATCTTCTATAACTTGTCTTTGTGATAAAAACACAAACTCAGAGCTTTATCTGATTTTCTTTCAGCTTACGGACTAGTGTAGCTATCATTTTATCAGCATAACTCACCTTATTTTACTATTAAAGATCTACTTTATAATTATTTTTTAATTAATATAATTTGTGACTGGTGACAATTTTCTAAATTCATGGTTTATGGGCTCCCTCCAGTGGCTAATGTAGCATCCACAAATCTCTCAAAATGGCCAATTTAAACTACTAAGCTTATTTCAGTAATGATCAACCATTGTTTCAAAATCTCTGAGTGTAAATCTTACAAGAAACAATAAGCATCAGGTGAGCATGTACCCACAAGTCATTTATCTGTCTATTCATTTACCAAGAAATGGTAGCGCTTAAAACATATGCCAGGCACCATGCCAACCTTTGGAGATTCAAGATATGAAGCAAGCTCTCTCTAGTGCTCCCTTTGAAGTGGTGACGTGGATGTTTATAAACAATGATAAACACCACCAATCAAAACTCAGTGAGGAGAGCACAATAATGGTGGCATGGACAAAATGGAGTAGACATCCCACAGTCAGTAAATAATCCTAGACAGATAGACCAAGAAAGGTCATTCAGTAGATCATAAAATATGTGGTTTGGAAGAAAGGACATTCTGAGCAAAGAGAACAGTATCTTCAAAGGCTCAGATTCAAAAAAATACTTGGGCATATATGAAAAATTAAGCATTTCTTTTGGACTGACTGGAGTTCACCTGGGTAACTGGTAAATGCTAAAGATGTTCAAGAAGATAGAAATCAGAACATGGAGGACACGGAATTCTTACAAAAGTTGAAAAATACCCTCCTGGCATGGATGAACCACTAAAGTATTTTTTAAAAGGAAGTGACATGGATGGATTTCCATTTGGGAAAAGGAAATTGTAGTGGCAATGTGCAGGACGCATTGGAACAGAGAGTGAAACCAAGTTCAGGGGATGCAGGTAGGTAATTCTGATGAAAGTACTAAATGATAAGAAGAAAGTGAATGTCAGAGATTCCAAGATGGAAATAAGCAGAGTCAAGGGATGTTCAGGTCTTAGATATATGGCAGAGAAAGGAAAATGTGTCTATGATGTCTCCTAGAAGTCTGGTTTACATTAAATTCAAACTAGTGTCTCATTTGTATAATTTTTAAAATTTAAAAGGATGTCATTGAAAATGTATGTAATGTCATCAATAATAATTATCTTTAATGGATAGAATAGTTATTTGGACCATATTAAAATTAAATTTGGGGCACAGGTAAGGGATTCCTCTCTTTAACTTTGAGGATAGTAATGCTCCTGAGATATTTCTGTTCCCATGTCAATAAAAGCAATTTTGTGACACAGTGCTTCTTCTGGCAGGACTGCTAATTGAAACCAGGAGAAGAGAAACTTGGTGAAACTGCAATTTCAGTGCCCAGTTTACTCTACAAATATGTTAAGTTTGAGTGAGCAATGGTAGTCCTCTGGGAAGCATCAATGCTTTGGATATGTCATTTATGGCTGCTTCTAAACACTATAATTTGATAGTTTGCCATAGTATACTACCACCTTCCTGAAATAGAATTGAAAAAACTATATACTTCCCAGCCTCCCTTGATACTACTCACATACACATGAGTTGGGTTTCACAATCAGATACATCTATGGGAGACTTTGATTTTCAACTGAGTTAAGTGGGGGAAAAAAAAGGAAGGGCCTGGGGGTGTCCTCTTTTCTCTCCCCCTTATATACTTTATGAACAGGCAGCATGTCCCTGGAACCAACAGCTATGGAAGCAGCTTCCTATTTGGGAGCTCCCTGAGGTTGTGTGGCTTTAGAGTCAGCAACTATCTAGTAGTTTCCTGATGCAATGATGCATGATTGTGACAGAGGCAGCAGTTCTCCTTACAGAATGGTGAGGATTGGGAGGATACTGATATGATATGGGAAAATGTTCTTGACACTCGCTATAGAGTCTATTAATTTCTCCAATGTATTAATAAATTTATTCTTAAACTAGGCAGAGGTGGTCTGTTGTCTGCAATTTTGAATATTGGCCAAAACATAAACTGCTTGTAGAAGTCATTGTTGGCAGCAGGACCTTAAGAAAATGGGAAACTTGGACTGGTTTTCTGTTGCGGGTTTTATAGGTAGTGAGGAACCAGGTATCATTAGGAGATGGGACATTCGTAGTCCATAAAAAGCAATCATGAATTACCTACTGCAATTATCATATAAGGGCACATGGAATACAGAGTCTATTGGAGGTAAGAATTTAGTTGATCAGATGGAGGCTTCAATAGACTTGCCACTTTGGGCTTTGCAAGTATAGAAGTTTTTCAATACCTGAATAAGGATGCTTAGACCAGTGAATACAACAGTGATTCACTTGAGGCTGCCACATGGCTATTTTCAGACTACTCATGCTATTCAAAAACAGGCAAAAGGAGATTAATAAATTGCCTTGGTGACTGATCTTGATTATCAAGTGAAAATAAAGTGCTTTACAATATTTAGGAAAGAATGTATATTGAATCCAGGAAATATAATGTGATTATTTTGAGTATTTATAAGCTTATGACTAGTTGCAGAAATCAGGATTGTAGTAGTCATTCTTATTTTCTTCCCTCCTTACTGTATCCCCTACTTATCTACATATGCTAGCTTCTTCTCCTTTTTCCTAAATCTCTTTCCCTTATTCTTTTGTATAGGCTATGCTGGCTGTTAATTTTATAATTTATTTCCCAGATTTCAGAATATTGAGATAAGATTGTGACTGAGCCAGACGAGGAGTGAACATCAAGCAGAGATTCTTGTTTTGGAATTAAGTGTGCACAACCTCAACTAGATGCATTCATGTGACCATCATGTTAATTTAACTTGGGCTCAGAGTTGAGTTTTATCACTATGCTTGTAGGAAAGGAATGAACTCAATCCTAATCAACACCCAACATGGATTTACTGATTTTAGTTTTTATTATTTGTTAGTTTTAAATAAGCTATACCATCTAGTTTCCATTTTTATATCAACCAAAACTTATTCCTCATTTTAACCCACCTAAAGTTTCTTTATGTAAACATAGATGATTAAATCATGAGCAAAGAGATTGTATTTTTACTCATTCAAATGGTAGACTATGAAATATGTGAATCAAAATGTACCATTTTTCATTCCTCTAGCATTTAAGTGTTACCTTTGAGGCCAATTATTTTAAAACAAAAAAAGGAACAATGTGCAATAAAGATAAAATTACATTTCAGTGATGTTGAATGTCACAAAAAAAAATTCATTATCACTGAACAGCAAAGACACCTGGGCACACATTCACTAATAAAACCCCCTGAGATCTAGCACAATGGCACTACTCTATACTAAAATAGCTCATTGTAATGGAATTTTCCTAATATAGATATCCTGAATGTGATTTTTGGTGAGTTTCATTTTCATTGCTATTGGAAGACAAACTTCATACATAAACACATAAGAAAATGTTGCTCATGCATAAACTGTTTGCAAATTATCTCTGTATAGTTTAATATTGCTTCATATTATTTAGATTTATGATTTGCTGCAATTCAGTCACTTTAAAAGGACTAAGAAATATACATATTATAACTCCCCATTATCGGAATTTATAAATGCAATATCGGCAGTTATATTGCATTTATTGGTTAGGATGTTTTAGCTCCAAGTTACACAAACCAATTAAAGATTACAAAAATAATAGTTCATTTTCTCAAATAATAGGAGGTCTGATGGTAGCTATTTTCTGGACCTATTGATGTAGTAGCTCAATTGACAGACAAATTCTCTCTGATTTTATGGGCATTCCTCTGATGGTACAAGGGCTGCCACAACTCCAAGCATCACATATGCAAAAGATAATATCCAGAGAGAAGGAAGATAGGAGACATTTCCTCATGTTTATCTCCAATTTACTGAAAGGAAAATCTTTCTGAGGACTTCTCAGAACGCCACAACTAAGTCATATGCTACTAATCTTATCAAAGGCAATCAGGAGAGATTTTGATGCTCAAATTAAAACAAATATGAATCATACTCCATGTTAGTGATTCCCATAAGAAGAAGGTGGGGAGGGTGCCCTCAGGGGACAGTAGGTACTGCCTGTAGACATGTTTGGTTGATACAGCTTGGGGGTTGGGGTTGTTTCTAGAATGCTCAGGAAGATCCCTCACAACTAAAGATTATCTGGCTCAGAACAGCAATAGTACCAAGGTTGGGAAGGCCTGTCCTAGAATTTCACTGACCTTCTCTGGTTAGATTGCCTTTTGTTAAGTGAACAAAATCAAGGTTCTATTGGCAAGAAATCAATAGTCTCTTCTACAGGGGAAAGAAGTCTATTAGATAAGTGGTTCTCAAACTTTAAAAAACATCAGTGTTACCTGGAGGGCTTGTTAAACACAGATTGCTGGACCCCATTCCAAGATATTGTGATTCAGTAGTTCTGGAGTGAAGGCTCAAAATTTTCCGTTTCTAACAAGCGTTCAGGTGATGCTTATGCTGTTGGTCCATATACCACACTGTTGAGAACAATTGTATTCAATCATGCTGGGGGCTGTGACTAGGTATTCATCAGACTGTGACAATGGGCAACTAACTTAACTTCTCTGGGCATTTGCTTCCTCAATGGTAAAATAAAGAAATATACTAAAGGTACAATCTAACCACAAAACAAGATACACAAATTTTAATGAAAAGTGCTAAAATGTTAAACCTAACCAACTAAGAAATGCTAATTAAAACAACCAGGAGATACTGTCTATGTTTTGACAAAGATAGACGTGAACAAGGAAAACTGGATGCTGGTAATCAGGGGAAAACAACTGGAGCCACACCTGACACAGGTTAGCAAACTTCACTCTAGAAGAATGACAGAATCAAGTAAGACAAACTTATGGGGAAAAAAATCAAACAGGAAATAAAACGGGATATTTACTGGTCCTATGGAAGAATGATAACCAGCCCCGAGACCAGAAAACAACATTATGGCTATTTCATCATGATGATATTCATGATGATTATAATAACATACCTTTGCTCATTAATGTATTCAAAGAGATTAGAAAAACATTTAAATAGTTCGGGAAAGTGAGTAATCCACATACTTAATAAGTGCTTACTCAAGTATAAAGGAAAAATAAGAAAACAATAGATAAGAAAATAGTAAGACCTTATGAGTCACACAAGATGAAATATAATATGGAACTAAGCCAAAAAGGTAAATTGAAAAAATAAAAATAGTGGTATTAGAGTGCAGTCATTGTAGCTGATATATTTATGTACACATATACAGACCTGCAAAAAGAAAAAATGATTCAATTGTTCACCAGGTAGTCCTGGAAAAAGGTCTGTAATGACTGACTTTGGCCTTGGACTGGGATCAGGCTGATGATTACTAAAGTCTCCGTGTCCAGTGATTCTTAAGGACTTCATCTAATTTGGTGCATCCTACAGCCCTCTCAGGAAAACATTATTATTTCCATTTTACAGATGAAGGCACTGAAGTTCAGAGAAGTAAAGTGACCAGCCCAGCCTGTGCTCTTTGTATTATAATTTTGGTGTTGCCCTTGGATGGTGATAATAAACATCATAACATTAATGACTAACATTTATTGAGTACCAAGTGCTGTGCTAAGCAAACTGCCTGCATCATTCCATTTAATTCTTAATATAATCCTGTTATCTACTCCCGTTTGTAGATGATAAAATTAAGAGGATATGTTCAAGGTCACAGAACTCTTAAAGGCAGGTCTGCAAGATTCCAAAGACTACACATAAAATCCTTCCTCCTATTTTCTTCTTTAATAGGAGGAAAGAAAAGGGAATTAAAAAAAAATTCAGAGAAAGAAACACATTTCCATTAATGTTCACCTGATCAGTTGGAAATAAGCATTTTTCACTTTGTTAGGGATTAAGGAACTGGTATTTGCCTTAGTATAGCTTTTAATTTCTCCCCTCACCTCCTGACCCTAACCTCTGGTTTCAAATAAAATTTTCATCATCAAATTCACTAATGGATTTGTCTCCAAAGTTTGAAAGAGTGTGGAAAAGTGGGAATTAAAATAGAGTTAAAAGCTGCCTCTCTCAAAAAGTACACTAAAAAGCTAGGAATGTATACATTAGGTAATAGTAGAGGTGAGATAATTATGAGTGAGATAATTACAAGAGTAAGACCAATGGCTGGCATACATTATGTGCATACTGGCTGCCTGGCCCTATGCTATATACTTTAAAAAACATATTGCCATTTAAGCCTCATAGCAATCCTCAAAGGCACATCAGAATCTCTTGTTTCACAAACAAGGGAAGAAATAGTTACCTGATAGGATGACTTAGAATGGTCATGTGTACTCTACCATCGTGCTAAATTGTAAAACAAGCAGCTTTGTAGTAAACTATGAGAGTGAGAAGTATTAGGACTCAAGTTACTACAGGAAGACCCAGATTGACAAGTTATTTTAAGGGTGAAAAGGCAGGTAAAAAGACTTTGGTAATGGGTGAAGGATTTTAGTAAAAGCAAGACACAGATGTGCCTACAGCCTGGTATTAAATATGCCATGTGTAAATCATTCACTTGCCAGTAGCAGCTTCCTAGAATGGCAGGGATGTCCATGGTCTCCCCTTCCACTGAATAATAGGCTGCTATGCTTTGTTTTCTTTGTGTTACCTGAAACACAACATTAAACTTCAAGTTCTACTTAATAATGAAGGGTGCCCAAGTAAAATTTGAAGTTGGATCTACATAATTAGATCAAAAGCTGCTTTTCCTGAATGTGAAAAAAATATATAGAAGTACGTATTACGTATTTGCATTTAGAATTTTACTCTACTCATTCCCACTTAGCCTTAAATTGAGCGCAAAATCTTCAAGGACACACATTTTTTTTTGTACAGGTGCCAATGACACACAGACGCCCCAAAATATTGGTCGGTCAACATGAAGTAGCTTAATATCTGTTGGGAATGGATAAAGTTATCTGACTTTATGTTTTGTTCCTTCCTCCATTTGTAGAAAAGTTGTTTTCAATGACAAAAAAAGGAAGCAGGAATTAATGGAGTTTGGGAGTAGGAATTAATGGAGCGTTTCCAATAATTAACAGAATATCACTAAAAATTATTTTCCGTGATTATCATTTGTATTTATTTTTAATATTTTAATTTTATTTTCTAGGAAGCAACGCAAAGATGTCTAAAAAAATGGAATTCTAAGAAAAGATTTATGGTAGTGATTTAATAGGAATAAGTAGCTGCTTTACTTATTTTTATAGAATTATAATGGTTTTTGTACTTTGATCAGACTCATCAACATAAGCCTCTTTCTATTGTCTTTGAGACCACAACTCAAAATTCACCGTTGGCCTAGTGGAAGAATAACTTCATTTCTGGCATGGTGATTTATGAGTAAACAACCTTTGCAGTGCTAGCTTTGCAACCCCACACTTATAAAATGATTGCACCTGTCACACCATGACGTGAGGTCTTGAGACCATAAGATAAACCAAACCACCCAGTCATCTTTCTAAAAAGGGATGACCCATTTTAATATCTAGCAATATGCACAAGCTCTTTAGCCTTAGGGCAGAAATTGATCATTAGAAGGATTTGGGAAGGTATTTCCTCCTTGTTCAAACACAGTATCATAGAATTACATGTGTGTGTGTGAGACGGCTTACTTCAAATAAGATCCACTGCCAGGGGCAAAATACAATAATTGATGCAATGATTCAGTCATTTACAATAGGACCTGAGCTCTATTGTGTCGTACTCACACCTGTGCTCTGTTTTATAAAGATCCTCAGAATCTGTGAGGCCAGCTTAATAACCCCACCGCAGGCAAGCAAAAGGCCAAGTGCCTAAGCAAGCATTCTATGAAAATCAAAATTGATGGCTGTCACAGAACTTTATTGGTTAATGGAATTGTTCTGAATTTTGATTGTGGTGGTGATTACGTTGGTGCAAACATTTCTCAAAATTCGCTGAACCATACATTTAAAATGATGTGTTTCATTGTGTGGAAATTATACTTCAATAAAGCTGATTTAAAAAAATGACAGCTGTCCATGTCGACCATGAACACATGCCCCTCTGGCAAAAGCAATAGAAACCATGAAGTCAGCTCTGGATGCACACTAATAAAGATTAAATATAGCATTTAAGACTTTGTGCAGTCGTGAACAGAAAGACTTCCTTGTGAGAAACTGGCTGTGGTAATTAAAGATCTTCTGGGAACTTTATCTTACCCTCAAAGATAAAAATAGCCACTCAACATGAGTCTCTGGAATTTGCCTTTTCCTTTATCAAACCAGTCATAGAGTGCATCCGCATATTCAATGGCTTACCAAAGGTTTTTATGCCTCCTATATGCACACAACTCATCATTAGAACTGGTAAAGCTCAAGTTCGACATGCATATTAACTATGAAAAGTATGCCTTCTTGTTTCAAGAAAATAAAACATAGTATAGTTCTCTGAGATTAGTGAAAATATATCTAAGAAATATAGTTATAAAGGCTAATTTCCTAAATATGTAGTATTGTACATACTGAGAGGTAACACAGTTCCAGAAACCACCTTTAATGGGTGACCTTGGCAAAGTCATATCATCCTTCTAGATCTATCTCTATTTTTGCTTCTGTAAAATAAGAGGGCTAGACCAGATAAAGCCCTATAATATCAAACATCATAAATCATACTTATCCTATGAATTAGAAGTGCTATATTTACTAACTTGAAATTCTCTCTTTTTAGTACTTAATATTTTCTTTTGTTATAGTAGATTTGGAGAAAGGATGGTGCTGATGAGAGAAGAGAAAATTTTTTTAATTTTTTAATTGAGACACAGCAGACACTCTAAAAATAGCAATTTCTTTTCAGCAGACTGGATATGATAAGAGAAATGTTCTATAAGTTGAGGTTGTCATGAAAATATTAGGGAGAAAAAGCATGTTATCAATGAAGAAAAATAAAAAGAAACTATGAGTCATCTTCCTAACATTTTAACAAAAGATCTGTAAAAGACTAAAATATCTTTCATTGGAAACAGATGAACACATCTTTGACTTTTATGAAAATAACTCTATGTTTTAGAAATTATGACATTATAGAATGTGGATTTACAAGGGGATATGTATGGTTATCAATGCCAGCTTCCCACTCAGAGTCTAATGGTGTCTCATATTATGACATAAAATATAAAAATAATAAACCTGCTTTAATTATTTTACTATTGTAAAAGAAAGGCACAAAAACAACTTCACACAGCTGTCGCTCTGCATGTTTAAGTCAAGCTCAAAGTGATTAATATTTTGGAGATAAATATTCAGATACAGCAGCTGGGGCTTTCTCTTATCACATAAAGGCTAAATTTTACCCAAGATTGCATTTATTCATTTACTTTAACTTGTCAGCATCAGAGAGTCTTTCTCAATTTCAAACCAGGGCACACTTCTCATTCTAAGAAGAGCTGATAGAATAATGAATTTGCCCAGGAAATCTAAACCCCTTGGAGTCTGGTAGATAAAAAATAAAGCAAGAAAAACAAATGATTGAAGTCCAGAGTATCAAAAAAATTATCTAAAACTTGGACTTAATGTGCAAAGATGGTGGCACATTTTTTCAACATCATCTAAGGGCAAAAGCCACCCAAAGATTATCTACAGGAACATATTCAATTAAATGCATTGTTTAGTATTCATTAAAGGTCTCAAACTTAGTGAACTTATTGGGGTTTTTTGGGGTCAACCTAATGCTTTATTTTCTGATAGAGGTGCAAAATATATTTTAATTCATTTTTTTTATTTTGATAAAACTGACAACTCCAAAATGTATGGATTTTTGTATATTTACCATTAGTTGTTTTTTTTAAACTAAGTTATCTTAACCTAATTTTACTTTGTTGATGGTCTATATACATCTAACTTCTCAAATACTCTGAATTGACTGTAACATTTTACTCTGTCTCATTAACTATGAGTTAAGTGAAATAAAAGATTTCACATGTCCACTCTATAGTTGCCTGACAATTATAATTTTACCTTTTGAAAATTATATTTTAATGAAAGGATGATATTAAATGGAAACTGTTAATTGCTATACTTTTTATTTTTTAATAAAAAAGATTAAAATGAAAGGGTTGAGCCATGTAACTGGAGGTTATATAAATCTTGGATGTTTGAGAAAAAAAACTTACAAAGCAATGTCTTAAAAGTGGGTTCAAGCCCCATAAAAAGGTTGCAGTTCCCTCTACTTGGAAGAAACTTCACTTGCACGTGCTCTCAAAAAACAGTCAAATTAATATTTTGTTTGCAAGACTATCAATATTTTCCCCCAAATAGGCATTTTCTTCAAACCATTTGGGTCATCCTTCTTTAAAGCGCCTACTATTTTGTACTGTAATTTAACTGTTTAAATGTCATTACTGACTTCTTCTCAGCTTTGTGCCCACAGAGTTCCTTTAAATGCAGGCCCGGCATTGACTGGCCCATGGTGACATAAGATGCATGATAATTGCTCCTTGACTTATAGATTCTCAGCTGGTGGCATCCCAATGGAGCTTTATAATGGATAGTTTAAGACAGACCCTTGTCTGTCTGCCACACTGCCTTGTTCCCCAGCTGCAACCGGCATGAACAGCTGGGAGACTTTATTGTGTGATCAAAGAGGACACACCCCAAGTTCCTGCATTCACAATCTTCAGTCTTTAACTCTGTACCCTTCAAAGTCCACTAGCAGGTTAACTTGAGCTTTGTAGTGATTCTAGAGTTCTGCACTGCCCCCTGTTTCCCACTGCTCGAGATCTAGTAATAGCCACAACTCTGCAGTACAGTGAACTTTTGGATCATCGACATGCATTCATCAGGTTTGGAAACATTCCTAAGCATGCAGTCAGTCCAAAGGGGATGCACTTTAACACGCTTTGATGCACATCACCCTTCGCAAATGTTGTTCCAGTTTATTCTTCCCCCAGCACTTCCTCCTACACTCATCAAAATTCAGTACTATCAATCTTTTACAATGTTTGATACTAAAATACAAGAAAGGACCATTATCCCAGTAATATAAATGTTGCTACAGGTTGTGCATATTATTGTGCCCTAGAGCTTAAATTCTAACATGCCCCAGGTAGGAGTTGAGGGAGGCCAAGGGGAGTCTATAAACTTGCCTGTTGTAAACAATAGGCCTAGGAAGATCTTTTCTCATGGAAAGATAAGCAAATCATGGAAATAAAAAACAAGGGGACTGTGAAAGGGTGAAACATTTAAAGAAGAAAGGACATTATACTCAAAATGAAGAGAAAAAATATATTTAAAACATTACTGATGGAAACCAGAGAAAATAGTTGTTTACTTAATATATTTTTCAAAAACAAGCACTCTCAGAAACAGGAAAAGAAAAATGAAACCAAGATGCAAGTGGATGATTTGAATATTAGATATATGAATTGTTAAAAATGGAAAGAAAAAGAAAAATGTAATCATAGGATGAAAAGACTCATTGAAAATAGGAAGGAGCCCAACTGATATTACCTGAGATATACCTTTTCTATTGAAAATGGGGTTATGTTGTTTATCATTCATTTATTCTAACAAATAATTCTGGGCACCTACTTTGCATGTCAACATTTGAGGATAAATGCTGAGAATCCAGTTTGTAAAGAACTCACCTGGAGGGAGGCCAAGTGGAAACACTGTAACAGGCTGAGTTCTCAAACTGAGCCTGGGCACAGGGCTGTAGGAGGAGCACAATGAAGGAAGGATTATCTAACTACACACAGAGTGAGGAAGGTCTGCACAGAGGATGCAACCTGTAATTCAGAACTTAGAGAATGAGGCAGATTTGGCCAGATTCTGGAGGGGTGGGAAGAATTCCAGGGAAAAGAAACAGCACAGGCAAAATTCTCAAATCCATCTCCATCTAGACTGAATCACTCTTCATATACAGGTCCCTAACATTGTGAGAGATCATATTTGCTTCTTAAATAACATTTTCTAGAGAAACACACAAGTTATGAGCATGCACACCTATGTGTTAACATCATGACAATTTCAGCTGTTAAAAAAGATTCTATCACTACAGAATGTGAGAGTTATTTTTTTCCCCCACAGGCCAGCTCTATTTTGCATGGCAAATAATCACAAGTTTTTTTTAGCCTATGAAAACATTACAAGAAAACTAAAATTAGCATTTTTAAACATATGGTAAAACAAAGTAAAAGTACAGTTCCCAATATTTAAGTTACTTTTTCTCTAAAGGTCTCAGAGTCTAAACCGAGTTAATCGCTCATTGATAGCTCAAATGTTGAAAACACAGATGTTCTATTTCTTTAAATAACTTCTTTTCCTACAGAATGGCCATGTCTTGTGAGATACAATTCATCCAAGTATAATATGGATTACATATGGAACTAATCACATTCTATTTTTGAAACCACTTGACAAAACTCTGTCACTGCACAAAATACAATCTTCTAACCCCCACCCCAACCTTTTTTTCTAAATGCAGCAAATATTCGGTTTAACAACACAAAATAATTCTGATGTTCTGAGAATTTCGTGACATTTTGTGTTCCACTATGTTAGGTGGGAATGAAAAAGGACCAAACACTACTGATAACAGCATTAGAAAATCTTGGCCTCTCAGATTAGGTAAGAATCATTATTGGTGAAATCATTGAAACAATCATTTTATCTATAAATATAGTTAAACACTGAGTTTCATGGTTAAATTTGCAAAGAGAGCAGGTTGAAGACGGGCTTTCAAATTCTGCTTCATCCTGTGAATCCCCAGTTCAAGGCTCTGAATGAAATGTTCCAAAGTCACTATCCTGTTTCCCATGGATAAATGTAGCAGGAATAAATAGCACAGTTCTGATAATTATTGTGGGAAAGAAAGAATACTGTATATGGAGCAGGAAGACAAATTCCAGATATTTAATTCTGAGAACATTATAAAACAATTACTTAAATTTAACAGATTTCAGTTTTCTTGAATGAAAAATGGGACTACTAATAAGACTCTACCATGCAAAATGGAAAGTGAGAATATATATGGACAACTCTTATAAACAACAAAATATTGTCATCCTGTATTTATGAATAATGCATCATTATCATTATATGGGATAAGAATTGCTTTTGCGACTTTGACAATTAGCAAACAATTAAAGGTGGCTCAAGAAAAAGCATAAACTGTTTTTTTAGACGCAAATATTATTTAGCTAAGTACTATTTTCAAAGTGTGTATAGATGCAACTAGCTATGGGTTATTTTACAGACATGTATCCATGCATGTGCGCTCAAACATATACACAAACTGTCAATTGTCTTTCTTCTTTCTAAACTGCCATTGTCCTATTTCACTCCCAGGATAGGACTGCTCTACCACTCAATAGCTATGTGGCTCCAGGGTTTCAGTCAGCCATTTAGTTCATTGTTGCTGGAAATAGTAACATTTGCCAGGCATTATATCTGTTTAATGTGTTTATTGTATAGGTTCCATATGTTCCACGCAGTTTGCAAATCTCTGAGATAGGAAAGAGACAGTTGCTTATTAAAAGCTGTTAAAATGATAATCTTGAAATTTTTTAGCTCAACAAATAACTTTATAATGTTAAAATACACAGAGTTTTTGCACTTACTCTAAACTCTTTTAAATATTGTCTCCTGTGCTTACTGCTAAAAATACAAATACTAAAAAATGAAATTTACTACTTTCAGGAAATTATTAAATTTTCATTTTAAAAAAGTCTTTGAAAGTCTACCCAGCAATCTGAAAACACACTCAGAGACCAGTAAGAATTGCATCTCATGTATAATAATATTCATATGTGATTGAACAGATATGATTGACAGATCAAAATATAAATATGGAAATGTGAATTGTGACATGGGCTAGGGGAGGAGAATTAGAGATGGCCGTTATTGCAGAAAGCAAGAGAGAAGGCAAAAAACACTGCATAAATTTCCTGAAAATAAAATGATGGCATTTGAGGAACAAAATAAATATAACTCATAATTTCAAAATGTAGGGTATATAGGCTTTAAAATTAAATTTAGTTATAGAATTTCACCATATTTGATGACTAAGTATTTATATACAGTTGTTTGGAGTAACAAATAAACATAATGCTCTTTAGTATTTTAAAAACTACATGACATTTTCTAAAGTTCTTAAGAATAAAATGTGCATGTGTTTGTATATGTGCCATGTGTTGGGGGAGGATGCTGCTGAGGATCCATCTATGTGCTTTCAAAATGATATAGTTTAACACTCTCTTACATAATATTGGAGCTTCTAAAGCTTAAAAGAAATCTGTAAATACTAATGACAACTAAAACTGAAAATAGCTGTGTAATGATTAAACAACAGAAGTAATTGCTATATTTAAATAAACATAAAAAATTGGATTTTATGAGACCTCATTAGCTCTCATTATTATATTTAATACTTGTAAGAAATATTAGTAAAGCTTATTGGTGTTTCTAAATGAAGTCCAAAAGATGTAAAGTGTTTTATAGATCACTAGTTTCATGGTGACGATATGCCTATGGTGACATGGCCATGTTGAGAAGACGTTAGAGACTTGAGTTCACGTTCTTGCTCTGCCATCTACTGTGACTATAGGCAAGTTACATAAGTTTTGTGTTTGTAATACTGCCATAGTCTTAATATTCACCTCATGATGTTGTTTGAGAATCAAATGATCTAACATAAATCATTCAACGTGACAAATTGGAAATGCTCAACATATTTTAGCATTCTTAATGAAAACGAAGTTACATTACAGAAGTTGTACTTTTTTAACATTTTGACTAAATTTTTAAAGTCTTATTGATATAATTGACATATATAACATTGTGTAAGTTTAGATATGCAACATGATTATTTGATTATTGTGAAATGATAACCACAAAAAGGTTAGTTTACACTTCCATCATCTCACATAATTACCCTTCTTTGTGTATGTGATAAGAACATTTAAGATCTGCTCTCTTAGTATTGTACAATTTTTATTACCGTTAAAGGCCACTAAATAATTTCTTTATTTAATTATTTGCCAACAAGTAATTTTCTTAAAATTGGAGAGATATAAAGGATTTATTAGATATTTATCATACTTAGAAACCATCTCAAGGTTTAAGAGAATTGTATTTTATGACTCATCTCTATGATCATTTTTAAGTTTCTCAGATGTCATTGAAAATGGTTTTGTGGACGTTTATCAATATATCAAACTGAAAATAAACCTGAGAGTGATTTAGTATTTTGAAAATAAAATAGGTGAGAATTGAAATCAAAATAACATCCTATCTCTGCTTAACAATACCTGAACTAAACAAAATTAACCTAGTTTCTTGTTCCAAGAAATTCTTGCTCTTGGAATCTATGACTGTATACCAACCTAAGGAGCATATTTATCAAGACTAAGCATTTGCTTATTATGACTCATTTCAAGATGCTCATTTTCCTCTTCACACCAACTAAAAACTGAACTCTGCTCAATTTCAATCATTTCTGCACCTTGCAAGGCCTGCCTTAAAATTATTCAGCCCAGTCCCTAACACTGGTTAAATACTCCATCCTAATTCTTCCATTCTGAGACATTATTAACTCAAAGTGATACACTTTCTCGCTGCAGTAGGTCCAATAAACTTAGTTTTTCTTCGTCAACAAATTTTTTAGTAGACTTTTAGAGAGTTGACATCAATTTTTAAGACATTATTTATGGTATTTAGAGAGAAGGTTTGAATATCTTATACCCTCATGATGGTAAAAGGGAAAGTGTTATTTTTTGGTGTACAGATAAATCTGATTATGTGCAGAAGAAACTAAACAAACTATCATATCATGCTTTGATCTACAAGCTGTATGTCATTCAAAGCAATCCAGTGGATTGTTCTCTGTTGTATGCAAGTTAGGAGACAGATATCTAATTATGCATCAGGAAGAAAAGGATATCATTAGAACTGGCCCCACTCTTCTGAAACTGCAACAAGGAGAAAATCCAACTAATTATTTTATATTCCACAATATACTGACAATAAATTATGTTACAGGTGGGTCTCTATAGAAAATCTGTTAATAAGGTAGATTGGCATTTCTATCCTATTATGTACCCCTTTGTTCTTGAACACTTCTCTGAAATAGCCTTTGGCTCCCTAACAAGAATATAGAGAAAAACCTTAAACTATCTTGGCTTCCAAAACTAAGAAATTGAAATAGTACTGACAATCTTACTGCGGTTTGAGAAGATTGGAAAGAGAATTGCAATGATGATAAGAAAAGAGTAAATTGTTCACTTTCTAGATAGGGTTCTTACTTTTGCAGACCAGTGGATAATCACTCTGGATGAGAGTTCTGGAAAAGTACTTTAGAGGAGTGATTGAACTGAATGTAATCTCCTCGCTGGAGAGGCAGAGTTCCTCCAAATGTAATCTTGTTACCTTCTTACCAAGAGAATAAATCCTCATGAGCAATGGGTGTAGGTGCAGTGGGAAAGGGAGATCAGGGAGAGGAGAGTAACTCTATGCTGTGCTTCAATGTGTCCGAGACACAACTGTTACACCTTAAAAACAGAATAAAATTTTTGCGGCCTTATCTTCCTCATATAAAATGACTTCCTCAGATTATATATCTGCCGTTGTGTAAAATAACCAATAATAGAAAAATTCAGCACATTCCACTTCTCAAACTCGATGTCAGGAGATTACCTACGTGAATTTCTGAATTTTGTATTGCTGTCATTCTAAAGCACTTATTAAATGACTATTATGGTCCAGGTATTACTACCATCCTTAAAATGATGGCTTTTAATATTCCAATAGAAAAGGTATGTTTCAATAAAATGATACTCATATCATTTTATTTTGTTTACCTTTGGGAAACTTCTATAGCAAAAGCCTTGTCTTTATTAAACTGTAAATCAAAAGTCATTTGTTTTTCCTTTCGTTCATACAAGGGTTATTATGTTTTATCAATTTGGGATGAAAGTATCAAATACTTGGCTTTCTAAAGAGAGATCAGATATCACTTATATGGGGGATATATATCTAAAAGCAACAAATGAACAGGACAAACAAACAGAGACTCAGGGACATGGACAATGGACTAGTGGTTACCAGAGGGAAGGGGGTGGAAGAGGAGGGGAGAGGTGGACGGGGTAAAAGAGATTAAATATAGAGGGGTAAGGGGAGTGTGAAGTGGATAAAGGGGATCAAATATATTGTAGCTGAAGGAAACTAGACTTTGGGTGGTAATCACACAATAGAATATACAGATGTCAAATTATAATGTATACCTAAAAATTATATAATTGTATTAAACAATGTTACCCCAATAAACTTAATTAAAAAAAGAGAAAAAAATAAAGATCAGAACTTTTACTTGGTGGAGATTAGTAATTCCACCTCCCTCACCATTCACTCTGCGGCCATCCTCCTAGCCTTTGATCACAATGCTAATTCATCATAAATCCATTCCTCATAATGAACCATCTGTCTAGATTTCCTCATCAGTAGTTGTTAAAATTAGGCAAGGATTTGTTGGTTAGTTATTTTTATTCACAACCACATTAATGTGCCCTAAAGTAATCAGCTTGTATTATGTGGCCTTTCATGCAGGGTGCACAGATTTGCAGCTTGTTTGGTTTAGCTAGGCTCAAGCTTGTGAGGCAGCTGTTAGGCATTTAGTTAATAAAATCCTCTTCCCCCGGGGGGCACTATGTTTTGTCCATTCACAGGGAGACACATGTACCCTACAGTTCAACACTGGAAGCATTTTAAATCATTCCTCTTTTTTATTTTTTTATTTTTATTTTTTTATTTTTATGAAGCCAGCTCCAGAATTTTGGTGCACAGTTTCTCTAAAACTATCTAACTGCTTCAAGCATGACAAAACTTGGCCACTGTGCTTCTCAATTTTCTTGAAGGGAGTGGGTTAACATATATTCTATTTTTGAGATAAATCGCAGTGACTTCAAGTGTTAGTAAGTAAATCTTTGAATGTATTTAAACTATTCAGCTTCTAACCCATCTTTTGTTCAGTGCTTCTATTTCACCTTTTTTCTTTGGGGGTGGGGAGGGGAGTCTTATCTGTCCTTTTCAAATATTAAAGAAATGAAAATATGAGATTAAACCTTTTCTCATTTGATTGTGTTTCTTCCAAAAGATCATATCAATGAAAACTCATTCAAATACCTCATTAAAATTCAGTCCCTAGATGAGCAAATTTAATTGGCATGAAGTCAAGATACATAATTATTTAAATTATGAACATTTCTGGAAACAGTAAGTTATGATGAAAGGCATCTATTTACATTGTCTCATTCCATTATGTTGGAAGTTACAACAAAAACCTATATTGTGGATTACTGCTAAAAAGAAAATAAATTTAAAATTATGAACACATAGCATTTTTAAAACAAAAGTTTTATTTAAAATATCTTAAATGTACTTTGGTTCATTTGTATTGAAAAGAAGCTTTATTGCCTAAAAGATATCTTTCTAAAGAGTTCAGATCAAACTAATAACATTGTGACAAATTGCTCTGATGTTTATCATAGCTCTTGACATTTAAAAAATGGTAAAAAAAAAAAAAAATAAAGAAAAAATATGTTGAAATAGTATGTGTGCACATTCCACAACATGGAAAGAAGTGTGAGACTTGGTTAATGTGAATCACCAAAACCATTAAATAGAAAGCCAGAGTGTGAAAATTACTTTAAGAATTAGTAAAACATAATTAAAAAAAAAAAAAAGAATTGCATGTTTTTTAATACCCTGCAGTTCTCTGTCATTTCATCCATATGGTATATTTTTCTTACTACCCAGGGACATTGGGTGGTATGCCTTGACAGTACTGTGGCTATCTGAGAATAAGATAAATACTTTCAGTATCTCAGAAAAAGGGTTTATAGTTCATTAAAATTCAACTCACAGTGGAACTGCTGATACTCTGCTTTTCATTTGCCAGAAGACACCTTGCGTTGAGGTAGTTTTCTTATTTTAAGATTGGTATTATTATTACTGCAGGTATTTGCAAGTTACGACAATGTGAACTGAATTGTAAGCATAAAACATCTAATGGCATTGTGTAACTTTAGAAACACTATCATGCTTCTTTTAATGTAAGTGTATCTCTCATTTTTATTCTTTTATGTTTTTGTTTTAACTATAAATTTTCCATTACCAGATAAAATTAATAAATTAGAGTTTCTAAATACTGTCTGTATTGATATTTTTATTAGTGGTTACAGTAATATAAAGTAACTAGTTCATTCAAGAAACATGAAGTTACCCCCCCCAAAAAAAGAGGAAAAATGAAAACATGAAAAACAACAAAAATGGTACTTGTCCCTATACACAAACAAGAAAGGGGCCAATTGAATACAGATTTTGAAGATACACTATCAAGGGTTGTTCAAAGTTGGGACTTATTTAGAAAGTAGGCAGAAAGCAAAGATACTGTTCACATCCCATATCTTTTATGAAACAAACTCATGGCAAACAGGGAAGATGGAAAATTTTGGTCCACAGTGTATGAGTTGCACTATACATATCAAGACATGACTCTGAAATTATGTTTTCCTGTTGAGACCAGCATGGCTCTGACTCTTATTAAATTGGCTACTGGCAGCTTACAAGCTAAACTAGTTCCATAAAATTCTAGCTTAAAAATCAGAAAAGAAGACCAGTAACAATCAGGTATACTTTAAACTGTTTTAATACATAGATTTCAATCTTCTTACTTTAATATCAGAAATGATTCTTTCTAAATGTTCATGAATATTAAAGTCATGTTAGACCACATCAAAAGCTTAATGTTTATCAAAAGATAATAACTCTATAGAGGTTGTGTTCTACTACAAGAAGGAAACAAAACTTGAAATTTATAATAAAAAATAAAGGAAATTACAATATTGGGAACTAATAAAAGTTTCCTGGATAGATGTTATCAACTTAAGTAAGAAATATTGTTTACACATTTTTGTAGTTTTTGGATCTTATGTTTCATTTTATTTTTTGTTAGTTCTGATCTTCCACATTATTTAGTTGCTCTTCCATTAGATTGATTTTATATTTGGCTGCTTATGATGCATATTTGTAATTGTGCATTTATATTTAAAATCTGATCTTTACATAAACATTTATTATAGACTTTAGAGAATAGAATAAGTAACAGGACAACAAAAAAGACATATATTCCTATACCCAAAAGTAACTATTTTAACCAATGATAATGTTCTTGTATATAGTCAGTTCTATGTATATCCTTTGACATAAATTTTTCCATCAAAGAATGTATACTGCTTTGTAATCTTACTTTTAATACCCTACTGCTAGTCTTTTCAAGTAATTAAACATTCTCTTCAAAAAGAATTTCTATTAATTCATAAAAAATATTGTAAAGGTCCACAACAATTTATCTACCCAGTTCCTTATTGTTTGATATGTGGGTACTGGAAGAAGCTATTATTATTGTTGTTATTATTTTGGTTCTTTTATTCAAGAACAGAGCAAGTGGAATCAGTGATTTTTTCAGTGGAGTTTATAATTCTAAAATTGCCATCCTTGATATTTCAGAAAATTGTAGATGGTTTGCCTGAGAGATATATTTTTATTCCTCAATTTGGAAAATGTATGTGAAACATTCATAACTGTCATTTTGACAATAATATCAATAGTTTTAGTGATCAGTATATCTGATATGAAAAGTGAAATAATGACATAGGGGATTACATGGTCTGTGGTTTAAAAAAAACTATTCATTTCCTTTGACATTGTTCTTCTCTTCCTCTTTATTCCAATATCATTTTATAATTCTACAATATATTTATCTTTTGTTGGCTAAAGTGTGCAGTGAGTCATTTTATCTTCTTTTCATTTTTAATCATTTCAGTTAAATTGGCAGCTTGAAATGACTTCTTGACATGAAGATCCTGTGATATTAATCAATGTCTTTATCTCTAGGCTCAGCCTTTGTTATTTATTAGCTCTGAGGTTATTTCAAATGCTTGCCCTAGATCCCAACATCTAAGAGAAAATATTCAAATCCTTCCTACTCCTATTAAATAAAGACAGCCTTAATTCAAAATCTCTTCACTTGCTATCAGATAGTTTCATAATGCATTAAACAGTATCAGGAACATGGTCTTCTCTAATAACATTCATTTGAATAGTTGCCCCTCATATCTTGTCTTTGACAATTCCATTATAAAATTGCTGAGGGATTTAGAGAATGTTGAAAAATGTCAGAATTTAGTCCTCATTTATTCATTAATCAACAAGCGTGTATTATGATCAACCATGTGTCAGCAACCAAGCTTGGCACTAGGAGTTCAAAGATGTAATAAACAGTCATGTGCCGCTTAATGACAGTGATATAGTCTGAGAAATGAGTCATTAGGTGATTTTTTTCACTGTGTGAACATCATAGAGTACACTTACGTAAATCTAGATAACCTACTTATACACTTAGACAATGTGGTAGAGCCTGTTGTTCCTAGGCTATAAACCCGTAGAGCTTATTACCGTACTAAATATTATAGGCAACTATAACACAATAGTATTTACATATCTAAACATATTTAATCATAGAGAAGATACAGTAAAAATACATTATAAAAGATTAAAATGGTACACCTGTATAGGGCACTTACCATGAATGGAGCTTGCATGACTACAAGTTGCTTTGGATAAGTCAGTGAATGAGTGGTGAGTGAATGTGAAGGCCTATGACAGTACTGTACACTGCTGTAGACTTTATAAAACTGTACACTTGGGCTACACTAAGCTATAAAACATTTTTTCTTTCTCAATAATAAATTAACCTTAGGTCGCTGTAACTTTATAACATTATGGGATGGCCATCACGCATGAGTTTGTCGTTGACTGAAACAGCATTATATGGTGCATGACTGTACATGTTGCCTGGCATCAAGGGTTCTGACATTCCGGCTGTAGACACAGACAATGACAATTATAATGCACTTTGAAAGTTGTTTTATAATTTCCCGGTGGCTGGAATTGGTCATCCAGGACTTCCTTCTCTATTTACTAGCTGTGTAAAGCGGTGCAAATTCATTTGCCTGTCAGTGGTCAAATATATGAAATGGAAATTATAACTATACATAATCCATAGAGTTGGTGTAAGAGTTAGGTGACATTCTTATGTAAAGAGTTTATCACAAATTCTGGCACACAGTAAATATTCAATAAGTGTAAAGTATTATTTTTACTAACATTTATGAGAGAATAAAATATATAGCTTTGTGAAACATTGGACTTTGAGGGGCTTACATTGCCTCTTGATATGGAGAAGGCTTTTCAGAGAAGGAAAAAACTGAGTTGTGACTATAGGGATAAGTAGGAATTTATTTTAGAGAATGGGAGGCCTTTCACTCAGAGGGTACAGCTACAACAAAAGCATAAAGAAGTAAAAGTGTATGGCGCGATCATCTGTAAATCATCCAAAAATAGGAAGCGATAGGGGTTGGCAATTTTTTAACATTTTATTTTATTTTATTATTAGTTTCAAGTACACAGTACATTGATTAAACATTTGTATAGTTTATGAAATGATCACCCCTAATTGCTCTTTCTTTCCTCTGGCTCTCCACCTAGCTATTATATTACTGCTAACTGCATTCCCTATGCTGTGCTCCCCATCCCTATGACCATCTACCAGTTACTAATTTGTACTTCTTTAACTCATTCTCCTCTTTCTTCCAGCACCCCACAACCCTCCCCTCTGGTCGTTACCAGACTGTCTTCTATATTTGTGAATCTGTTTTCGATGAATTTATTCATTTTGTTCCTTAGATTCTGCATATAAGTGAAATCATATGGTATTTATCTTTCTCTGTCTGATTTGTTTCACTCAGCATTAATCATCTCCAGGTCCATCCATGTCATTGCAATCATAGGATTTCATTTTTTTAATGGCCGAGTAATATTCCATCGCATATAGGAACCATAACTTCTTCATCTAATCATGTTGATGGCTATTTAGGTTGCTTCCATATCATAGCTATTGTGAATAGTGCTGCTGTGAACATAAGGATGCATAGATCTTTAAGAATTGTTCTTTTGGTTTTCTTTGGATAAATACTCAGAAATAAATTGCTGGGTCGAAAGGTAGATCCATTTTAATTTTTGTAAGAACTTCCAGACTGTTTTCCATAATGGCTGCACCAATTTGCAATCCCACCAAGAGTTCCCTTTTCTCCACATCCTTGCCAACACTTGTTGTTTTGGGATTTATTGATGATAGCCATTCTGACAAGTATGAAGTGATATCTTATTTTGGTGTTAATTTGCATTTCGCTGATGATTAGTTATCTCGAGTATCTTTTCTTATGTCTATTGGCTATCCGTATTTCCTCTCTGGAGAAATATCTATTCAGGTCTTCTGCTCATTTTTTTTTTTAATTGAATTGTTTCTTGTTTGTTGTTGAATTGTATAAATTATTTATATATTTTGGATATTAACCCCTTATTAGATATATCATAAGTGAATATCTTCTCTCATTCAGTAGGTTGTCTTTTTGTTTTGTTGATGGTTTCCTTTGCTGTATGAAAACATTTTAGTTTGATGTTAGTTTAGTTTTTCTTTTATTTCCTTTGCCTGAGGAGATATATCTGAAAAGAAATTACTAGTAGCAATATAAGGGAGTTTACTGCCTATGTTTTCTTCTAGGAATTTTATGGTTTCGGGCCTTACATTTAAGTCTTTAACCCATTTTGTCAGTTCTTGCATATGGTATAAGAAAGTGGTCCAGTTTCATTTTTTTGCATGTATCCCATCTAATTTTCCCAACACCATTCATTGAAGAGTCTGTCTTTATCTCATTGTATATTCTTGTCTCCTTTCTCGTATATTAAATGAATATATAGACATGGGTTTATTTCTAGGCTCGCTGTTTCATTGATCAATGGATCTATTTTTATCACTGTAGCCTTGTAGTATAGTTTGATACCACGTAATGTAATATCTCCAACTTTATTATTCTTTCTCAAGATTGCCATGGCTATTCAAGATCTTTTATGGTTCCATATAAATTTTAGGATTATTTGTTCTAGTTCTATGAAAAATGCCTTTGGTATTTTGATAGAAATTGCATTGAATCTATAGATTGGTTTGATAGTATGGCCATTTTAATGATGTTGATTCTTCCTACCCATGCACATGGTATATGCTTCCATTTACTTATATCTTCTTCAATTTCTTTTTCAATGGCATAATTTTCTGAGAACAGATCTTTTATCTCCTTGGTTATTTCAATTCGTAGGTATTTTATTGTTTTTGATGCAATTCGGAATGGTATTGTTTTCTTAATTTCTCTTTCTGAAAGTTCATCACTGGTGTATAAATATGCCACTGACTTCTGAATATTAATTTCATATCCTGCTATTTTATTGAATTCATTGATCAGTTCTAATAGTTTTTTTTTTTTATGTGTATGTGTGAAATCTTTAGGGTTCTCTCTATAAAGTATCATGTCATCAGCAAATAACAAGCGTTTTACTTCTTCCTTTCCAATTTTCTCTTTCTTGTCTAATTGCTGTAGCTAGGACTTCCAACACAATGTTTAAAAGAAGTGGTGAAAGTGGGCATCCTTGTCTTGTTCCTGATCTTAAAAAAGGAATTGGCAATTTTTTATGTAAAGGGTAAGAGAGTAAATATTTTAGTCTTTGGGAGTCAAACAGTTTCTGTCACAACTTCTCAACTCTGCTGTGGTAACGGGAAAACAGCCATAAAAAAAATATGTAAACAAGTGAGGGTGGCCATGTTCCAATAAAACTTTATTTACAAAAACAAATTGAATTTCAAATAATTTTCATTTGTCATAAAATATTATTATAGTATTACTAGTATTTTGATATTTTCAACAATTTAAAAGTATAAAATCTTTTTTCTTTTTTTGTCAATGGGCAATATGAAAACAGGCTGTGGGCTGGATTTGGATTGCAGACCATAGTTTGTCAATCTCTAGTCTATATAATGAAATATTATGCAGCATTTAAAACATTGCATTGATTTAGAAGAACATTTAATAGTACACCCAAGGGCACCTGCTTAATAATCCTAAGCATAAAGAAATGAATGAAGGTGAGAATACACTAAAAAGTCAACAGAAGCTTATTCTGTATTAAAAATTGTATTATACTACAGTAGTTATACTTTTTAATTCTTTCCAAATTCTAGGCTGAACATAAATTAATTTTAAAAGTAAAAATATAGCTTATATTTTAATACATACTCAATGTTATTAATTGATGTGTTTCAATGAGTTTTAGTATATGTTCATTGAAAATAAAATTCAAATATTCAAAATAAAAATAAAATCTATATCTCCAACAATTATTTTTTTTCAATTGCTTTTATAATTTTAATCTGCATAGAGTAAAAAATTATTTCATCAAAGATGAGTTTGGCAAGTTAACATATATAAAATCTGTGTTAGAATTTTCACAACTTTCTAGTCTCACTTTTGTGTTACAAGCACAGTTATTCTGCAAAAAAAAAATCAAATAGTGACAATCTGTCCTGGACATTATTGACATTTGCTCATGAGGGTGGAGTAAACTCTGATAAATGGAAGCCCAAAGAAAATACAAGGCAAAAGCATTAGGCTTTTAAGTGAGCATAAAGTTTGGGAAGAAATTATTTTGGTTATTCTACCTTAAAATCTCCAAAATAGACAAATAAAAAACTCCTTAGAAATAAAGTATTCAAAATGAAACATGGTACTTCCTAAGAAACATAATCAGTTTCAGGGTCAATTCACTCACAAATGTTTATTAAATCTTAACTATGTTCTAGACATAGATATACTCACTGAAGATAACATTGAGACGAAGTTGCCATATTTAATGGGGAAGCATTCCCTTTAAACCAAGAATGAGACTAGTATCCCCACTACCACCACTTGTAGTCAACAGGAACATCCCAGTTGGTGCAATAACAATGAAAACAATGATTTCAAAAGCCCAAAGGTTTGCAAATGTCATTGCTTCTCAATAAACTCCAGAAAAGCATAAGGATATATGAATTATTAAAAATAATAGAAATATTCTGCAATGTAGCTAGATTCATGATCAATATACAATCAATTCTATTCCTCTATAACAACAGTAAATAGTTGAAAATAAAATTAGAAAAGAAAGATAGCATTACCATAGCAAATTAAACATAAGGTACTCACCTATCAATAAAGCTATGATAAAACTGTGCAGGATCTTTTTTAGAGAAAACAGTACTGAAAGACATCAAAGATCTAAATAAAAGAAGGGCAATGTATGTCATAACTTATTAATTTCCTCAAAGTTAAAATATAAATTTAATTCAATTTTAATCTAAATCTCAAAAAGTATTTTGTGGTGTTTGAGAGGATGGTAAAATTTGTATGGAAGAAAACAGCCAATAGTCAAGACAATTCTGAAGATGAACAAAAATTGTTATAAAGTTACAGTAATTTCGAGTATGTGGTATTGGTATTAGCATAAAATAGATTAATAGTTGTGGAACAGAATGGAGAGATCAGAAATACTACCTATATTGATTAGTGCTTTAAATTTACTCAATAATTCACCTAGGAAAACATCGTTAGACCTGTACATAACACAATATACAAATAAAAAATTTCTCTACTAGCCTATATATATTTTCTATGGTATAAAATGTAAAAGAAATTAGTTGGGCTCAGACAGATGGTCCTGAGTTTTGGCCCATGAGAAAGAATAGATCATTACTAAAAGTCAATCTGATTGCATTGTTTATTATTCAATCCCAAGATTATGGGTACTCTGTGACTCCAGGGACTCTTAGCTTTTGATGTCATATGCTCTTTTAGTAAAGAACACCTGAATCTCTCAACTAAACTATACAACAACACATAAGTGGGATTCACTGAAGATGCTCTAATGGTCTCTCATTTCTTAACTCAACTGTCATAGAATCAGGTCAAAGTCCTTGGGTCCAGTGGTTCCTCCTTCCAGTAAAATACTGGTTATCTAATCCCACCCCTTCAAAAGAAAAAACCCAAAAAACAAAAAAACACCCACACCAAAAACAAAACAAAAACCTACCTCCCCATTACCTCATTTAGCTTTGAGTGATTACTTATGCAACTACTGTTGAGAGGAATTGTTATTCTCTTGAAGATCATGAGAGACTCTTCAGAGCCAGATTTATACCACAATACTATCTGACTCTAGTGCACTGAGCTCTCCGTATAGACAATAATATGATCCTAAGGATCTGCTTGTCTCTCTAGAATAAATATTATATATTTTACTACCATTGTGGGCTACATGAATGTGGGCATTTGCCAATACTTATTGAACTGCACTTGTAAGATCCATTTAAATCATCCTATGTAAATTATAGGTCACTAAAAAGGTCCTCAAGAAAAAAAAATAAAGTGGTATGGTGACAGAGGGAGCTTGGTTAAAGTCTGGGAACTGTTTCTTTCAGAATCTCTTATAGAATGCACAATGTACATGAATATTAATGTCTGATGAATGCTGCAAAAAGACTTGCAATTAGTTTTGTTAATATACACAGTGTGGTACTGGCATAAGGAGAGGTGATGGACAGAAATTAATCCTTGTATTATAGCCAATTAATTTTTTGGCAGTGATGCTAAGACAATTCAGTGTGACAAAAGATAGTCTTTTCAACAAATTGTGCTAGGAAAATTGGATATCCATATGCAAAACATAAATTTCAACTCTTACTTCACACCACACAAAAAAAAACAAACTCAAAATTTATTATAGGCCTACATGTAAGAGATAAACTATAAAACACATGAGGGAAAATGTAGGAGAAAATATTTAGGACTTTTGGCTAGGCAAAGATTTCTTAGATATGACACCAGAAGCACAATTTATTAAAAGAATTATAATTTTGATTTGATCAAAATATAAAACATTTATTCTTTAAAAGACCATATTAAGACAATGAAAACCCAACCAACAGAAGGGAATAAAATATATATAAATTATATTTCATAAAGGACTTGTTTCCAGAATATATAAAGACCTTTTACAACTCAATTATAAAAAGACAATTTCAAAATTAGGCAAAGGATCTGAATATCAAAAGAAGATGTACAAACTGCTAATTAATAAGCACATGAAGAATGATCAACATCATTAGTTCATAACTAGGGAAATGCAAATTAAAACTACAAGGAGATATGATTTTCCAACCAATACGACAGCTATAATAAAAAAGACAGACAGTGACAAGTGTTGGAAAGATTATAGAGACACTTAGAACCTTCGTGTATAGCTAGGGAAATGTAAAATTATATAGTCATTTTATAAAACAATTTGGCAGCTTGAAAAGTTAAAGTTATCAGATGATCTGGGAGTTTCATTCCTAGGTATTAGCTAAGAGAAATGAAAAACATAAGTCCATATAGAGATGTGTGCAAATGTTTATAATAATCAAAAGTTGATACAATCCAACATTTCCATCAATCAGTGAATGAATGATTTTTATTTTATCCATACAGTAGAATATGATTCAGCAATAAATAGCAACATGCTACAAAATAGACGAATTCCCAAAACACTATGAGTAATACCCAATGCATAGGCACAGACACTGTATGATTTCATTTATATGAAAATCTATAGAGATAGAAAACAAATTAGTGATTATCATGGTCCAGGAGTGAGAGCAGAACTTGACTGCAACAGACATGAGTGATATTTTGGGGATGATGGAAATGTTCAAAGTGTATTGTGGCGATGTTTGCACATTTCTGTAAATGTATTAAATGTTTTTGGATTGTATATATAACTGGATATATTTTATAGTTTGTAAATTATACCTTAATAAAGCTGTTTAAAAAAGTGGGAGCTGATCAAGACAAATAAAAGAGAACAGGCCCATTGTGATATAGAAAAAAAAATACTTTGAATGACATCCTTACAATAAATTACATATTTAGCTGCTTTTCAATGTTCCTGAATCTAAGCCTATGAAAAAAATATGGAAATGAAATTAAGTAAAAGCAAGTTTTCAGTACAAGATGCAGCACTCTGTAGCTTAAAACAGAGATAGACTTTTTTTTTTTTAACATTTAAGTGAGGGGCAGCGTCTCTGTCAATCTATCTGCCATAGATATTATATCTCTCTACTGAGCTTTTGATTAAATATGAACAGCACTGAGTTTGAGGTTATATAATCCTTAACAAGTATGTGGAGTTCAGTTATTCTATGTGGCTTATTAGGTGGGGAACCATCAGCTTTAACAGCCAGTTGAGCTGGTGTCAGGATTACTCTTTTCTTAAGAAAGTTAAGTAGTTTGAAAAAAACACATATTGAAATAGAAAGCCATCCTACCTTATTTCTTGACTTTCCAGTTTCTCAAACAGAATAGGTGAACAACTTCAAAAAAGTAAGACATATTTGGTCTTATTGACACTAGAAAACACCACAGAGTAATATCAACATATAAAACAATTTTACAGCCGTGCTTATTCCTTTTCAGGGCCATGGTTCTGATCTTATTTTATATTAACTATGACAATAATAATTAATTATGGATTGTTACCAGAACCTAGATTGACGTATTTACTGAAATTGGTTATAGGTACAGAGATCATAGGGCTAAAGCAGATGCACAGCTTTCTTCAAAGCAGCCCAGGCACGTTTCCCTCAGGTGATGATGGTTTAAACCCAAGGGGAAAAGGGAGCAACTTCCTGAATTTTGCAGCTCTGGACTGACTCCTGTGTACCATTTCCCCATGTGCTACTGACACTCTCTGGGCCTTCCAATATTGGCAGATGCTTCAATTTGGGGAATTACATATTTAAAAACCAGTAAAAATGCTTGAATCAATTCCTTGTTTCCAAAGAACATTTTATGTTGCTTTCCTCCTTTCCCTCCATACCTTAATCTTCTTTAGATCTGCAATCTAAAAGCATCAAAAAGATTAATCACAGCTTCTTTTGTTTCTCTGTCTCCAAAAGGAATTTCTTCAACTTTGTCTAGACTTTGCTATTTAACATGCATGCTTTAATTAATAGTACATTTAAAATCATGTAACTGTGAGCTGGTTTATAAATATATAGTGATATTGATGAGAGATATTGTTAATACACAGAATTTTTACTCATTTACAAAAGGGGCAATGCTTCATGGCTTGATTTCGTTAGTATCTCAGGACTAAAACTGTTAGATTTGTTTTGTGCATACTGGGCCTAACTTACTGGTATTTAGCATTGACATAGAAAACAAATATATAACATTTTTGAGAAAGTCAAAATATTTCCAAGTCACTTCAAAGAAGCCTACAAACAGTAAAATTTGCACAACTTTCATATCTCCTGGTCTCTTAAATGTAGCATTTAAACTTTCTTAGCCTTTATTTCCTCAGGTCCAAAAAGGAGTTAATTTTAATTCTGCTTAGATCATAGGATTTTGAATGAGATAATGCGTACAAGGTACTTAGCAGTTTACTAGTGCATTGTTGTCACTCAATTGATTAGTTATTATTTACATAGTAATTCATTGGTAATAATAAAACTAATTTTAGCAGAAAAAGTGTTGAAAAATAAAAATTTAGAGAGAAATTTGTTTTTCAGTATTGAAGAAATCTGATTATTTCCCACAAAGGAAAAGAAACAGTATTCAACATATCCTGTTTTGTTTTTTTTTTTACCTTAGCAATGAGAAGCAAATATTAGTAGTTTTGTTGAATCTTATTTTGAAAATCATTTGAAAACAACTATTGTTGGATTATATTTCTCTTTTGGGATGGAAATTACTTAGAGTAAGGGAAAGTCTACAAAACCTGGGATGCCAGGGGCTGTATTTAGTTGAAATATGCTCTGTGCTCTGTGTATTCTTTCCACATAAGAAGAGTTTGCTAGAAATAACTGTTAATAGATTATCTGGGTTCTAAGGAAATCTATGTTGTTGCTTTTTAAGTTACTAGCACCCATTATCAATTATTTATTCTGAGATTTGTAATAGAGATCTTGACTTTTTATCAGATGACCCTTTCTTACAATCACATAGGCAAAAAAAAAAAAAAAATTCGAAGTAGCTTTAAGTTCTACGACTTAAACTGTTTATTGACTACATCATGGAGACATTAAAATATATTAACAATCAAAATTTGTCTACAGATTGATAACACAGCATGAGAGAATCCTAGTGCTATAAAAGAGTCTAGATTTTGGGACCAAATTGCTCCAGTTATGGGATAATTAAACAATTTCAGCCCCGGGGAAGGCTGCTTTGGCTGGCAGCTTGACTGTACTAACAGATGAACTTGTTTTGCAAGCAAATGAGTAAACAATCTGTTAAATATAATTAATTTGTTTTTACACATTTTTCTTCCACTTTTTATTTACCAAATAATTCTCGTCTCCACTTAAACATAGAATACTGATTGCACAAATATGAGCTCCCACTTAAGTGATATAAATAAGAAATGGAGCAAAAACGTTTTTTACTTCATTGTCCCATGGTATTTGGCATGTTGTTTACTCTTAGTTGTATTGTCACTACTGAAGATGCTCCTTAAAACCACACAATTAATTTACCTGATTTGTCTAATAAATTCCCTTTATAGGTGATGTATCTAGTTAAATATGCAATTATCTAGTAATAAATTGTACAGAGGAAAAGACAGTGGAGAAGTATTTCTCCTTAGATTATGAAAAGTTTATGCTGTTGGCATTAATGATTAACAAGTCGATTTTTATGCATGCCTTAAAATAATCTTTACGAAAATATCCTTTCAATAAAACACTGATTTATTTATTTTATATAACAAACACATAGCACCTACTAAACAATGTGCATGGTTCTAAGTGATTTATAACTTATTTATTTCTCAAAATAACCACAGGATTAGGTATTACCCTTATATGATGAAGGACATGGACATAAAGTGAAGTAATTCACTAAGGACACAAAGCTAATATGTGCGTTTGAACATAGGCAGAGGTAACAAAACACAGCTTTTAGAATCTATTGGTACATTCAATGTTGTCTCCTTCAAGTTCATTTTGGAACTGTACACTTTAGAGATTTTTTGACTAAATATAATTTTCTATCATTCTACTTTCTTGGACAGACTGAAGGTCGCTTGTCTGTCTGGAAGCGATCCTTTCTTAGCACATAGAACAAAGACAATATGGGCAGACTCAGTTTTCCTAAAAGATCAGCCCAAAGAGAGCAAAGTTAAAGTAGATTAAACAGACAGTGGACCCAAGTCTAAGCTTTATCTTGCCACCTTATTTTCAATTGGCCATACTTCATAGGAGTATCTTCTCTTGCTGGCCCTTGGCATAGAAGTGTCCTAAGAGCCCCCACACATCATATGATGTTTTGGAATTTTTCACAACAAAGTGTAAAGAGAGTTTGGTTTGTTTGAGTAGAGTCAGGTTTTCAAGGATCTTGAAGATTGACTTTGAGGTGTTCAGTCTAAGTTGTAAGAGAATAGAGGGCCACTGAAGGTTCTAGAGTTGAGAAATGACAGACAGATGCCATGCCTAAAGACTAGTTTGTGGAATGGTACAAAATGAATCAAAGTAGACCATGCATATGGCCAGACAGACAAATTATACAGGTAACTTGTTGGGTGAGGGGGTCAGAGAGGGAGGATAAGATAAAGAGAGAGGTCTACGGTAATTACAGAGCTTCAAGCATGGGTAATCAGAAGAATGTCATTTCACTCCCATTACTAGATGAGAAAAATCTTGTCTGGTAGGAGAAAAGGGAGACGAGAAAGGTGGCATAGAGTTGGAAGAGAGAAGAAGTGAATAAAACTATTGAACAATATACATAAAGACTTATTTGATCATCACTTGCATCATGAAGCTAAAATGCTCAAACTTTGTAAAAGTAGAACTTTTTTGAGATGTATAATATTGGGGAGGCAGAGCTATGCAAGCGCTGGTCTGTGAAGAAGAAAATTTTATCTCTATTCTAATTCCTTCATTGTAACTAGCCCTACTCTGTGAGGTAATCAGTCTAAATTGGTAGCTCCTATTACTTTCTCATGGAACCCATATGTTTCTTCATAGCATTATCATAATTTGTAATTATATATCCATTTACATGTTTACTTGTTAAATGTCTGTTTCCTACACTAAATTGAAATCTTTATGAAGCCATGAACGTTATTTTATTTTACAGCCATGTGTATCCCATTATTCACATAGTTTATGGTACAAGATGAGTAAATTAATCATCCAGGTTTCTTCTGCTCAATAAGAGCTAAATTTGTTTGTTTAAATCTTACAGACTAAAAAACAGGTAATACCTGGAAGATGCTATTCATTATACTCTGCTGAAAAAAAATGAAATCCATGTCTATAAACTACCTGAATTTTACTGGAAATAAAAGATAAGGAAAAGTTGCAAGTAGGTTAGCAGTGAATCACCAAACTTAAATATTCCTTTTAAGTGGTTAAACTCTATTAACATTTCAACTGTTCAAGTTCTTGGATATAAAATATTTATGAATACAAAAGGTTATAATGTAACATTATAATAAGCAGAGAAAAAAGCACTACTCTGGATCAGAGACAGTTACATTATAAGTAACAGAAGTTAGCTGAACAGCTAGAGTACTAACAACAACAAAAAAGTATGCCTTGAGATGAAAAAAAAAATGTGTGCTCATAAAATTTCAAATACTTCAATCAAAGTATGGTATGACATACATTAATTTTTTCCCACAGATGAAAGACCCAAATAAAGCAAGCTTGAAAAAAATCAAAGTACAATAAAGGTCTGTGATCCAGAACATCTTCAATCATAGCCTCTTATTCTGCTATGTCATCTAATTTCACCATTCTCCACTCCAGTGCCTTTGACCTTCAGAGAACAATAATGCCAATGACTTTTACAGTTATTTGCCCCATTGTGCCACTGTAATTGAGTTCATCTAAGAACCTGTTTGATATTGTATAATAATTGTTTGTGCAAGAGTTATTTTAGCCACACTAAGTCTTTATAAAATCTAATGAAGAAACTTAAGAGCTGTTTTGTGTTATTAGTGATAAAGCACCTCAACTCTATTAAAATATTCACTATTGTTTGAATTTTAAAATATATTTATCTTTACTTTTATGTTTAGAAATAAAAACACAAAGGACAGTTTTACTTTATTATGTTCTTTTGTCTTGAAATGAAAGAAAAAATTCTCCCTGCAGAAGTGTTCCTATTGGTGTTTTTTTTTTTTGATGATGAATGAAATATACATCAGTAATTTTAATTGTTTTATATATTCTCAAGTTATTATTATCCCAACATTCTCTTAAAATATATTTAATATTAAGTATGTATACAGGTTAAAGTAGTCTCTTCAAATAAGGATATTTTTCAATTATCTCAAGGAAAAAGACTAAAAATAGGAAATAAAATTCTTCAAAAACTCTCTCTCCTCCTTGCAATAAGTATCCAAGCTTTTACAAATGCCAGACATTTAACTTCTAGAAATATTACAGTGCCCAGTCTCTATGTAAAAAAGGTCCAATTTTTTTATTTACTTCAAGTAATACTCAACACAACAAAATCTCAATGCATAGAATATTCTGAGCAGTCTCTTTTTAAATGTAATTTTATTCATTAAAGGTGCCCATTTAAGTTGAAAAACTCACTCTAACACCAAAGTTGAAGTTGACCTTGTAGCTGGCAAGGCCCTTCTCCCAGTCAGGCCAACATCTGAATAGTTACCACCAAGAAAGTTTTTCTGTACTGACACTGATGAACCTGGCAGATGAGAGTGCCCCAGGTCAGTCTATCTAATACCATCAAAGTGAATCTCTTCCAACCTGAATGAACCTTCTGTGAAAGTGTGTGGACTGCAAGTAGGAGGAGGGCGGTAGTTGAAAATTTAAAGTAGATAGAATATGTCTAGTCAATCATAGCCTGTCTGCCTCTCATACATGAATTAGCCCATTGCCAGGCAATCATTCATCATAAATGTCCCAGATGATAAACGTGATTTTTTTTTAACCTACTCTCTACTCTCTTACCGTAAACTATGGTGTACATTTCAAGCATTTCTATAGTTTGGCTACTTTCCTCCTCTTCATCTGTGTCAGACACCTGTCATGTCAATCACACTTATTGCTCATCACCCTCTATACATAATACACTCATTCATTCCTCACTGTGTTTTAAGTGCACTTTTCCATCCCAACACCCCGATCTGAAATGTTCATCTTTCTAACTTTACTCAATACGAAGTCCACCATCCCTCAAAGTCAAGATCAAGTTCACTTTTACTTTTCTCTGTCTAATTTCAGTCCATCATGATTATTTTTATTCTACTATGTCATTACTTTGAACTTTAGTACATAAGAGTTTATTAATTGTTTCAAGTCCATTGAGTAGTCGGTCATTTAACTGAACTGTGAGGTCTCTCAGGACAGAGCCCATATTTTGTGCTTCCTGATTACTAGCAGTGCTAGATATCATATTGAAAGGGCAGGCTTTATACTGAACTGATTTTCCATGCTGGCAGCTGAACAGAAAGTAGAAATCCATTCAGTAAAGGCAAGGACAAGTGGACGGCAATGTTTTACTATCATTGCTAGGGTAAGAAGAATGATAAAAACCACTAAATCTGCCTACTGAAATACCAGGGAATAACAACATTATCAAATAGGTATTCCTATCTCCATTTACAGATGAGAAAAGGGAGCTTTAGAGTAAGGAACTTGTTAAAGACCATGCATCAGTTAAAAGCAGTGAAACTTGAATAAAAATGTAGTTTGGTCGGACCCTAAAGCTTTTACCACAGAACTCTAGGAAGATTTTCACCTCTTAAAAAGTAGATACTTATTCACTAAAACATTAATCATCCACCCGAATTACCCATAATTTATTAGTTATATATTAAGAACAATAATCATTCAATCAAGCCTTGTTGAGTGCTAGATATTGTAAAATACACAAAAAATTAAAAGACAATTCTGACAATTAAGAATAAAATATAGATGAATGGCAAGAAATTAAGAGTTACAGAAAATATAATATGAAATGTCTTAAAAATACTATGTGATGTGTCCAATAAGTGGTGCCATGAGTTTTTATGGGGGTAACTGTCATTGTAGGCTAAAGCTTCAAGACAAGATGGGCTAGGGGAAAGACCTCGAAAAATGAATGGAAAGCATATCTATTTCTGTCATGAAAAGAGAAGTCTTCAGAGATGGGAGGAGATCTGCTAAGTAAAGCACAGTTTCTGGTTCAGATGACATTGAGTAAACTCACTTGACAAAGGAGAGTGATGGATGGAAGGCTGGAAAGTTGTCCTAGGGAAATAGAAAGACAAGTCCTTATGGACTAATGTGGTAGGAATAGTTGGAACTGAAACAATGTTCTTTGTGCATGGCTCACTTCTTTTCAATTCTTTCCTTTCCTCTCAATTATTCCCTGGGCCCTTCTCTTTTAGAGGTCTTTGGAGACTATGGTTTTCTTTATATTCTTTTCAAAGTTTCTGGGCAAGCATAAACTATGGCATGGTTTACCAGTTTTCCTCTCTCCTCTCCCAATTTTCCTTTTCTTTTATGACATATGAAAGAAAAATTGTTTGTAAGTGTAATATAGTGTTAGACAATGTGATGTAGCAAAAAGGTATTCATGGCTTCTTAAGGCATACATAGCAGGATTTGACTCCAGTGCAGATGTCTAGTGGCAAATTGCTTGTTCTCTATATATCTCACATTCTCAATCTATAAAATAGTGAAAATAACAACTATTTGAGAAGTTTAATGTTAAAATTAGAAATTATATATGCAAAGCACCATTTTTATACACAGTAAATATAGTATTAGCTCTGAGTATTATTGATTTATTTAACATTCATGCCAAAATTTTATATTTTATGCCAGAAGCTCTCTTTCTTATAGTACAGCAATGAAAACAAAACAAAATAAAACAAAACACAGTCTACATGCTGTTAAGGAACTGATGTTCTGGTTAGAGAGATAGAAAACATTCAGATAATAAACATGCAATATAATTTTAGCTATAGTTAAAGGCTGTAAAAAAGAAAATAAGACAGGCTAAGAAGATATGAGTAGGAATGGGAGTGTGGAGGATTTAGGTAGCGTGGCCAGGGAAGTCTCAATATGGAGATTTATTTTTAATGAATAAAATATCATATGCAAAAATATGCTATGTAAAATATTTATCAACAAACAGATAATACTGAAATAGTTTCGAGTACTACAAAAATATTATCAATTTTAGATTAAATGGGATCAATACATCACAAAGGTTCCATCCAAGAACTTTTGAATAATTAGTATTTTACCAATGACTGAAAGACAAGGAATATTTTTTCTAAAGTGTTTGAAACCAGTGACTGATAAAAATGAATGAGAAACAAAAACAAATTGTCTTTGAAAGTATGATTTTAGCCAGTAAAAAATGTGATACATCTTCTTTTCAGTATTTACCTTATGTTCTTTCAAGAAAACTATTAAATAAAATGTGTGGTGGTTAAAACAGAAGCTTCAGAAAACAAACCATCTGGGTTCCCAGGCTCTAATTTTTCTTAGCTTTGTGACCTGGCTTATATAAATTGTATGTTAGTTTGTTGACGCTGTCAATTTTGTGGAAACTTCATTTTTATAAAAAGACCAACACATCCTATAGTAAAAATGTTATCTTTTTGGCAATAGAGTGATATTACTTGTATAGACTAAGCTGAATCAAACGTCAGCTGTATTAAATTTCCAGCTTAGCTAAAACAAGCGAAGAAAGTAATGGTCTATAAAATATAGTTATTAGGTTAGATATTTTCTATGGTTGTTTCCAATTTTAATTCCATGACTGCTTACTTTCCTTTATGTATTATATGAGAACTACCTCAGTGTATAATTGATTTGAGGCAACTAAATCTTTAAGCTTTATGATTGGAAAGGAAAATAAAATAATATATTGTGCTTATTCTTTCTTTTTTATGGACTCAGTTTCTTTTACAAAGTAGAATAACTAGATGCCATCAGGTTACATATAATTATCTCCTTTGATTTTGGGAAAATACTTTACTAAACTTTTTCTTTGGTAAAGAAAATGTGTACAACATACACATATTTGTGTATGCATGTGTATTATACCTGAGAACATGAAAAAATAACGACACTGTAACATCATGTGTTATTATTTCAAACTGATAATTTATTGACATCCTTATGTGATAATTTTTTTTAATTCTAGTAAATTAACAAATTCTCATTTTCAGAGAAATAATCCCCACTTGATAGTCAACTAGCTTGCATTTGAAATAAAAAGATAGTTTTTTTCAGCAGTCGAAAGAGAATAAGCAAATAACCATTGTTTTAAGTTCCTTTCCTAAAAGTGTGCACTAGTAAAAGAGCCTTTAAGATTATGTTCCACATTCTAATTTGTAGTGAGTCATCCTTCTGTCCTATAAAATATGATACAAAAAGAATGCAGAGACTCATCCTCCAGCTAATGCATTGTTTAGAGACTTACTAACTTTGGATGAGAGCACATGGCCATGAGGACACGAGAAAATCTGAGCACTGCAGAAGCAACTACATAATTTGCTTCTTGATTTATTAGATCTTTGGCAGGCAATGCTCCAAGCTTCCATGCATATATGGGCAATTGGGGCATCTGTGATGAAGTGCTGTTGACAGAAATATGGCCTGTGGTAACATGATTGCTATAATAAGGAACAACGGTAAGTCAGACAGCTGTATCAATGGTTATTCTTTGCTTTGATATTTCAAAATGTCAATGCACCATCACAAACTGTCAGGGGAAAAAAATGTAAAAGATGTGGGGAGAGGAAAGAACACTTCTATCTGCAGTTCTTTAATCAAGTCATTGTTTGAAATGTCCCTAATCACAAGTATATAATACATGCAGTTCTGCTACTTCCCTCTGAAAAAATAATGAGGATTTCATCAAAAGCTAATGCCAAGTTCATCAGTCTTATTTTGAAGTCATCATTTTTTTTTTTTTTTTTTTACCTTGTAAGACATTACAGCTTAACCCTTCAAGGTCTATACTAGAATCTTCTTGATAATATATAAGAACTTATAACTGTAATATTGCTTCATATAAAAACATATTTATAACATATAAAATTGTATCAGAGAAGCCAGAAAAAGTCACAACTTTAGGCTGAATTTAGCTATTATGTATCTGAAGACCTAAAAATAAGGGAAGAACTAAATTAGCTAACTGATTCCACATTTTGGTTCTGTCTAATCTATAGCAAAAAAAAAAAAGTATCTTAAAGAAATAATTGTTTCAAATAAATATTCTTAATTTTACATATCTCGTTTTTCTAGTCTCTTTATCTGTGCTCTAGTTTATCAAATATTGAACTTTAAAGTATTAATGACTTCTGTAGAAATAACTTCAAATGCACAATATATCTCTACTGACTATAATATATTCAATACTTTTCATTAGTTCTTGAATTCAGGAATTAATCTACATGATAAACTATAGAATCAATTCTAAAAGAGAATTAAGAACAACATGTAACTAAAATTATGCAGACAGAGCAGGTGAAATATAAGGGAGTTATCTTGCTCTTATATGATTATAATATATAAATACATTCACAGGTTAGTATACTGTGCTATACCAAATATAAACATGTGTATTTTTCTCAACAAGAGTTAAAGAATTTAATAAACAATATATACTTTTTTTTTTTTTTTTTTTTTTTTTTTTTAGCAAAGAACGAAAGAAGGACACTGTATAAAAGGAATTTACTTCTGGTGGTTTTATGCAATGGCCAGACTAAGCTTGAAAATACTGATGTATTTTGTGGTGTATGGAAATCCAAAGAAATCATTAAATATTGTTACATTCCATGATAAGAACTATGATTGTGCTGAAAATTCAATCAGGTTCTCTTGCTAGTCCAATAACAATAATTTTAAGATGTTCACACCAACAAAACCAGTGAACCATGGTATTGCATTCAACGAACAGAATGAAGCCAGACACTAAGTCTATGATATAGAAAACACAAAACTATATTTAATATTTCTTTATGTTTTCAGCTATTTTGTACTTAAAAGGACAGGTTTTAAAAATGTAATAAAAATTCATATATACAGCACTCTGCTTTTTTATAGTCTTACACATTAACTTACCCAATACCATGGCGCTTTCTGCTAATGAAAAGAAAGCAGGCTGTACAAATCTTCTTAAGTCTCTTGTGGCAAGAAAACTATTACAGAAATGAATAGAAGGAAGTCTCCGGAGCTTTCTCCCTGCCTTCTTGTTTTACCAAAGGCTGTTAAGATCATACTGAGAACTGTCAAAGCTAAATAAACCACTGGCAATTGGGTTTATACCCTTTGGGCAGTCAGGCTTTCATAGGGGATGATTCGACTTTGTCCAAGCACCAATATATTAGAAACAATATGAAAACTCCCAGAGACTAGAGACTGGCTTATAACTGTAGACAAAGAGGCACTTTGCTGCTTGTGGTTTGCAAGAGAGGGCTTGTCAGAGAGAGTTAATTCAAGCAGCCTGAAATTACATCAAACCCGAACATCTAAGCACTGGTAATCTGCAGCTTTGCACATTGTATTTTTAAAGCTGTTCAGCTGCAGGGTGAGAGAACAACCTGGTTTCCAGAATCATTTAGAAATGTGAAATTTCTTACCTTCCATCTCTGACAAGGAAATACTCATTAACTTGTATGGGGTGAAGTGGGAGGGATGACTTTCAAGCCACTTCTAGGAAATCGTTGAAGGTCAAAGTCAGATTATTATTTTACAATATCTTCTGAACAAATTTATTTATATTCAGAATAAATGAGTAAACTCATTGAAAATTAGAATTATAGAAATATGGATATATATGGAAGGTACCTGGGAAGTCAAGGCCTTCATCTGCATTTTACAGATGAATATACATGAGCTTTACACACTGAGTTTTAAAAATCTCATTTACATAGAAAATTTTATAAAGCACTATCAGTATGAATAATTTGATGTAATTGTTTATTTTCAATTTATATAGGTAGATTTTTAGAAAAAATATATAATAATTTTAATATTTCTCAAACACTTAATGCATACATTCGCTGACTGTATACAGATGTAAATATATGTACATTCGAATGTGCAGAGAGCGGGGGGCAGGAGAGAGAAGAGAGATTTTCCTATGCCAAGCAAGCACCGGCTGGGGACAGGAAAATAGTATCTGACTTAATAGTTTATGATTATATTTCTATAATCATGAGCATCCATATAGGTTATACAAATTCTACTGAAGTCCAGTATTGTCTGGACTTCATGTTTATGGTAAGATTCATGTTAGTTGTATGTTTTCTACATGGAAGAGCAAAATTTTAAGCCTGGTTCTTTTATTTATTAGCTGTGTGAACTTTGCCACCTCATTTAAAAACAATTTCAACTTCTATAAAACAGAAATCATAATGTCTAATTAGAAGGCTGTCAAGATTAAATTATTTCACTCATGTCAAAGAATATGACGTAAAATAGGTAAAACAAATGTTGGTTTTCCTAGACTCAGAATTTTACATAATGGCAAAAAGGTACCTTCAAAAACATATTTTGTACTTGTATCCGAATGTGTCTTTGCTCAATGGTCCCATGCCTAACTGATGTACCATCTTAATTACACCCTTAACTAGAATTCTCATATTAACCTATATCATCAAAGTACTAAACTTTGTGAAAATATTTTAGAAGATATTTAAATATCTGCACTGATATATCAAGTTTATGACCTGGTACTATGTATTTATTCTAGAGACATTAGTAACTTTGCTTCATTTCCTCTTTAAGCAATTCACATTAATAATAAAGTCTTATTCTGCATCATGGTGCTCGATTTCAGAGCTCTCAAAATTAAGAAATCAATTCATAGTAAAATGAATTTAAGCTGAACCCTGTAATCACCTCTTAATTTTACTTAATGCAGTGTGTATATTTAGATGGCAAGTTAGCTGATTTAGCTGACCCTTGCTCAATTCATGGATCAGTTCACCAAATGTATTTATATATTTCTCCAAAGTCATACACCAGTGAACTATAAAATTAAGATCTCTTCTTTTCACTATCATTGGTTCTTTGATTTCCCAACTATTCACTTTTAACTTCCATCCTTTATTTATAATGAAACAATTAGAGAAATTGAATAATGGAATATTATATTAGATATTTTATATTATTTATGTACAAAAATATTTTTACATCTATTTAATGCTTTACATTGTGTACAAGAAAACCAGTACATAAATCAATCTATACCACTACCTATTCCTTTACAGGCATCTTAATGTTGAAACTGCATTTTATTATATTCTAAAAATACAGAGTCATTGAATGGCTGCTTTGAATTTTTAAAAATTTTCTCTATTAGAATTTCCTAAACACTGATTTTTTAAAAACTTATATTTTTTTAAAAACTATATTAAGAATGATTTTCTAACTTTGCAGAGTCTTCTATGAAAGCAATTTTAAGAAGCCATATAGTATTGCAACAGGTAGATCTTCCATAATTCTTGTAATAATCTTGTCTCGGATATGTGAACTAATGCCAATTTGATCCTCCTGACAAAACATCAGTTTGAGCATTCCTGAAAAACATCTTCATAACTCTTTAGACTTATTCCTTAACATAAATATTTCAAAATGGCATTTTTGGGCCAAGGTGATATAAATGTTTCAGCTTGCTCTCATGAAACTTTATAATAATTCATATAGCACTTATGTATAAGAATGCCTAAATATTTTACATATAACTCTGCACACAAGGTCAAACTGATAGATAAAAATATTAAATTGTAATTTAAATAGAATTTTGAGTTGTTTGTTTATAAATGTTGACAAAATTTATATTACATTATCCACTCTCTAATGAACATATAACATTATATATATATATGATCTTCTTCAAATAATGGGGCTGTGGGTGCACCCAATCAGTCTTTATTCTGGTCCTATTTTTATTATATAATAAAATAAACCCTCCAAATTTTATTTGTTTTTTGCATAAAACACCTTTTCAAAATTCTTTGCTTATATGCAATTGGTTTAGTTGTCATTTTAACCTGTCAGATTTATATTCTTTTATTTAGTTCTTGTAAAAAGAAAGGGAAGAAAAACTTTCCAGTTCTTTAGTAATTGCCTAGAAGATATCTAAACTGAATATTTTATTCCCCTAAACCTATTTCTAATCAGCTGAGGTTGTTAAAGAACCGGGTACTTTGAGGGACCTCATTATGTCAGGCCCTCACTGGACTAAAGACTTTCTTGAGCAAATAACGATGGGACTTGTTTTAACCAACCATATACCAGTGACCTCAAACAGTCTATCTAGAAGGCAGCTTTCAATCTTTAGCTAGGATAAGTAAAATAGAGACCCTCTCCTTTCCAGGGCTTAAAAACCCTTCAGCAGAATACTCTGATTGTTTCCCCCACAGATCTGTGTTCCCTTGCCTGGTAGCTTCCCCACCCCTAAGACCTGGTGGTCTTTATTCCCTAACATCCCATTTCCTTGATTCTAAGAAACCATACATTTTTAAGACACATCATGGATTTAATATGTCTTTATTGGGGAAAGACATTACTAAACATAAGCATGATATAAAATTACATTAATTTAAAACCAAAATTTGATTTTAGAATTGTTGAAATGTGGGGAAAAATAAACTCAGGCTCTAAGGCCAAACGGGTTGGGTTTGAGTCCTGATATTATGATTTACTGTCCCATGATCTTGGACCTTAGTTTTCTCATCCTTCAAATAGAGATAATAACAGAATTCTACTCAGAGAGTGATTAAACAAAATAATTAAAATTAAGCTCTTAATTCAGAGTTTGGCACAAAACAATCATTTGGTAAATATTGATTAATATAAGCATAAGTTAATTTTTGAGGATTGGCATCAAAGTTTTGTTATACAATAGTATAATAAAATGCTCCTGGTTCCTATCTTTTATGATGCAATCAAATAATTTCTAAAAATAAGCGTATCCATTTACATTGTATTTCTACAGATAAAATCAAAGCAAAGGTTAGATGTTAAAGATAGAATTTCTAGGTACATGAAAAATTTTGATGATCTATGAGCTCATTTCTAAGACTTCCAGAGAGATTTCCCATGGTGCCTTAAACTCATTCTCATCCTCTCCCCTTAGTGAACACGTTCAGCCAGCACAAAAATCAAGATTACAGGTGGCTGATTTCTCTATTTTCTAACTTTATGTTCTTCATCAGGTTACAAACTGCCACAATTATAAAATCTGAATACTCTACAATATTATCTCGTCTGATGTCTGGATGTTCCTCAAGTGTCTCCTTACCCCCCTGTTTCTGTCTAATGAAATGCAATAAAACATTTCTAAAGGTCATGTGGGAAATGCACATATCAAGTAGCAATACTTACAAACTAGAGGCTCAGAATATACCTTTTTTTTTTTTCCTTTCAAAAGTCACATCAAGCTCAATGGGTAATTATTTCATTTTCAAGTGGCAATATAACATCTGGAAAAAAATGGAATTCACTTGGCTCTTTGAGTTTTATTCTGATTTTTCCTGACGTCGTTATCCTTTGACTTGTCTTTCATGGCTGCATTCATTATGGTATACCGTACTTGAAATCTCTTGAATAAATATAACTTCAATAAGATTAAGTAGTTACCTCCAAGTAAAACTTTTTTAAAAATTTCACCAAATGGCTAAAATACAATATTTAAAAAAGCTTTGGTTACCAGTGCATATTTTCAAATAATGTAGCTTCCAGGAAAATGACATTAACTCATATTTTTGGTTTGACATAAATCCTGTATTTTCTAAACATCCAAGGAATACAGAGCAATTTTTACACTGTCATTTAATTTTAGCAAATATATACCCAGCCATTCATTATTTTAATGTTTCTATAACTAAAATGAACTTGGGGGCCAAGAGAGCAATTTATTTAGGTTTTCACAAAGATATCACTTCAGTATTTGGAAATTAGAGAAAATTAGAATAGACAACTCTAATTAGAATAGAAAACAAACATACACACACACACATACGCACACACACAAATAATTAAAAAACTAAAGGCACACATAGTCTGCAACAAAGCATTACCAGAGACCTGTTTTAAAGTGAGGCCCTTTCTAAACTGTTTTGCTGAGCTATATTTATAATATTATGAACAAATAAGAGCGGGCTGTGAACACAAAACAAGGGTACTCTTAAATTATTTTTAATGGAATTCTTTAAGGTAAAAAGTCAGATCTGTTTTTAGTTTATTTAATTACAGGATAGGAGCTACCTTCCCTCTCCATTCAGAAGATAATAAAGACACAAGATATGTCAATGAAAAACATAATTTTGAGTCACAGTCTTCTCATTGTTTTGCTGTATAACTTAAACTGTGCCTCAGTGTCTTTGCTTTGACAAAGTTCTTATAATAATAATGGCGACTATAAAGGCTGAATATAAAATTTTAATACATTTTTTGGGATGATGTTTGACCCATGGTAGGTGGAATTTATCTCTAAGTAATACATTCCAATAATTTTCTTTACTTGAAATAATCACATAAGGATCAATTTGCTCAAAAATGTAGTTTTTGATACATTCTCATAATGGAGATTCCTCAGTTATTTCATAGACTCACAGGGATCTAAAGGACAAGTAGAACAATTCCTCATTCCAAAGGGTTCCGAATTTTCTCATTTTGTGGCACTTTTAGTGTCTTAGCAATTTTTATATGATATTCCCAGGTCAGAAATATGTGAGAATTTTATTAAATAGTTGAGTCCAAAAACTTAACAGTTATTTATGTTCTAACAACTTAATAGCCCAATGATTAAATAATATATATTAACAAAATTAAAACATTATTTCATTTCATTCTTAAATGACCAGAATTACTTACTAATAGAATGCACACACCTGTTGAGCCTGACACAATTTCTCAAACTTTGGAATAAGATTAATTGAACATCCTCACTTTCATTTCCTGTTCTTCATCGACATTTGTATTATACTTGCTTTTTATCACAGCAACTACCAAAAATTAAGCTTTACAAAAATATGACATCATTAAAAGTAATGTATGTGATCTGATGTTGAAAGAGTGAACAGCCTCAATCAATTGATTTATGCAGTGTCTGAAAGGCTATGCTGTTTTGCAAAATATTTAAATATTTGGTGGTGCCCCTGTGAGTTTACTGAAGTGCTTCAGAGCACTTTCACACACAATTTTGGAACTTTAACCTTAAACAATTGTTTTTTTTATCATGAAAATTAAAGGTATTTTATTATCATCAACAAAGGTTTTTGTGTCCTCCTATAGGTGGAATGTCATTGTGGAAAGCTATGATAAGATCTTTCTTCAAACAAAAGAAAACAAAGAGATGAAAATAAAAATCCTTTTTTTCTCCCCATAATACCCAGCACAATAACACAAATTTGGATGCATTGCTATTGATGACTGGCTTCTAATCCTTCTTCTGAGTCTTGTTCTCAAAATGGTTGGGGGAAAGTTGGTGGTATTCCTATGGCAGCTAAAGTTACTAGTTTCTAATGGGGTGTGGGACAGGACATGAAAGAGAAAACAGACTGGATGGAAAATGCAGGTACTTCCAGCTCAAGAATTGGAGAGGGAGAGGATGAGTCCTCTCATCTCCGACATTCCTTCATACCTATCTATTCAAATCTGACCAACGCGTATCAACTAAACAGGTGATTTTTTAAGGCCTTGATGGTTTCCAGGAAGCCCCAGCTAGCCACTGGATCCAGAATCATCTTTATCCATACCACTAGGTGGGGCAAACTAAGCAAGAACTTGTATTTGTCTAAATTTTTCAATCTATTCCCAAATTCCTAGCCAGCCAGCTGCACAGGCTCATCCTGGCAATTTCATTAACTCATATTTTGTAGAATTGAATATTTTGGATCCACCCATTGAGTTATGGTAGTAGGAAGATTTAATTTATCCTGTATCAATATCTACTGGAACTCAGTTCTGTACCAGCACATGCTTGGTGCTCCAGGCATGATACAGATAGTTAATGCTTCCATAATTCAGAGAAGAGAATATCTTTTCAGGCTTCTCACAAGTATATAGAGTTTATTCATCCAGAGTCCTAGCTATGAGCCAGGTCCTTATCTCCAGCTCCAATATGGCACCAAAATGGAGGCATCCAAACTTCTGCCAATATGGCCAGACTCTGGAGAACTTGGGAAGTCTGGTGGAATCTTCAGTCATGCGAGAAGAAAGGTGTCCATTTGGGATAGAAAGTGTGCCCTCCTACTCTAAACTATAACTGAAATTGGAGTAGGTATAGAGAATGTCAATTTTTCAATATTTATTATGTATTCAATCATCTTACTGAATTTATAATGTTCTTTTAGTTATCGTATTATTGCCAAATTTGTGTTACCTTTTTGTAAAATTTATTACAAATTTTTTCTCCTTTTTAAATTGAATTGACTAGAATTTTCAGAATAATTTTTAATATTACTTATAGTGAGTAAATTTAGACTTTTCCTGACTTTAGTAGAAATCTTTTTAGCATTGTACTATTAAATATATTTCTGGCAACATATGCTAATTTAAAAATTGTGCAATAAATGTTAATATATTTTATATCTCCTTTTAATGTATTGTTATATAAATACATTTTTTTTACTATCATGACTACGTCTAAAACAGGTATTTTTTTCACTAAAATATTCCATTACATAAGAAAAAATGTGTAATACAACAGGAAACAAATTCTATTTATGGTGCTTTGTTGTTTTCATTAAAAAAAAATAGTGACAATAATTCAAGATAAGTGGCATTCCTTAAGATCGCTCTATGTTATTTATTACCTTTTATTTTCCTAACAGCCAACATTCGAATTTATGGCCTAGCACTAACTAATTTTTAACTAAAAAGTCAAACTTGAACCATTGAAACATACTTGAATGAGCTCATTTTTTAAAAAAATCGATTAGCACTAATGTCTGCAGTAACAAGAAGTATTAGACAATTTAAATTTAATATTTTCTTTTTTATGTGTTGAAATCAAAGCACTTAAAAAACAGCCATAACACAGACATCAGGGCTTTGATAATCTACCAGATGGTGGTCAGACTATAAGACAGAGATAAGACTCTACTCATTTAATCTTGCTACTTGTCAGCTGTGCTGATAATAATATGAGAGGTGGCAGAAACTGTTTAAAGAAGGTGATGAAGTGTCCTTTTTATTTAAACGATATAGTCCTTTATTAGTGCCTATTTATCATAGATAAATTAAAGTGAATGATGGGAATATTTTATAGTCATAGTTAAATAGCAAATTGTTAGGTCTCAAGAAAAATATTATAGCAGATCTTAAATGACCAGTGGGTCTGAAAGAGTTAGGTTTTTAATAATCATTGTTGCAAATATTCAGAAATATTTAGGTCTCATGTGGAATATTTTTATTTGAGTTTTTTTTTTTTTTTTTTCCTTTCTGTCCCACATTTCAAACTACATGCTGGCTTCAGAGATCCCTTGGTTTCTTGTCAATTAATACCATCTTGTTCAAAGTTCTCTCAGCCTATAGGTAAAATTGAGAATATAAACCAACGTAGAATTATATTTCTGAAAGAAAATTATCAAAACACTGAGATAACATTGTGATGATCAAACTTGACCTACTAACTTGCTATAGACTGATTGTTCTTTTGACATAGTATCCATTACCTTAAAAATGCTATAAATTTATCAAACATTCTCATAAATCTGGATTTTACAAAATTATTTTTAGAATAAATACAAATAACTACAAATTCAATATTAATGTTGATTTAATTTAATGTCATAATAATTAATTGATTGAGGAAGAAAACCGCTTCTATATTTTTTTATGAAGTTGTTTTAACTTTTATCCTGAGAAGTGGTATTGGTTCTGCTCCACCCCATTTGTTTTACAAATGTGATATTCTTAATCAGTCTTAAGTTGTAGTAACACAAAGAAAATGGAGACAACTTTTAAAATGATAAAGTTTGGGTGGGGGAAGGAAAGAAAGGATTGACCCTCTACAGTGATCTAATGGTAAACATTTAAAAGGGAGACAATTAAAAATTTACCCTGAGAAAGTTAAATACTTTTACTTAACTTTTCAATTATTAATACTTAACTTTTCAATAATTGGGAGAAAGTTCCTACCCAACAGAGTGACATATTTAAAGCAATTGATATGTCAGAGAAACCTGTTCAGTGCAATGGGAAAGAGTGATTCATGACTCCGGTAATTTGAGGAAGTGTTATGCTAAGCATGGTCTCAAAATAATCATGAAATGAGCCTGCTTTCAGAAACAAGGATGCATGGCTGCAGGGGCCAATGCCAGATCTTCAATGAAAACATACCTCAAACAGAAAGCACTCTGTACTATTTTCTCCTGTGAGCTGCAGTTGCTCCTCAACAGGTGATTCAATTTAACCTTGACTTGAGGTTTATTATCTCTATATATTCTCTATCCTTAGCATTGGTACTCTGCTTCTCTCTGGATATTCTCTAAGCTTGGTACTCTGATTGCTTCTCTCATTAAGGTCGTCTTTACTTTGCAAGTAACCTAATTCAGTAATTGCAAAACCCAACTATCTTCCCTTAAAATTCCACTTCTACTTCACAACCTTGTTATGCTAATGGCCCCACAACAACTTTATCGCTTCCTGGTTTCAAAGTCCCAGGTCTCCTCCCATCACTAAGCTTCATAAAAGCTCTTACAGGATGAACAATGATATCATTGGGGATTATAACGGCTCTCATCTACATCTGTAAGAGGAGGACATTCTTCTAGAGGAAAAACTCTCTGTTGCAATTCTACTGAACAGTCTGAAAATTAAAATTATACTCTTTTCTCCCTCCATAAACTCATGTGGCATAAGCCTGCCCAGGTGCTAGAGGATATACGTAAGATACTGCTGGAATGGCGTGCTGTGTGGTTAGGGGAATGACTGCAGGTTTTGTCTCCAGTCCTCTGCCTCTGAACATTACCATCTGTCCACCCCTTATTTCCACCCTTTATTTCCATTTCTCTACATGGCCTTTCCCTCAGGTCTTAGGAGCTGATAATGCATTTTAGTCTGTCTGTCTGGTATTTTGCTTTGGCTTTTTTTCCTCTTCAATTCTCCATTGTATCCCAAAGGACCTCCTCCCAGCACTCTACTGGTAAATAAAATGCCCCAGTAGTAAACACACTACTTACATTCAGTGTACTAACTGACCACCAGTTTGAGGATGCAGGTAGCAGACCGTACTTAATGAAACAGTTCTATTTAAATCGACACACTGATTCTCAAAATCACCCTCACGTGTCCAAGAGCTACCCACATAATTGCATGCACTCACTCGCACACATACATTAAAGAGAAGGAGATGCCGGGAGGAAGGCAGCTATGGAGACATCCTTCTTTAAGAAAATTGTTAGAATTTATTGGAATGGACATGTGCAGGCTTATCTCTCTCCTCCCTGAAAATCTTTGTCTCCTTAATGGTTTTCAAAATTAACATAATTAAGCCTTGTAGATCACATTTTGTCTTCCCTATCTAAGAGTATCAGCTTGTGCAAGTGATCAGCAAAATCATTTTGTTAGCTGATCACAATAAGACCTATATTGTGTAGTTAGGAACATTGGATAGTGACAATAGAGGTCAACATCTTGCCTTTGCTCTCAGACAGACCAGAGTTCAAGCTTTATTGCTTTCCAGTAGCAAAAGAACTTGTATAAATTTCATATCTCAAACCTTCAGTACCTTTATCCTAAAATGGGAATAACTGCTTCTCCACAGGTTTGATGTGAGAACAAATGAGACAGTACTTATATAGTGCTACCTTGGTGGGCACATGTTATATAATTAATAGGTAATAGCTCTTCTTTTATTGCTATTATCATTATTGTTACTGACAAGAACCTGTATACCTAGTTTGAAAAATGCTCTTACTCAATGAAAATAAACATTTTCAACTATAATATAATCCCAAGGTAGAAGAAGATTCTGTTGCCGCATTATATAATAACTAACTGGATAACCTATTTTTCCAAATTATTGCAGAATGTTTTACAATTGAAATAAAAGTCCAAATAAATATTAAGCCAGAGAGAGTTGTATAGCAATCAGAAAAATTGGTGTTTAGCAATCAGAAAAATTGCTAAATATAAACCATGGTTGTTTACAATATAATTTTTCTCTCCTAGTAAAGCAATGTGCCAGTATTTTTTTCCATTATAATAATACAAGGAAAATAAACCATTGAATATAAATAAACCACTGTATTACATTTTCTACAATGAGAAAGAAATATATACCATAAAGTTCTTCCTTTAAAGTCCTAAGATTTCATAATACAACATTACAAGATAACACCTCCTGGGATTGCAGCATAAAACATAAGTTTCTAGTATTTGTTGTTTTTATTCCATGTGGTTAATAAAGTTACATTTATAGTGTTTTGCAACCAATAGTTGTTACATAAATGCCTTTGCTCTTACCATATCACAAATAATATATGATATTCAGGTCAGAAATCTAGTTTTAACACTTTGAGAATACTATGCTTTACATTATTCAGAGATCTATTTAAATTAGATAATCAAAATGAAGACTGCTGCTTCCCACAGACAGGAAAAACATACTTTAAATAGGACAAAATGCATAGTCAAAAACAAATGAACATGCTGAATGCAATTAAAGAAATGCACAAGATTTATTTTCCATCTGTCAGGCCAAAACAATGAGAAAATAAGTCATAAAGTTATAAAATATCACACTGTTTTTGAAGAAAGAGTCAAAAATTTAACCTTTTTCTTTCCCCTCCAGCTGAAAATGCAGGCTATTAAGACATTCGTTTCAATTTGATATTTTTGGAGCACTGGAAACAATTATCTGTGCTTCTTACCCTAACTCAAGTCCAAAGAGTTAAAGTATTCAGAGCTCATGAATGTGATGCAGGAGACTCTGTCACCAAGTCTCCTCCCATGGAGGATGGGGGCTGGCCTCACTGCAGGCACAGGGAAAAGGAGCCTTGGGCTACTGTGGCTACCTAGAACAGGAGAATCATGGAAGGCAGCTTATCTAACTGCTTTCCTTACCCCAGGACAAAAGAGAGAATCCAATCCAGAAAGAGAAAATGACTCATACAGAGTGGGTGTGAGCTCCACAAAGGGCAGAAGACTTCTCTGTCTTAATTCTGGTTTACTGGATTCTAAAAGAGTACTTGGCATAAAAAATGTCTTGATGACTAGTTATTAAATGAATGAATGAACAAGAACTTACTTAAGGGATAATTTTTTCCTGTCACCAGTTTGAGCAATTTCAATATCACACTTGAAGAACACTGGACTTTACAAAATTTTAAGTTAATAATTGTTTTCTTCTCTTTTTTGGTTAACAACTGGTATTTTGACAAAAATCCTTTTAAAAAAGCCAGTTTTATTAAAAATTCTAAGTAACTGTAGAATTAGTTCAATTGCAATAAAACAAATTATGGCAAGGAGGTAAAAATGTCCTTAAAACTACATTGGCAAATTAAATGAATATATTTTACATTTTAATTATAATGCCTTTCATTTGCCTAGAACTATAAGATTTCTAAAGTGGGGTACTATAAATTGTGTCCTTAGACTGTTATATTTCAGTTGATGAATAACTGATTTCCTATTATTTTGTAAGTGAACAGACTGCAGCTTATGTAATTATGCATGCATATATTTATATTTAATCATTAATAAATGCACACATACACATGACTTCCCCCAAAATGCCACCCCAATGCAGTGTCAAGCATATGGTAGCAATAGAAAGTAACTCCTCCTTACACTAGAATACAAACTAAATGCGAATGAAAATAGTTAAGGAAAGAACTGCTTCAGGTTATAATTCCAAAATCTAGAAAGATTACATTTCTGCAGCAAACTGACTTGAAAAAAGAGAGGTATAGAAAGTTCATCTTTGAAATTGTGAATAACAAAAGTAGTACAAATTTAAATTATCTTTTAAAACCCATGCATGTTCACAAATTCATGAGGACTCATGCATGTATACATTCATTTTTTTAATTTATGCATCCATTTATCCAATCATCCATTTGTCCATCCTTCCATCCATCCATCCGCTCATCCATCCATCCACCACCATCCATCCCATCCACCCATCCATCCATCCATCCACCATCCATCCATCCATCCATCCATCCATCCACCTATCCATCCACGTACCTATCTATTCATCCATCTATCCAAGATTTTGTTTATTCATTGATCTACTGAGTGTTGTCTTGTATATTTAGTGGTGAAAAATATTGCCCTTGTGCATCTTTAATTTTAGAGAGATATACAAACATTCAATAACTAACCAATTAAGTATTAGATTAAAATTGTGATTAATACTACAAGTATGGAAATATAGTGTGCTATGACTGCTTATATCAGAAGTTTCTAAAAGTATTTGGGGGTCAGGAAGGGCTTTCTTGGATACATTAGTTCTGAAGGAGACATACAAATCCATTATTTAGTGGAAGAGCATAAGGAACAATTTTCAAAGGAGGAGGAATAATTGTAGAACTCTGAAATAAAAAGGACCATTAAACCTATGAAAGACTAATGTGACTAAAAGGAAGAGAGTATAAGGAAGAAAGGTCACCCAAAAAGAGGTGAATTGGGTTGTTGGGAGCTTATAAATGGTCTTGTGGACCGGTTTAAGGAATTTGGCCTTAATCCTAAAAGCAATAGGAAGATGCTGAAGAATATAAAGCAGGGGTAAGACATGTTCATATAAATATCATTCAAAGATCTTTCTCACTGTAGTATGGAGAACAGATTATGAGTGACATAAAAACAGGCAAAAAATGTTAAAGAGGCTATTGCAGAAAAGAGATGAGTATGTATTCAATGAGAATCCTGGTGGTGGACATAAAGAGAAGTAGATAAATAAGCATTTCAAAGGTAATCGACATGATGTTCAGAAGGAGGTTTAGTCTGCATTTTAAATGATTAGTAGAGAAAATTGGGTTCCTTACCCCTTTTTAAGAACATAAAACTTGGAAGTACTGATTGTCTTTCAGACATAAACTAGCAATTCAGTTCCTAGAAGGGTAATTTCATACAATATTCATGCTGGCTGCTGGCCACTTTTGTCAGCTGGTGAGGTATCTGGTATTCTGTGGAAATGTATTTTTTTTGTACCATATGATCATATAGTTTTTTCTTCATTTTAGCTTCTTTGGTAAACATATATTCTCAAAGCTTTGTGGGTTTGAAATTGTATTTTGATGAAGGAATATTAATATGCACTTGGGAAATGTCTTTATAAAACAAAGTTAAATTGATTTTGATCTTGCAAAATATCTTAGAGTCATTATTAGTCTAATATGTAAGGGGATACAGTAATTACATATGTCCCTAATTATTTGAACAAGGAAGATTTTCCCAAGATCACCTCTATCAACTATTGCTTTATGAATGAACTTTGGGCAATTCTTGGTTAAATAGTAGTCTCTTGCTCTGAGCAGTATCTTTTATTTAATATTCCCATCCTGGCTTTGGAAACCAAAATTAGCCACAATGGTCTTTTCCCAAGAGAGTCAATAGGACTTGTCTGCAAATACTTTAAAATGTTTATTTGCTCTTCAGGCTGTTAAAGCTTGAGCAAACTCAAATGTACCACTTATAACTGTTGTAGTGATCATTTGGGAGAAGTTTATCATCTGTTTAGCAAGTCGTCTTTCATCCTTGTGTTGGTATTGGCTCTGTATGTGGTGTGGTTGGAGGTAGGATAGAGACAGTGGTCACGAGGAGGGTGAACAGTATTAACTCTAATTTTTCAGATTATAATCAATGATCTATTCATGGTAGGTTGCAGAAAAGTAAAAGATAGAAAGGGGAAAGAGTTCCTATTGCTTCTATTCACTGCTTCCCATCCTTATCCAAGTTAATATCCCTATTGCCTAAGAATCTGAAAATAGTATCACTTACATAAAAATTTCTAAATTGAATCTACATTCTGAAAATCTTTATCAGTCAAAACACTGAACTCTACTTCTAAAAACAAACAAAAAAATTGGCTGCCCTGATGGTCAAATAATTTCTTTATCCATCTGCCTTTAAGGTATAATACAATAAATATGCAAGATATCTCTTTATGAGAGCTTTATACATTTCTTTTCTTTGATAATTAAAAATGTATGTATATACAGGACTCCAGAAATATAAATTAAAAGCAACAAAGTATAAATAAAAATTATGGTTCTGGCAATGGTGATCAAAATAAAAGGACAAATTTGGAGCAGAAATACAATTTCAAACTCAGAGCGATTTTAGAATGGCTACTAATGTTAATGTTATGTGATATAGTATAGTATCATAAAGGCATTAATGCAAAAGAGACTGAATATTACCTGAAATATTTTAAATAAACAAACCATACTTAAGAATTTCATGTAAAGTGCTCAGTTTAGTGCCTGGAATATAATAAGTGGTATATAAATGCTAGGTACTATCACCTTTCTTATTGAACTCTTCTAATTCAATTTTGTACAATAGTCCACTTGTTCCACAATTCAATTTATAAGCTTGAGTAAAGAATGAATCAAATATCATTAACCAGGATAAAAAAAAAAATCAAGATTAGTAAGTTTAAGCTCTTTCAAATATGAAATATAAATTTTATATTTCTGCATCTCTTTCATCCACTAAAACCTGGAGTTTGCATCATTATATGTGCAAGAAAGTGCAAATATTATCACAAATGAAAAAAAATACCCATGGGCTCTTCATAAAACTTGCTTTAAAGAATTCTTCTTAAGAACTTGCTCCACAGTTGGTCCCTCAAAAAAAAAAAAAAAAAAAAAAGAGAGAGAGAGAGAGAGAAGAATCTCCAATTTCAAAGGTTTTGAAGCAACAGAATATCTTGTTTTATGTTCAAAGGTAATTGCTATTCTTATATTTGGCTACTAGCAATATGAGACTGTGGAACGTCCTTAGAAGCTACTGAACTTAGGAAGATGCATGTGTTTATGTATTAAGCAGATAAAAATAACATTAGCTCTTAGGTTTATTTCATTTCATTCAGCTATAGTTATCCCTTAGATTTCCAGCATAATCAATTCCAAAGTTGACCCAAGAATCGTGAAAGTATGAGTCTCAGAAGATGGAAAAATCTGTACTGAAAAGGAGTGAGCATAGTGTAAAGAGAGACCAAGGGAGATGTGGTGTCTAATTCCACTACTGCAACTTAACAGCTTGTGTAACTTTCTTGATTAGTAGACTCTGATCCTATATTTCCTTATCTGTAAAATGGGTTTAAGGATAATTAGATTTCAAAGTTGTAGCAAGAGCTAAAAATTAAGTAATATGTATAAAGTACATGCCACATATAAGAATCATTTATTCAAATATCAATTACTGAGCACCTAGTGTGTGCTGAGACACAGTGTTAATGATAAGGAAATACAAGTGAATAAGACAGATATATTTCATAGACATATTCTACCAAGTCATACAGAAAGTAACCAAGTAAATGAGTATGTTTTAAAAATATAATGTCAGAAATACACGATATCTGCACATCTCACAAATTTCAAAAAAAGAAAAAGAAAGGCTTAAGAATAGTTTTACAATAAAAGTCTAAAGAACAAACACTAAATGCAGCGCATGATTCCAGAATGGATTCTGAACACGAAATAAATAGCTACAGAGAACATTATTGGAATATTTGACAAATTTGAATATGAGCTTTAGATCTGGCACTATTATAACAATGTTAAATTTGATTTGGATTATTGTTCTGTGGTAAAATGATATCCTTGCTCTTAGGAATAAACACTGAAGTATTTAGGGATAAAGGAGCAAAATGCTTTCAACAACTCTCAAAAGGCTCAAAAACTGGAAGGAAAAGAGAGTAAGAATGCAAAAAGAAGGGATAACAGTAAAGCAAATGAGCAAAACGAAAATAATTAGTAAATCTTGGTAAAGTCTTTATGAGAGTTCCTTGTACTATTCCTGCAAATTTTCTATAAGTTTGAGATTACATAAAAATAAAAAAGTTACTTTGTTTGAAGGAAGGTAGAGTGTTATTCAACAAGTATAATTTCCTTTCCCCTCTTCTCTGGAACCTGACTTTCTGGAGTAAATTTTGCTAATCTTATTTAGAATTTTGGCAATAGAAACAGTGACTTTCAATTGTGTATGCCTTCCATATTGAGTAGTACCATTCTATCTCAATGGATTTGACAAAATCAATAATTTATAGTATAGGACTTTAGGTAGAATTATGTTACTGACGTGTATGAGTCAAAAAACATCCTTAAACACCTGGCACAGCTTCTAAAGCTGATGTTTTATTTGGAAAACAAGCTCAATGTGTAGCAAATACATAAAGCATACTGATATTCCAAGGCTAAGGAATTGACCTCACCTTTATTTCCCATAACAAGTAAGAGAAATGACAAACTTTAGTTTAATAAAGATGCATCTGTGGTTTTCAGTTTAATTATGCTAGCATTTCTTAGACTGGATCAAATCTATAATGTGCCTCACAGGCTCTATAATCAGAACTGCTCATTATATTCATTTCTCCATTACTGTAATTAATAGTGTCACACATAAACCCACTGGTGTCAACTGCTAGATTTACTTCTGACTTTTTAGAATAAGTGTGTATGCACATGCATGTGAATGTATGAGTTTGTGTGTGTATTTTAGAGTAGACAAGCATGGATATAAAATAACACATAAGAGAGATAAAAAGGTTTATTTATAGTATGGGAAAAATATGATCAAATAATTGTAAAAAGTACTATGCGTGATATGTTCTACAAAGGAAATTTCTACCTTTAACTTGTGAAAAGTGGGTAATTGTGAAAATATGGAATCTAGAAGTACTGCAGTGGTCATTATTTAAAAAGTTTAGTTTTGGTATTGCTGGTCTCTTTTGACCTTCTTCAGTCTTGGGCAAGAAAATAATATCTGGTCTATTTGACTTAAATTCCTTAAAATTCCATTATGTGAAGATAATTTATTTCTTCCAAATTTACTGCCTTAAATATTGGCAACAGCTTAATTTTATTATCATTTGAGTATTTATTCTAAAACTTAGGACAAATAAAAATTTAAGCCTGGAACTTCCACTGCCAGTTATGTTGGAGTATCTTACTGCAGATCTATGATTCTGCTAATAAAACATATCAAAATAAAATTTTAAACAATGGATTTGAAAGCATCAGAAAGCTACTGAGTTAGCCAGTTTTGGAGGCAGATCCTAGAGAGAAGGAAATTGTATTTAGGTGAGCTAAATTTTCTTCACATTTGCTTTCTCTTTGGGACATTTACTGATTCTTGAAGAGTGCCAATATGTGACTAAGCTGGGTAGAGAAGCTGCTAAGAGCCTTAAAACACAGAAGAGATTTTGGTGATTTCTCAAGGTTAGGAAAACAAAAATTGGAGTTCTGATATGGCAAGGCAGAACTTGACTGACCAAAATTCTAATCATGAGGTTCACAGAAATGAGACTGTTTTCCCATTGAGCCATTATCTGATTAAACTACAGAGGAAAAGATACAAAGAAACCCAGCAGAAAGTGTGAGAAAAAAGGCAAATATGACTAAAGAGATGCGTGGAGTCTTCAGCAAACTCACAGTACTAGGAAGACCAAAATCAAGTTTCAAGACCTCCAAGGAGAAGTGGCACTAGCAAATACTCCAGGCCCTAACTGACACTCCTGGAATATACTTAGGTGTAGAAGCAAACCAAAGGTAGACTGAACCTCGCCAAAATTGCAAACTAGCATCAAGTTAATTCAAGATATGATTGGCTATAGTGATATGTCTCTTTTTGGCCTGTCAGAGGATAGAGTAAATCATTGCTAAAATTTTTTATACACAAGATTAGCTGTGAAACCAAATTTTTTTGGAATATTAATAGAACCAGAAGAAAAAACAGGCAAACACAAAGTGACACAAATAAGAAAGTTATCAACTAAAATTTTAAAATAACTGTGATTAATATCTTTAGGCAAATGGATGACCAGGTAGAGAATTTGAATAGAAAATAAGAAAAGAATAAATGGAAAATTTTTAATTAAAAAATATAAAAACTGAAATTATAGCATGATAATAGGACATAGCTGAAGAACGAATGGATGAAATGGAAGATAGATCAATACAAAATATCTAGACTATAACACCAAAAGTAAAACAGATGGAAAGTACAGAGAGAAGCGTGAGAGACCTATTATATGCAACAGAGAGGCATATGTATGTTCATATGTATGTTAGTTATATAGTTCCAAACTCTTCATCAATAGCAGAATGGATAACTATACTTTAGTATGTTTATAAAATGGAAAACTATTTAGTATTGAAAAATAATATATTATCACTACACAAAAAATAATGATGAATAATTCAAACATAATATTATACAAAAGAAGCCATATACAAAAGAGTACATGCTTCATGATGCCATTTATATACAACTCAGAAATAGGTAGACTCAGTCATTATCATTAGACAGGAATTAATTACTGGGGCCACTGGGGGTGCTATTAATATTGTACTTCTTGACTTGATGGTGGTTACAGAGTATATTTGATTTATGAAAATTCACTGAATTGTAAACATGCTTTGTGTGGTTTTGTGCCTATAAGCTAAACTTCATCTTAAAAAAAGAATTAAAAAAATTAAAGCCTGAGTATGTTAAAGTTACAGTTAAAATTAAAGTTTTGTATGATAATATCCATCACTTTTATCCTCCCACAGCTAATAAAATCCCTTTGGACATTAATGGCTTTTGGCTTTCAAGGAATGTGATGAATTAATGAGGAGAGAGAATGTCAAAATTTTTTTTAAAAAGTAATAGGCTGAATAGGGGATGTGTGTATATCTGAAAGACTACTCAATAGTCCTCTACATCCTTAAAGAAATGAGCAGAATGGAGGTTGCTTAAGAACAAGCAAATTGTCCCACCAATTCTTTCCTGCTTTAGGAATTCAGCAGAGCCAGGGATGGCTGATTCGGCCACCAAGCAAGAATCAGAAATCATAATAATGTCACTACTATGGAACTTATAAAAAATAATAGATCAATGTGCTTCTGGTCTGCTTATTTGTTTATCTGTTTCTTTTTATCATTTCAGGAGGCAAGATGTCCCCAACTTATTTGGAGCCTCTTTCACAACTTTATACTATTTTGATTAGAATCTCTTAATTCTAGACTCAGCTCCTAGAGAGCATGGTCTGTTTCTTATTAGTTGTTTATCTACATTGCCTAATAAGGTAGCTGTCAAAGAGTGAATATTAACAAATGCGTGTTTCTTATTACTTGCATGGTCTAAACCCAGGGCTAATATTGTAGCATTTTAGGTATTGTACATGTTTTGACTTTGCTTCTTTTTTCCCCTCTGGAAAGAAAAAGAAAAATAACCCAGGAACTATGCCATCATTGGCAAACATAGATTAGAATTTATTTGTCCTGGTGTGACTGAAGCTCTTGCTAAATTTTCTCTAAGATTAAAAGTTTTGTCTGTGCTCTGACACATATGTTCATGATCAGATTTTGCCTTTGTCTCCAGACCAGACCGAACATTAGTAAAAATGCCCATATATCTTTTTATCTGATTACTCTTTGTGACTAAAAGGCATTTCCATTAATTATGTATATAGATGGCTCCCCACAAATGTAGTCAGTAAGAACATCACAAATTGGCAAATTGACACTTTAAAAAGTATTTCTGGGGATTAAGTGTAGATGGCATGTGAAAGCCATCTTAAATGTTCAGTATTACCACAAATGTTTCCTGCATACCTGACCTCAATTCTATAAAAATATTCACAAATGTACCCTAGAAGAGTATAAAATCCATTAAGAAGCAAAACACATTTGCTTCATGGTAATATCAAAATCAGAACTTTGGGTTTAAAAGTTTATTTGCTCCGGATCCAGCTTCCAAGAATCGAGGGTCACTGGTTCCTATAGCTTGACATTGAATATGATAACATGGAGAATAAGAGAAAATAGTTGTCACTGTCTCTAGTACATGTCAATCTTCTATTTCAATGGTCACTTTAACCAGATGATATATGGTTGGTGATTCATTTGCCTGGAACATTTTCTGGGCTAGATACTAGTAGGAAAAAAAGAAAAGGATACAAGAGCTATTTTGTTACTGCCCTGTACAACTGCACCCGACAGAAGAAAAAAAATCTATGTTCTTATATCATGTCCATTTTATTCCATACATCACTATTAATAACAACCATATTATGTTTTTACTATTAAATAAAACCTTAGAGGCAATCCTACTATAGAGATAAAGAACACTGAGATCTAGAGATTGAGCTTCTTGCTCATGACTTGACAGTTAATCAGTAATTAAGCTAAAGCACAATTGAGTTACTCTGACCAACAATAAGGAGGTATTCTCATAACTGCTGGGGTAGCTGTTTTCAAATTGTGTGATTTTTGAGGTCTGAAATAAATAAAGAAGAAATAAAACTCTTGTCCCACTCTAGTAAAATTAGTATCACTTTCTACTCTGGGATGTTCATTAATAATTATCTCTTAGTTCCCTGAAACAACTATTACTTTTCAGATCCTCCATCTCAACAGGAATGCTGAGAAAAGGAAGAGAGAAGAATAAAATCTTTGCAGGAACATCCGAAATGAAGAGGAGGTAAGTATTCAGAGAAAGAAAGTACCGGAGTAGAAAAATATGTCAAGCCTTACGCTATAAAGGACTCGCGTTGAAAATATGTTATATATGTTTGCATGGAGAGTAACAATTGATATTGTGGTTTTAAAATACATCCATGAATTCTCTGATACTCTTCTCTTCAAATGACAGAAACTAATTTTCCTTTTCGTGATTTTGGGCTAGACTTAGTGATTCACTTCTAATAAATAAACTATGGCAGAAATGATGGCGCCTTACTTCTAAGACTAGGACATAGAAAGTATTGTGACTTCCTTTTCTTCTCTTAGATCTATTGCCCTGTATTAAGCCTGCTGCTATATTGGGGGGACACTAAAGCAGCCTTATAGAGAAGCTCTTATGACAAGGAATTAAGTTTCCTGTCAATAACGAACACTAATTTGCCAGGCATGTGAGTGAGCCATCTTGGAAATGAACTCACCAGCCCCAATCAAGCCTTCAAATAACTGTAGCCCTGGCTGATATCTTGACTGTAAACTCATAAGAGATCTTAAACTAGAACCACTTGAATAAGTCACTTTTGAATTCTTGACTCATATCAACTGTGGCATTAATAAATGCTTATTGTTTTAAAAACCACTAAATATGGAAATAATTTGTCATACAGCAATAGATAACTAATAATGTTGTCATGTCAAATTGAAGAGCAGTGTCATAGTACTTATAAAACACAACTACTATTAGGGTAAACCTATGTCACATATCAGCCATTTTGTATGATTCAATCTACTACACAGGAGCCCTACCCACCTGCTTCATTCCTCATTTGGACTGGACTTTAGTCTCCCAGGATGCCTTTGTTGAATATGTTTGTCATTTTCCTAATTATAATCACATGGCAATATAGTCATAAGTTTCTGACACCATGTTCTGATGCAACAATTGGAAACTAATTATTTGTGGATTATCTCTTGGTTTAGACATGTAAAAGATAATTATTAGCAAATGACGATCATTCTCTTTTACGAAAGGTATTTTGGGTTTGGGGCTTGGGACAAATATTTGAATAAATAATGCTTCAAATATCTTACACAATCCTAAGTACAAAAAACTGTTTTCATCTGACGCTTAGATGTGCTGGGTAGATGTTCTTAGGACATCATGTTTTCTTTGAATTAAAAAAAACTCAAAACGATCAAACAGAAAAATCACACAAACCATCCATTCTGTAAATACATAGTTACCTTTCAATCCTCTCCTAATTTTAATGCCATTAACATGCCTCAGAGGGCCCAGGTAACACAAAATTAGCCTCTTGAAAACTTACTGTCTTTTGGGCAAAAATTTTGCCATTTCCACATTTCAATCGACACTTTTGAGTGAGAATTTATTTCTGCTTCTAGCCTCCCTGGAGCTTTCACTTATGGTTGGTTTTATGCAAAGCTTTAGGTGCAATCTTTCCAGTACCAGATCACAACGATTTTTACCTTTTTCACTTTCAGCTTTAATTGAAGACAAATCTTAAATGGGAACTTACAAAACCTTGGTAATTTTTACCCTGACCTAAAATGCAAGATATTGCTGTTATTTTAAAGAGCTTTCATCAATTATCTCTCGTAAGAATTTGTGGGGATATGTCACATATAAGTGTTATGGTGTGCTTATTTTCTTTAAAAAATATCATTAAGCTAAATTTTTTGACTAGCTAATGAAATTACTCTGTCGGCTTAGAGATCTATTGAAACAAATGTACTTACTTTTTCTCATGATTACATCTTAACTAAGATTTGGCCAATACCAAAATTAGTTAAAAGAAATAAAAAACTTTTCACAAATTCAAAGTTAGAAAACATGTTACATTATGTACATTGCCAGAGCATGAATTTACTTAATTTCCTAGTGAGAGCTCATAAAGTTCACTGTGCCTTTTTTCAGGTAATAAGATTAGAATTGACCTTTATGTTCATTTCTGCTCATTTCTATCCCTTAACATTAATTTTAAGAGTTCGTATGTATTTCTCTTCTATTCTATGATATATTTAATTATTAGTAACCATTTGCACTAATATAATTTGTATATGATAAATTATATATTCGTGTAAACACAGTAATTCTGACTCAGACACTAGTTGATTCAAATGTAGGTACAAAAGTCTTATTTTTTACTTTGTCTTCTCTTTATAGAGCTCAGTCTATCTCTATATCCTCTACAGAGAAAGATTATGAGCTGAAACACCTATTGTTACCCACTAGAGGACATTCTGAACATCTTAAACTATCGAAAACTGTATAGCTCGGACTTCCTTTGAAAACAAAGTGCTACATTAAAGAACAACAAACCAACTGGCACTAACTCAAACTTAATAAGTTGCTGAGCGAATCCATTTTTCAAAATAACCAGTGTGTGATTTGATGACAGTATTAGCAGTGCACTGTATGAGGATGAGAATGCTATGTTAAACCTGCTAATTTGCAGTAGCTTTTATGGAGGTATAATTTCCCATTTAAAATGTAAAATTTCTGTACAAAAACACTTGAATGATTATGAAAATGTAAGTAATCCTTTGCAAAAAGTAATTATGTTGAGGGAGACTTTTCTTTGCCTTCAGTGTTTTTATGCATGTGTTTGGTTCCATAAGCAAACTAATTAAAATGTTGCAAGACACACTGAAATGCTGGCATTTTAGATGGAAAGCAGTTGTATTCCTGGCAAAGATTGTTTTGTTTCTCAGGAATTTTTAAATTGTAGTGATAATAAACTATTCAGTCAAGCAAACCAAAACAAGAGCCAAACTCATGTGCTCAATCGTAGAGATCTGTAGCCACATGTTCATGCTACCACAAAGCCATGAATTTTCTAAGTATAAAGTAGGACAAAAACACATTTATTTAGTTGGCAAACATTTGGGGCAAAAGGAGATAAAACTGTAGAATTTATATAGCTAAAAATCTTAAAAATAATAATTTGGTTGACTGTTTCTAGGTTGACTGTTTCTATGATTTAGAAATGACTGGACAACTGGCTCACAAATGTTTCTACCACAAACAGGAATGCTCCAGCCTGACAGTTAATAAGGTGAAAAATTGTATATGGTACAGCTTCAACAGTAAATACCTGACCTGAGTGCCTAGGAGGTAAAGGCAGCTGCAGAATGACTGTCAGGAGTGCTGCTTGCAACAGATTACATTTGGAATGTGAAATGTCCATCCTCTTCCATTTTTGGTCAGTTGGTCATGCTTTGAGCAAGACTTATTGAGTTGCTATTTTGTTTCAATCACAGTTATAGGAAGTACAGTTTCAGTGGTCTGAATCTGATATGGTACCTGCCTACATGGATTGTATAGTCCAATATCTCTAGGAGGCAGCTTAGTGTGTTATAGACTCCAGTGAATTGTAGACTCCAGTGCTAGACCATATGGTCTTAAATCCTGGCTTGTCAACTAATTATCTGTGTGATATTGGACATGTAAACTAATATTTCCAGTAGGCCCATCTGTGGAATGAGAATAATAATGGTCTTGGCTAATGTAGCTGCTATGAAAATTAAACGAGTTAACCTATGTATAAATGTATAGTGCCTGGTACTCAGTAGTAAATAGGTTATTTATTATCATTTTTACCTCCAACCCAGCAGTGCTATAAATATTGCCTACTAGATAAGATAATATTTAATTTTATATAAGGTAGATATCCAATAAAAGTCAAAGATCAGAAAACCCCTAGAGGGTAACTAATAGCTATTGGCATTTGAAAGACTACTAATTACTTAGCATGTAAAACATAAGGATACATTCAGACCATTACCCAAATAAATTCATGTTAAACACAATAGAACACATACAGATAACAGCTGACATCAGCAGAATGGAGTAGAAGAACTATTTCTATAACACAGAAGAAAAATAGCAGTTTGAAATTATACTGTTATCATCCATCATAACTATCATTTATTCAGCCCTTACCATGAAAGCCAAGCACTAATCTCTTTAAATGCCAACCCAAGCAACTCTCACAGAAACCCTGTGGTGCAAGTACTATTATTTTATCCATTGTATAGATGAAAAAGTTGAGGCTCAAATAAGTTGAACAACTTTCTCCAGGCTATCTGCGTAATTAGCGATAAGGATGTGACAAGAACTCAAGTCTCTCTGAAGCTAAAGTGCATGTTATTATTCTGTACTGTAACCCATATAATAATATGAGCATGTTGCCACATCTTTAAATGTTCTTAACAAAACAAGTTTTCTAATGGCTGCAAAGTGTCCTAGTCTATGGAAGTAACATAATTTATTTACTTCTTTCTGTTCTGTTGACTATTTAGGTTGTTTCTAGTCCCTTAGCTATTGTAAATTATTTGAAAATAAAAATCTTCATGTATAAGTCTTTGTATACATAGCTGATGTTTCTTAGTATGGACTCCAATAAGTATAGTCACCAGGATGAAGGACTGAAATGTTTACAAAACTGTTAACACAAATTGCCAAATCACCCACCAGGAATGTTATAGCAATTAGCTCTCCCTCTAGCAATTTTTAAGCTTGCTTATTTCTCTGCATCCTTGCTAATCCTGAATATTAGAATCTTTTAAAAAAAAATCTTATTAATGTGCCAGACTTAAAAAAATAGTCCCTCATTGATTTAATTTGTATTTTTATTTCCACGAGGGTGCTCAGAGAGAAAAGTATCACATTAAAAAGAAAACATATGGACACTATTTTAACATTAATATCATCTCTATCCCTCAGCCTTTTTACATTCGATCTTTGGTTTTCCCTTAACAGAATTTTCTAAAACTCCAAGTCACAATTTAATTGTCAATGTTTGGAAAGTTTTCCCAACTTGTCTAGACAAAGTTTTACCTTCTCTGATCTGCGCACATGCCGTTATGTTATCCTACATTCCATTGTTGTAAAATTACTGTTTACCTCTCTGTTCTATTCTAGATTATGAACTACTAGAAAACACACGATCTTACGATATCGTGGATCCCCAGGACCCAACACATAATGAAAAGTCTTATAAAAAAACTTACTTAGCACTTCCCACAAAAATATATCAACTCTACATTTCAATCAATTTTTCATTTTTTGATTAAATTATGGATTTATTCATCATTCATTGGTAATGTATTTGATAGGTGCTATGAACAATTTTAAAAATAAATAAAGACATGTAATGAAATTGCCTTGTTCTAAAAGAACTATTCTGTGAGAAAGTAAAAATTAGCTTTTCTGGTCATCAGAATGTGATATTCCTATCAAAATAAAAACAATATTTTCAAAGGGACATTGATAAGGGCACATATACAATGTTTAATGTTTTCCCCAAGGTCATATCACAGCTGCAAAATAACTAACAATTCCTTTTTGGGTAATTTCTGATTTTTACTAATACCTAACACAGCTACATTTTCATTCATCTTGTCTATTCCATGAAGTTACCCAATAATGAGGTACCCAACTGCTGAGCTGCCCTATGTCTTGAAAGAACCCAACCTGTAGTTGGTTGCTGCTTTTCCAGACACTTCTAAGAATCCTTCACAAGCCCAGACCTATACAAAGTGCCTCCACATAGCTTCTGACTTTCCCAAGATCTCTTCCTGAGGTGTTTCCCTTGCTGCAGCAAGCTAAATGAACTCAGCCTTCATTGGAGATGTGTTCCAGGTCATCTTCAGCTGGTGAGCTTCAGTATTTGTTAGGTTTGTTAGACTTGTATACTGTTTTCAAAACAACAGCATTCGACAACTGATTAGATACTTGATGAAGGAAAATTGATAAATTGAGATTATTCCCAAACTTTAAGCCTGAAAACCTTGTCACAATGCTCATGTTCTTATAAATTGGGAAGTTCAAAAAGAAACAAGCAGGAGAAATACAAAAACTGGTGTACCAATATTTGAAACATGTTAGACATTTCGAAGCTGAAAGCTAATGTTAGACATTTCGAAGCTGAAATCTACACCTATCCACTCCCAAAATGTTTAAAATAGAGAAAATATTGTATGTACAAATACTCAGAAAAATTCTCACTCAGGGAACTTTAAAAAATAAATATGGTGATATGCGTAAACAAATTCTTAAACAGTCATGTGATGTAGCTGGTTTAATTTTCATTTTATAAACAAGAAAACTATGTTAGAGAGATTAGTTATCAGACTGAAAGTCAAAAGTAATGGTAGAATCTTATTTGAATATTAATCAGGCTGACTCCATAGATTCTGCTCTGTCTTCCAACAATATAACGAAGTTAAAAAATTTGATGAGAATATTAATAGAAGATGGGAGGACTAAAGATGCTGAAGATGACCAATGTTTTCTCTGTTTTAAAGAGTACTCACAAAATGTTGAAATAAACTAGCAATAGTAAATATTCTCATTTCATATATTTAGATTGTATTAAAACTTGTCCATGTTAACTTCGGATATGACAGGAAGAAGAAAAAAAAGTTTGTTTTGTCTTAGGAGTCTTTTCAGATGGAAGCAACAATATAGTTAAGATGTCAAGCCAACTTCATAGAAATTGTCAGTGAAAATCTTAGAAACAATCTGTGCTAGGTGGCATTTTAATGCAGCGTAATGCCCTCGGCTTTTTATTGATAAAAATAACAACAAAACCGCAGAGAAAGGCTGCAGCTCAGTGAGCCTGACTGATGTGCATGGCTGGACTTCTATCTTGCTAAAATAAAACTAGAAATGAGTATGTTTGTTAACAGCAGACAGTATTTAGGAGGTATGGCGAGACCTTTTAAAAAATTAAACCCAGGGAACCAATTCTATATCATTTTTATTTTCCAAAGGGTATGCAACACAAAAGAAAATTTCTGCTTTACTAGAATTGTATAAATCAATGCAAGTATTCCTCAGAGTGTGTGTGAGAGTGAGTGCCATAAACCCCTTTGGAAGTTGATTTAAGCTTATGTACTTCTAATAATGATGGTTTTAAATACCTGAAATAAAGTATTGAAATACAAATAGTTACAAAGAAAACTAATTACATTAAAATACCATTGTTGAAATATTTGTAAAATGTGATATGGGCATATATGTTCTTGTTTATTAATACATTAAATATCAGATTTTTTTGGCAGGCCTAACAACTGTTATTTCAAGGCAGTGAGAAGTATAAGTGATAGGTCAAATTACCTGCAACTTTATGACTGACTGTTATGTCTATTGGTGACAAAGTCACAGGAATTGCCAATAGTACTGTGGTTTGTCCTCTACATTCATAGTGGAAAGAAATACAATATTTCCCTTAGAGGTGCTAAAAATAAAGATATGATTTTTTTCTAATTACACACACGCACACACATACCCCCAAAGCAACAACATCAACAACAACAAAAACATTAAAAAAACAAGTCTATACACAGACCCCTAAGTTAAGAACTAACTCCTATATTAACGTATTTCTACTTTATAATATAATCTGCTAGTTCCTTGAAAACGTAAAGCAAATTAAATTATCATACTATGATTCCAAGTAAATAAAACTCTGAATACTTGAAAGACAGAGAACATAAGAGAGAAATTAACTATGATCTGCAAACACACGAAACATGCTTGTACGTATGAAAACTAATTGAACAAGTTTGGAAGTGATATAGTTAAGATATATAGTAGATCATTTTTCATTGATATTTTTCCAACATCAGTTCAATGAAGATAGTATTTTTTTTTTCTTGTGATGTTTTAAATTTTACAGCATTACCAAGAACATAATGTTATTTTCCATTTTGTTCTTTTGCCTGCCAGAGTCACATTCTATCTCTTCCTCCCTACCACCTCTTCTTTTTATACTATTTCTTCTGCAGTGATAGTTATACTTACAGAAAATCTTTGGATTAACAGCAATCACAGTTTTAAAAAATGCTATCCCTTTGATGGTCTTATTAAGGGATGAGCTTTAAATAACATTGCTTTAATGTCTCAAGAAATCGAAATCTAGATTTGCAGTTTGGCAGTTAACTCTAATGTTATTCATGGACAGTGACGCCAGGGTTAAGATCTTGGTTAATTACTGAGGCAGTGAAGCAATGATGACTCCATCATTTATTTTTTTCAAACAGAGATACATGAGATAGAGAAGCAATGAAGTCATCCTTTTTTTAATCAGAAATACATATGACTCTGTTAACCCACCTTATTTTAATACTGAATAGACACACTTATAACTAAGGTTAAGATGACATTTAAAATTTTTAGGGAATTTTCTAACCTTGGCAAAGAAAATTACACATTCTAAGATAAAAGGAGTATTTTTGAATGAGAAGCAAGTTCCTAAAAATTTGCATAAGATTAATTCTCAACAAAAGGATGGAAGTACCAGGCTATGCTAATATGAGCTAAAAACATTCTTGGGAAATAAATGTGTCAGTGAGTGCCCACTCATTAAAATAATTGCTAAAGATTTGAAAATGATAGCTTATTCTCATAGAATGTGAGTTTCAGAAATTGAAATTCAACATTCAGTGTTCTCCCCCTTTCACCCTCCCTGCTCCTACTTAAGGAATAGTACACCATAAGGCCACCTCTAAAAATTTAACATAATGAAGGAAGGGCCCATTAGACAATTTTGAACACTAAGTGTGAAATATAAAAGCACTGCTATTTTACTGAAAATTCTCATGCCTTTGTTCCAACAGGTATTTATAGAAATAGAAAAGAGTTTTAGTGTATTTAAAAGCAGAAGCAAGAAATATACAAAAGGCCATTATTTTGGTATCTATTTCTATTTCTAATAACTAATTCACAGGTATTTAAAGTTTTAAAAGCTTTTACTCATATCGAATGTGATTTTTTGAGCTTTAATTGTAAATGTAAAGGGAAAGAATAGCAGTTTTATGCCGGAGAGACACACCTTTTAATTCCACATGATGGTCTGGGCTTGGATTATTCTTCAATCTACATATGTGCAGAGGCCAAATGAACACATCTTAGAGAAACTTGTGTCAGAGCTGCTTCACGTTTTGAGATGAGTAGGGGAAGAGACCTAATGAACTAGTGTATCTGCGATAAGACAAAATATCATCCTTGTTGATATCCATTAAAAAAATGTCAATGGTGAAGTATTTGGAGGTTTTTTGTTCAAAAAATAATCTGGGTATCGGGGTTGTGTTACTTTTTTTTTTTTTAATTTAATGAAATTCTTGTAAAGTTAGAAATGTTCGTGACATGCTATTTCAAATGTATTAAAAAAATACAGATTTTTTCAGAGATGACTTTTTAAAGTGATTATTCATGATTACATATGAAGTATTTTGGATAGTTATCTTCTTTGACTGTAGTAACAAATGGAGAATAGGGATAGATGTGAGAGAAAAGAAGTTGAATCCCACATTTAAAAAAGGAGATATAAAGTATCAATAGGAGTAAAAAAGGCACAGAATGGAGAGAGAAGTGGGAAGAGAGGGAAAGAAAATGAAAATAGGAGATAAAACAAGAAAGAATGTGTTTTACTTTTAGCAATACAGCAAATTAATTTTTCCCCTAGTTTGTCATTTATTTTATTTTTGTTTATGAAATTTTCTTTTTGTTCATACAAAAAATTACTTTTTATGATTTTTATAGGTTCAAGTGTATCAATCTTTTCTTTATCACATTTGAATTTTGAGTCTTGTTTAGGTTTTCCTATATCCATATTGTAAAGGAACTAAGCCATTTTTTTCTTCTAGTCCCTTTTTATCTCTTTAAATTTGGATGTTTGATCCATTTGGACTTTATTCTTGTGTTTGCTGAGAAGTAGGGTCCAGTTTATTTTTTAAGTGACTATTCAGTTTACTTATTATTTTTGTAAAATATCTTTAATTAGATGGACATTAGAACTCAGACTCCTCACAAAATTCAGATCTTCAAAGTCTTATACTTTCAAAATTAGGTAGACTGGAAATATATTCAATTGGAAGCAAAAGGAGATGACAAGGAAACCCTTTTATTGTCCCAGGTTTTAAGGAAAATACTTTCCAGAACATAAGGAAAAGTTCAACAAATAAAATCGCTTTCATACAGACTATTTTTTCTAACCACAATGCAATCACATTGGAAAGCAAGAACAAAACACAAGTAAAAATTCAAAACAAAAAAAAAACAAAAAAAAACCCTAAAAGGTGTGTGGAAACTTTATACACTCTTTAAGTAACATGAATTAAAATCAGGAAGTGCTTAAAACCAATTACAAAATCACTATAAATCAAGACAAGCAATAATTAGCTAAATCAGTGTATATAAAAAATGATAGATTTAAATCTTATATTAGAAAAGAAGTTCTGAAATTAATGACATGCCTGCCTAACACTGAAAGAATTAAAAACGCAGAATAAATCAAAAAAAATTGAAAAGAAAGACATGATAATTTTAAAAAATAAGACTTAAAGAAATCAACACATTACAAAATTGCATTAGAAAAGATGTGGAGGGATGGAATTCTCATAAACTGAGAATAGGAGGGCAACTTGGTCAAATCACTTTAGAGAGTACACTGTAATATTTAGTTCATTAAAAAATGCAATATACCCTAAACCAAGCAATCTCAAGAATCCTATTGTTAGGTGCACAGTCTGTTAAAATATGTGTGAAAACGTTGATTCCAGTAATATTTGGAAAAGGGAAAAATTGTAAATAATATCCACATTTATCACCATGAGAATAAACAAGTAAACTGTGGTAAATCCATGCTATGGAACTTCATACACTATAAATGAATCTGTAAAAAATTCAGTGAGCAGTTGCAGAAGAGTATATTCCACATACAATTTTTATAAAGTTTAAAATATACAAATTAAATACTAAAATGTGTAATTTTCAAATGCCCAAATTTGCAGGGTTGTTTCTTCTAGCTGAAGAGGAGTCAGGGAATTTGAAAGTGGTATTCAGGGGTCATCCTCAGCATTGTCATGTTTTATTTCTTAAGTTTGGTTCGTGGGTATATGTATCTTTCTTATAGAAAAATTTACGGTTTTATAAATAATAAAATATTAAAATGCTATAAAACAAAATAAAAGAGAAATAGAAAAAGGAGCAGGATAGAAAGAGAAATAACAGTAGGCTAGAAAGAGCAGAAGGAGATAAAGAGGCATGAAGGAAAAGGAGAAAAATAGATGAACGATTCCCTTCTGAACTGTTAACAAAGTCCTACAGTTAGGCTAATCATATAACTTAGAAACCTATAGCAGGAAAAACAAAAACAAACACAAACACACATATGTACACACAAAAAATGTCTACAAGATTTTAAGATTGGATTACAATTAATAAAATACAAAGAAAATATATTATTTTAAAAAGCAGCTTGTATGAAAAAAAAAACACAGTGAACACAGAAGGCAGAGTAATAAAAATTAGAAAGGTCAAAAGCTAATTTAGCAGCCATTGTCATAAATACCTTATCGACCTATGCCAAATGACTCAGAATATTTAGGAAATCGACCTTGGGGATAGAGTAAAATTCATGAGTTCTACACACAAATTCACCAACAGAATCCAATACCAGTTTATTTTTAAAACCAGTCCTTGAGTTGAGGAAGAGGAAAAAAAAAAAAGACATTTGTTGAGTTTGCTCTTTTTAGTCTCGGACCAGCATCCTATCCACTACATTTTATGCCTAGAAATCCATAATCTAAGCCTGGTTCTAGGTAGACACAGGCTCCTATTGGACTCAGTACTGCAAAAACGTTTTATGCAAACTGGGTTCTACAAACTCACTTTGTCCCACAAGGCAGAAGAAAACCAGGTAGACTATTTTCTAGGTATATCACTATTTCTTCATAAGAATTTAACAATTTTATTTACTTCTGTATGAATAACTATTTTGACTGATGTTATTTTGGTTGTTTCTATTTTAAACAGGGAAAATAATGTAACAAGAGCTATTTTAATAATTGTATGTGGTTTTTTTTTCTCTCTCCCCCTTTTCCTGTCCCTTCAACTCCCAATGAAAATATCATCTATTCTAAACTAAATGTACATGATAGATTCCTGGACAGAATATTTCAGCAGATCATAACTGAATAGATTTTGTTATTAATATAACTTACTGAAGACATGATACATGGATTTCTACAAGTTTTTTAATGAATCATCCCTAGATTATTCTAAGAAGCATAATAAATAATTACTTAGAGCATGATTTATTTTTGCATATATCTGCAGTAATTTATGAGTAAATTCCACTATGTTTATTATTCCTAAAATAAGTATATGTAAGCAAAAATGTCCTTAATGAGAAAGCTTTTTATGGAAATAAATACAGTGTGGCTAGATTAATTATTTTAATACGTCTAAAATGTTAAAGAACAGTATTATTCTTAGAAAAAAGTCATGTCGATGTATTTCATCAGAACTTACCATCTGCTTACAAATATATCTATCATTAGAACAGAAGCAAACTGCCCAAGAATAAACCCAACACTAGGTTTATTACCCACCTGTCTTCATTTCTTCACACTGATGAGCTTGTCAGATTTAGTTCAAGACAAGACAAAACAACTCTATTATGGAATTTAATGGACAGACAGAAAAGAAAAACACATAATAATACAGTTTGATATTCTTTAGGAACTTTTTAATTGTGTTGTATAAAATAAAGTTGTGGATAATCAGAAAAAAAACATTTGGAATCTAAATAATTATAAATTTTCAAAGTGGTTTTATTAATAAGTATAGTTGTAAAGATCTATTAATGTAATATTAAAATCTATAATTTATAAAACAATCATTTCTTAATTTCAACAATCCTTTGAAGAAGAAATTATTATTATTCCATTTTAAGGAGAGAAAAATTGAGACACACGGTAACATAGTAATTTACCTAAGATCACTCTTTTGATATGTTCCAGAGCTGAAATACCAAGTATAAAGACTATAATTATGCTACTACAATATGCCTTGTATTTAGCAGCACAAATTACACATTGTTTTAAAGGACCTGAGCAAATAGCAGCTTTTCCTCCTCCTCCCTCACTTCTCTTCTTCTTTTACTTCTTTTAAATATTGTGGTTCTAAATACACATAAAATAATCACTATATGTGCATGGTGTTATCAAACAGGAAATTATATTAACTTTCTTTCTATGAGAGCTCCTAACTTGGGGTCCACAGATGGATTCCAGAGAGTCTACCACCCATCCGGAACCATTTACACAATTTGATTTTCATATTTCTGGGGAGAAATGCCTTGTTTTCAACACCAGATTCTTGACATGCTTCTTCCTTGACATTTTAGGAATCATCGGCCTAAAGTCTTCCCATGTGCAAGCTAACACTGAGATGCATAGAACTTTCTCAACTTTATCCTAACTAACCTAAGTATTGGTTCCACCAGCAATTATTATCAAATGCTTGGTTAATCCTAAGGAGATAACACTAAATATTTTCCACAAGTGTGTTTCACTACTAGAAACCAAGGTACTTTATTTGCATTTGTGCTCTCTCTCTCTCTGTCTCCTCCCCACTTTGTATCTTTCTATCTCTCTCTCTGCCTCCATTCCTCCTTCCCTCCCTTTCATGTTTCTTCTTCCTCTTTTTCTACCAGAAATGCATGTGCTCCAAAAAATATCCCATAATTGGAAATTATACAGATAAATAAACTATGACCTATATATTATAGTTTAGTGAGGACACCAAAGTTATATTCACACAAGTCTTTAAAATATTTACCATAAGATAGGAATATAGATGTGACAACTTGGTACACTTTCCAGAGCTGGCTTCACTTACTTGCATTCTTACTTAGCAAGAAACTATAATGTCTTATTCTGGACTCTGGAATCATTCTGGCTCCTCCAGGAGTGCCCACCCCACCATGTTACAGTAAAGGGTTAAGAACATTCTCCATTAGCTGCTAAAAACAGAATTCTTAGGAACTTAGAATCAGTTGTCTAAATTTAAGTACTGGAAATAGAGTATATTTATTTAAAATGTATGTGGTAAAACTGAGTGTTTCTTAATCAAAAGTGATTGTAGACTACTAGTGAAAAATAGCTGACTTAACTGTATTTAGCTTCTCTATCTCCCCAAATCCCATTAAAATGATAGGAGAAATATAAAATTAAACATAAATCAATATTAGCACTAGAAAGTATAAGATAAGCATTGGCAGAACAAAAATTTGAGGACTTTATGAGAGATTTAAAGTAAGTAAGCTCAAACGAAAGGTAAAATTCTAATCTTAGAAATGTACAACCTACACAGGTTAAAAAGAGGGTCAGTGCTTCAGATCACAAATATGTTTCAATACTGAAAAAAAATATTGACTCAAAATACAAAAAAGTACCAACGTTAAATAAAATAAATAAAAACTTGTTTGAATGTCCTCTGAACTTAACATTCTCATAATTGTCTTAATTGTTATATATAACATATACAAAAATTTGTTATATTTGCTAATGAAGTTAGATATACTCACTTTGTAAAAATTCCTAAGCATAATAATGATTACAAAGAAACCAGAGTCAACAGTATTAAGTTAGTTACGTTAGGTCAAATAAGTATCAATATATCTTCTTTTCTCACATTCTTAGATAATGAAATCTCCAGAGAGAAAAACGACAGACCTATAATCTGCCAGAGAGAAGAAAGATAATACCTATGAAAAAACATGATGTGAACTCATTCATAAAAAAAGAATGTTAATAAAACAAAAATGAATAAACAGAAATATAAAATACCAGTGTAGAAATATTTAAAACACACTAAGGTAAGACATTTGAAGTTGAAATTTATACCCACACATTCCCAAAATGTTTAAAATAGAGAAAATGTTATACATACAAATACTCAGAAAAATTATCACTCATGAAACTTTAAAAAAGAATTATGACTATATATGTAAACAAACTGAAAAATGAAGAGGAAGTGAAGACATATAAGAAATGAGTGAGGAAACAACTGCCTAGGATAATGATTAACTTAATGTATTTGTTAATAATGGAATTTCTATGTAAATATTCACAAAATAGAAATGTAAAATGTAATAAAAATAGAAATTAATAAATGGGTGACAAAAACTATCATTTTGGAAACAGACTTCACACAAATTAAAAATAACTAAAAGTGAAGACTACAAATTAATCTGAAAGTTATTTAAAGTTATTCTTACAAAGGTTTGTGGGGTGGATTAGAGGAAGAAGAGAGAATTTCCATTCTTTATATGTCTTTACTATTTTAATTATTTATAATGAGCATATATCACTATATAATTTTTAACATTAAACATTGCTCTTGCCATAGAATGAGTATTTGCTATTTACCTAAGAAAATAATTTATAGATTAAGATACTAAAGAATTACTTCCTTGCCAATTACAAGATTCAAATTAAAGTAAATAGGTTTAGTGTCAAGCACTAAACAAGATGCCAGTAGGTCCAATTTATAGCACTGCCTTATCAATTTATTATACCATGAATTAGCACATAAATATTGATAACAGCTAAATAGATTGAAAACACATCCATTGCACTATAATTTTTACTTCCCTATGCTCTGTAATGCATCATGCAAGGACACAAACTCTTTTGTATCATTAATACCTAATGGAACTTAAAATATCTAGGCTTGTCACGACTTTAAACTGATTATCTCCTTCTTCTCTCCTTAGCAATAATGCTGAGGAAATTTATCTCCATCCTTTAAGCAGTCTCACTGCACACCAGAATTCTTTCCCAACCCTTTGGTGTATTAAATTAGTGGTTGGTGACTCAGTCTCATTCCTGTCCATTCATCCAGGGGAGCACCATTGTACCTAGATCGCTCAGCCCCAAAATTTGAGCTATGAACACGCATCTATGAGTGAACACAAAAATCAACACTTCTTGTTTATTTCCAGTAACAATTGCCGGATGAATTTGCAATAGATTTTGTATAATTTTGAAATAATCCTTTGTGTTAAACTGCTGAAGTTTTAAGATTATTTGTTTCTGCATCATAACCTAGTCCATGCCCTGATATTCATCTTTACATTGCAGGTTCCTAGCCTGCCTTCGTGGCTGGAAAATTGTAGGCATTTAACAAGTGTCTGCTGAATACTTATTAATTTATACATCTATAAATATAAATAATATAAATGTGTACACACACAAACATATACAAGTCCACAAAACTCTGGCTTAGTTCAAATGGCTTATTTGAAACAATAGTTTCCCAATTTTTAAGGTGAAATGCCACTCTTTAAACTTTTTAATTGTTATTACAAAATATTTCAAACATAAAATTATAAAAAGAGTAATATAAAAGTATACAGCCTCTCATATTTAATACAAGTTAACATTTTCTTATATATTTTACAGGTATTATTGTCTTAGAAATAATATATTACAGATAAAACTAAAGTTCATTTTTCTTCTGTCAATTTCTGCTTTGTACATTTTTAAGCTATGTTGTTAAGTGCACACCTGTGTGTTATTACATGAAGACAGAGAATAATTCTTTTTTTTCGGAATGAAATAACTTTCTTTATTCTAGGTAATACTTTTTTAAGTCCATTTTGTCTTATTGCTATGCAAGTGTTCTTTGATTAGTAGATCTCTTTCCAGATCTGCTTTCAAATTCTCTATGCCATATTTAGCTGTATCTCTTTTACAGTAATCAGAGATCTATAATATTTTCAAATTCTGTCAATAATTTCTGCACAGCTAGAAAATTCACAAGCTTAGATTTACTCTGAGATTTATGTCTACCATATATTTTTGTGTTACCATAACTTCCATCCTTATTCCTCCTTCTTCTGATAATCTATCAGATTTATAGATTTTAATTTATTCACCCTCTCTTCTGACACATTTGCAATAAATGAATAAATTCACTATTTAAATGTTTTTTGCAATTAATTTGTTAAGTTACATACATGACAACAAAATCTAAAGTTAAAAATGTATTTATCCTCCTATTTTCATTTTTATGTTTTTTTTTTAATATTTGATCATGCCTTGTTTTTAACACCCTGCTCAAGTGAATATTTTGTTATTATTTTTTACCCATCTGTACTTCTTTGGATTTATTAATATGTTTACCTATGTATTTAAGCTGAATTGTTCCTTGCATCTTACTCATCTATTACAAATTCAATTTATTTCTTACTAAACTAAAACTGTAGTGTTTCTTTCAGTAGAATTCTCTGAGTGGAAAACAGACTTTATTTTGCCTTCATTTCATACTCAGTACTGGATAATATCTAGCTGGATATTAGATTTCACAATATTTGTTTCCTATTAACATTCCGAAGATAATATCTTATCAACTTCTCTGATTTTAAGATATTTTTTAAAATGTTTTGCAGTATCAGTTACTCTACTTAGAACTACATGTAGTTATTGTCTGTGAAGGATGTTTGCCTGTCTTTAAACAATTTCAGAAAATCATTAGTTAACTTCTTTTTTCTTTATTATCTATTCTTTATTCCTTTTTATTCTGGATATTCTATTAACATATAATGTCTTATCATTCTAAACTCCATTTCTATTAAACTCTCTTTTATAATTATCTTATTTTTACATCTTTGTAATGTTTTCTGGTAAATTTCTCATGTATACCTTCCAATACACAAATAATTCAAAATTATCAAGTCTGCCTATTAATTTACCTATTGAGTTTTAAATATCTCTACTAAATTTCTCATTTAGAATTATATTTGATTAGTTTCTAATTCTCTAATTTTTTGCTTTCATCTTCCATTATATACCCTAGTTCTTTTCCATCACTTCATTAATTTTAGAAATTATTATTTAGAGTTTCTTTGAGAGCATCCATTTTATCCAGCTATCAAGTGTGAATCTTTGTTTCCCGCATTTGCTTTCTCTCCCAAATTATGATCTATTTACATTTGTTGATCATGTTAATCTTTAGTTTCTATTGCATTATACTAGAGGAACCTGTATACTGGGTTTTGGAAGCATCCCCACAAAGACATTTGACCTTTGCTTTTGTAGGGTGACCCACAGGTTTCATAGAATTTGGTGGAGTTTAAATGTTAATTTTTGAGTTTACATTCACAACACACAGCTGTGTTAATTTGGACTCTACACCTGTAGAATACAGGTTTGGAGGGATTATTTCTGATACCCACCCTCTTCGTTCCCTTCTCTATCTTGTGCCTTTTACACACACACACACCACACACACACACACACACACAAACACACACGCACTTACAGCCCTGATAGCTATGTAACTTCCTTACCACTTCCAGTTTCATGGGCAGAGTTATGAAGGGGTTATCTCTAAAGGGTGCTGGCTTCACACAGGCATCTCTATTCCAGTCTCTTGTCTCCTACACACCAGTTGATACTAAACTGAGGCCCTGAGGCACAGGACCCGTATGTGTTCTGAAATCCTCCAGAGCAAGGCATTCTCACCTTGTTTCTAGAATGTGCAAATTTCTTTAAGCTCAAATATGTATTCTTTTAAAATTATTATTACATTTTCATATACATTTATCTCTATAGGCAAAGATGGTAAAGTTCATTTTAATTCATTCAGATAGGTTCAGAACAGAATATCAATTACATGAGGGACACCTTTAACGTCAGAATATACGTTTAACTCCTTCACAAAATGATAGCTAAACTTTTAGTATTTATAAATTCAGTAATACTAAATGAAGTTTTATTAATTACAAATATAGACATGAAAAATGTGAGCATGTATATATGAAACATGATAATTCAATCTAATTCTAAAGAAAATTCTTTATTATGCATTAATTTGTACATTATTACCATAACAAAAAGATTCCTTAGGCATCTCTGACCAACATGCTCAATGCTAGGACTCTAAATACACCCCAAAGTTCTGCTTAACTATTTTGGAGACTCTAACTTTATGCTTAGATATACAGCCTTTATGCAGAACCAGCTATGTGAGCCTATGCTCCTATACATAATTTGTAGGAACTGGTGAAAAATGAAAATGTAGAGTGTTTCTTCACAAGTTATTAAGAATTTCAAAATAAAACAACAGAGCATTAAGCTGCTTTCTGAGCATGGAGACCTATGTGACTGCACATCACAGGCTCATGTAGCAGGCTTTGCTTCTATGTATACTATCATGTCTACTACTTCTAGATCCAGTAAACTCAATTCATTCATTTATTCAATGTGTTTTTATTAATTTCCTACGTTCCCAATGCTGTGATATAAAATGAACCAAAGAAAATAGCAACTGATAATTTACTGTATAAATATTTTATTACTAATTAAATTAAAATTAGCAACTCTTGATTGTAAAAGCAAAATTCATAAAATTTCTAAACTATAATAAATACTTATTTTGTATTCTTCTCTAGTAAAATTTTTTCAATAATGGATGCCTAGGAAATTCTGAATTCTATGTAACAATTCCATGATTTGTCATAAAAGATATGATAAGGAATTCTTAAAGTGGTGTGGAATTACAGAGATAAGAGTGGAAGATAAGAACATAACAAAAGTGACAGCCAGCAAGATCTCCCCTGAAAGAGGAAACAGGTGGCAGGGGTGAAGCTGGATACATAGATTTTAAAGGATATTGTGGAAGTGCTCTCTGTCTCTCTCTGTCTCTGTCTCTGTCTGTCTCTCTGTCTCTGTGTCTCTGTCTCTCTCTGTCTCTCTTTCTGCCTGTCTGTCTCTCTCTCTCTCTCTCCAACCATGTGGGGAACACAAAATGGAGAGTGTTTCTGTGCTCCAGAAGTTTCATCAGCAAGAACAGCTGGAACCTAAATATAGATAAGGCTCTAAACACAGCAGCTAGTGTGATTAAGACTCTTAACATGGGAAGCAGAATTATGCTAAACATGGATGCTCCAAGTCTCAAAGCTTCAGGGGGAGTCAGGGTCAGCAAATAGAAATGTCAGAAATCCACAACACTATCAGGCTCCCAGGCATTATAAGAATAGAAACAAAGAAAAGTGACCTCAAAATAGAGACAATCGGTATGATTCTCAGAGTCCCGACTTCTGAGTTCTGAGTCAAGTCCACTTGAGTTTTGAATGCTGGCCTCACCACTAACTAGGTGTGTGGCTTTGAGAAAGTTGCTTTAATTCTCTCAGCATCAGTTTTTTTTCAGATACTTTATGGGAAGACTCAACTTGGGGTTATTCTATGAACTTTGTACTCTTGGCTCCTCAAAACTTAAGAAAACTAATAGTATCCAGGTGAAGTTCTCAGTTCAGTGCCAGGTCCTTAATAAGTGCTTAATACCAGTTGAAGCACAAAGGATCTTTTGGAAATCCTTAACCAACTCAGGGTGCCTAACATTACAAAAAATGACTTAGAAATGAGGACAGTTTGACTCTTTCAAAGCCTTTCCTCTAACTTGGTGGTTCCCAAACTTGTCTGCACATTGGCATTCCACGAGGATTTTCAGAAATTAGTACTTATGTCTTCTCTGAGACTGTGATTTAATTACTGTAGGGTGTGGCTTGAGTTTGGAATAGTGAAAAGAATTCTCAGTTGGTTCTAATGCATAGACAAGTCCAGGCCCCCTGCTCTAACTTATTCTGTGAGGTGGTGAAATCTCATGAAATCTCACTGAGCCTCAGTTTCCCTATGATATATGTGAGGGAAAACAGATGTATAGAATAAAGTCTGTTTGGTTAAAAGCACCAGATTGGAAACCAGAACCAACTGAATATGAATAGGTTTTAGTCACTGATTAGCTCTGCGATGGTAGGCAACTTAATTTCTCTGCACTTCAGTTTTCTCATATAAATAAGGCAACTACATCTTTAAAACTCAGAGGATTATTATAAAAACTAAGTGATGTAATCTATAATAAAGTATGTAAAGTACAGTGACTAACATTAGTAAACTTCTAAAGAATGTTAGCTATTATTATTATCATCATTCATAACTCATGAGCATTTCACTCATTAATTATTGAATTGCCAATTCTGCACTCCCATTTCTATATTGATTGATTGACTTCAACATTGATTTTATAAAAAGTACCTTCCTCAAACTCTGGCCTTCTCAACTTGGGGTTACTCTATGAACTTTCTACTCGTGGCTCCTCAAAACTTCAGAAAACTAATAGCATCAAGAAATAACACCACATTACAATCCTAGTTCAGCTTTTCGTTCGTATAGCAAATTCACCCCAAAAGAAAACAATGAAAAAGAAATGACACAACAAAAATGCCTAAGATTGGCAAATAAACAGCATATACACTGTGATAGCATACCTTGGCTCTTATCAGAATTCTAAAGTTCGAGAAAGGAAATGTCTGTCCTAAGCAAACTCAACATGTTCTACGTTATATAGATCTACTTTTTAAAAATAAAAAGTGAATTAAAAAACAAATCAGAGAAGAAAAACTTCAAGGAGAACATTTAAATTTCATTTAAAACAAATTTTATTTAGAAACAGCATTTATTATCTCAAATGACATATGCAAAATAATTACCTGAAAAAAAATGGATTTTTTTTTTTAAGAGTCAAGGCCCCCATAGCTTGTTTATTTATTTATTTAACATGGAATGTAGTGAAGGCTCACACTGTAGGGATCCTAGGTGAGGCAACAGACTGAAGATAAAAATGGGGAGTCTGGAGGAAGCAAATAAAAAGTGAAAGTGCACGGTTCTTTGTACCACAAAAAAATAGCATATATCTTAGTCTGCTCTTTATAAGTGTTTCTTCACCTACTAAAGCCTTTTCTCATTTTTATCTTCCCTACCCATCCCTTGTCTAGGGCATGGTACCATGAAATTTTTATTAATATGGTAAAATTGAAATAATGATGGTAGAGGAGTAGCAGAAAGAGATTGTGAGGTATAACACAAAAGTGAGAATGGGGGGAAGCAGTATGCAACTGAGCCTGGGCAGAAATCATCTTAACTCTCATTTATGGTTAGTGTCACCAATTAGCTCAGGCTGTTTGGAGACCAGGACTGAGAGAAGTACTCATAATGTTATTATCATGCACATATCACTTTTATATTAACATTTGAAAACCCAGTGGCATAGAACACTGAAAAAGATCTCACTGAGAAACTAAATCTGATCTCTCCTTTCAAATTAAAGGTTTACATCAAAACCCATCTTCACTGAGAATAAAATGGAGTCATTTTGACAATGTTTCTTCCCTCTGCACATTTAAATAAATTACAAAGCTCATTCAGGCTGAGAGCAAATCAAGAGAAGTTTACCAAAACAAACAAAAAGACATTCTAAGCATGGTTTGAAAACAAAGAAATACATTTTATATCAAAATGATGATTCAGTGAATTTCAACAGAAATTACTTGATTCTATTATGGATTCTAATACACCGCAGGTTGAGTCATGTGCATCCCACATTGCTAAAAGGTGCAATTTATTATAGACAAGACTGAAAGTAAGAACTTCGAAGAGTGCCCTGTACCTGGCGTGGTGCTATAGGACGAGGCCAGTGATTTTGGGCTCATGAAGGGACTCCATTTATATAAGGTCCAAGCACTGTTTAGGATTAATAATAAAGGTGACTTTCTTTATTCTAGATGCTTAGATTTTAAAAGATCTTCCAAATTAACTTACTGGCAAATGCTAACCAATTACGTAAAATTAGAGTGTGAGGTAGTAGTGACATTACAATAGTCATATAAAAAATAATCAAGATGAATAACGTTAATGCTTACCAAATACTTACTGTATGCTATGGACTGATTTAAGTGCTTTAGATGCATCGATTTTAATCTTCACAATATCACCTAAGATCCTATTGTTGCCGTAATTAAGCAATTGAAGTACTGAGACAAAGAAAGTTGAAGTAATCTGCCAAGTTTTTTAGCTGGCAAATAGTAGTGCTAAAGTTTGAGTGACACCATCTAATTCCAAAGTTATTGGTCTTAGCTACCATACCCTACCCTATTGCAGGCCAAGAGGAAAAAGGCTGAGCTGAAATTCAGAGATTGAGTTCTTATCCAAAACATTTAAATTGTATGGTGTGAAGGTCCAAGAATAGAGGATGAACAGTATGATGAGTTGAAAATAGAAGTCGATGGAACCTGAGAAATCCTGGGAGAAAAGGGAATGGCATATTTTTAAAAGACCTCAGGTTTCACTAAAGTCACATCTACACACCAGAAGCAGATGCCATCTGTTAGTGTAAAGAGTGAAGCTGACTCCACTAGGAGGAATGTAAAAGGCAAACTGAAATCATTCTGTGGGCTATTATTATAGAAATTAAGGTGATTATGACAAAAGAAAAGTCCACAACACTTCCTTGAACAATTATAATAAAACAAGAAAAAAATTAAAAACATTAAAAACATTTCCAGTGAAAACATTCGAACAGTCTGAGTGTATTAGGTCATATCAAATTTTCTTTAATATTCACTTCAATACCAAGCACCATGTCTAAAAGTGCTCTAAGTTAAAAGTATTGCAATAATAATTAGGATGTAGGGTCACTAATCATCCTGGTTCACCTAGAACTTTTGTCATTTTAACAATAAACATCCTGCAAACTGGAATGGTTTTTCCAGGATAGTTCCAATTTTAAAATGGAAGTCCTGCTCCCAGAAAACCCTGTCAATCCTGGGCAAACCAGGTAGCTGGTCATCTTATCAGGATAATATATTACGTTAAAGTCCCAGCATAATCATCATAAATGGGATCTCAAAACGTGAAGTTTACATAGCTATAATTAATGATAGAGAGACATCTAAAATGAGGAAGAAACCAAATTGAATATAGCAAATTTTAAAAATAAGTTTTATAAATTTAAAATATTGTGCAATAAAAATAAATAGATATTGGAGCCAGCAAATTCTCTCATAAGTGGTATCATGAGATGCTATTTTACACCAGCTTTCCTACAGACAGATTATTTTCAAGAATCTTCTAATTATCACTAACATTTGAATTCAAGAATAACTCAATAAATATTAAAAATAACTACCATTAAATGTGGTAGAAGCAATCATCAAGGAAATAAAATATTGTACGTTTTAAAGCTGTCCTTGGTATTCTAGCAAAATAAATATATATGATAAGTGAACAAAAACATCTAAAATCAGCCCAGAGATGCATTGAATACATTCTTTAGTATGATAGTATTTCAAGATTTAGATATAAAATACTTTTAAACATATGTTTAATAGAAAAATCCATAAAATGGCACCACTTAATCATTTTATATTGCTTTCAGCTTACCCAAAAGATTTGCACATAAAGTCAACACTGCAGATTTATATACTGCTGTCTGTGCAAAAAAATCACTGAACGTTGAATAGTCTAATGTTATTCTACATCTGGGTATCAATGAACTGTACTGTGAACATAAAATTTTCTGGATGAAGTGTGTTAAATTACTTATATCATTTAGTTTGATTTCCATTAAAAAGCAGTCTGGTTCAAAACAACTAGTGGAGTATGAATAAATACTAGAAGAACAGACAAAACTTTCTAACCCTGTCCTCACAGGTCCTAATAATGCCATTTAAATGATCGTGAGACATAGAGCTGGACAGCCTTGTTCCCACTGCTCATCTAGCAAAATCCCTGTCCCCCTTTTTAAAAAATATTTTGAATGTTAAGCAAAATGCTACCCTATAACCAACATGATAGCCTATCAATTAAAAACAAAACCTGTATTATTTAAACTGAGAGCACATCAGAACTTGCACACAAAAAAGGTGGTTTCTTGTAAACAACATTTTAAACATAGTAAAGAATTATGAGAATTATGGGAATTAAGGTCTTAATTAGATTTTAGGAGAACTGTCCTTTGATATTCTGAATTTTTGTCAACAACTTAAGAAAACATAGAGAAGACAGACATTAAATTCGATGATGATACAAAACTGAGATAAAAGACTAATAGAAAAAGGATTTTTAAAAGTTATGAGACTGTGGGCAATTCCCTTATCCTCTGAAAACTTCATTTCTCCATCTGTAGGATGAGGATAAAAGTCTATCCCTTTTGGAGATGCTATATTAAATTATTAAACCCATATGGTACTTAGCATATGGCCCACATTGTGTTCAATATTCATTATTATTAATATATAGTTGATTACAGATACCTAACTTTCTTTGCTATACAGTGAGTTGCTATATCTAATTTTGATAGATTTTTTTAAAAGAGAAAGTTTTTCTTTTGTGTTACTAAAATGGTGAGTTGAAGATCTTAAATTATTGTTATACAGCAAAAGAGACTATAAGGTACTCATCTAATTCTTTTGTAACAAGACATTTCTTTGAGCTTGTAGTCATTCAGTCCAATGCTCAGCAGCGATATGAAGCCCTGGTGATGTATTTCTCTGCTGGGAAAGCCCATAAAAGAAACATAGCCTGTCTTCCCACGTTTCACTCCTTTAAAGAATTTAAAGTCTAAATCTCACTAAAAAAGACATTGGCCAGGAGTCAATAAATACATCCTCAGAAGTTACTGGGAAGACCCAATTTAAGAAAGAACATCTAGATTGTTACATAGCTTCAGAATCAAAACAAACTCCATGTCCAAGACTTGACTTGTTTGGTTATCTTTAGAAGGTCACAGACTTGTGTCAAATACTAACCATACAACCTCTTTTTGTTTTGTTTGGTGATTTCAAAGTGTGAGCTTTAAAATCACCAAATCAAGAGACTAAATTAAAATTCAATTCTCACAATTGGAATCAGTCATGGTCCTCTAATTTCATGGACCCAACTAATGAAGTTATAGTTTGCAATGTTCCAGAGCTGAACAAGGCTCCAAACTGAGAAGTCCCTTATGGCCGGCTTTGCAATGACCTCCATACATCTTTGCCACTAAGAAAACAGAAGCCACAGTTCCTCAGTTTACAAGGAACAAAGCAAAAATTTGGGGAGATTATATAGGCCAAATGCATAGATAGGGTCAGGGAGTATATGGGAAACCTCTGTAACTTCCACTTAATTTTGCTATGAACATAAAACAGCTGTAAAAATTTGTCTTTTAAAATAAAAAAAATAGAAGACAAGGACTTAAGCTGAATGTGAGGAATGACAGTAAGAGAGGAAATGAATTAGTCCTCTCGGTGACAGAAAGAGACGATGGATGTACAAAGTTCCATGTAATGACTTACTGTACAGTCATAGCTTGAAGATATTATGAATTCAATTCCAAACCACTTCAATAAAGTGAATATCACAGTAAAACAAATCATACAAATTTACATCCTCACAGTGACTAAAAACATTATATTTACACAATACTGTAGCTATAAAGTTGGCAATAGCAACATGTCTAAAAATATACATATCTTAATTGTTTTATTGCTAAAAATGCTAACCATTATCTGAGTTTTCGGTGAGTTGTAATCTTTTTCTTTGCTAGTGGAGAGTTTTGCTTCATTGTTGATGGCTGTTGACTGATCGCAGTGGTAGCTGCTGCAGGTTCAGGTGGCTGTGGCAATTTCTTATGACAGCAGTGAAGTTTGCTCCACTGGTTGATTCTTCTTTTCACAAATGATTTCTCTGTACCATGCAATGCTGTTTGATAGCATTTTACACACAGTAGAACTTTTTTCAAAACTGGAGCCAAAACTCTCAAACCCTGCTACTGTTTTATCAACTAAATTTATGTAGTATCCTAAGTCCTTTGTTGTCCTTTCAACAATCTTTCCAGCATCTTCACCAGGAGTAGTTTCCATTTCAAGAAACCACTTTTCTTTGCTAGTCCGTAAGAAGCGACTCTTCATTCATTAAGGTTTTATCATGAGATTGCAGCAATTCAGTCTCATCTTCAGGATCCCCTTCTAATTCTAGTTCTCTTGCTATTTTTACCACATCTATAGTTACTTCCTCCACTAAAGTCTTGATTAAACCCCCCAAAGTCATCTAAGAGGATTGGAATCAGCTTCTTCCAAACTCCTCTTATGTTGACATTTTGACTTATTCCAAAAAATCACACTTGTTCTTAATGGCATTTAGAATGGTAAATCCTTTCCAAAAGCCTTTAGCTTGACTATGCCCAGATCTGTCAGAGCAATAACTATCTATGGAAGCTATAGCCTTATGAAATATATTTCTTAAATAATGACTTGAAAGTCAAAATTACTACTTGGTCCATGAGCTGCAGAACGGATGTTGTGCTAGGGGGCATCGAAACAACATTGATCATTGTACACCTCCATCACAGCTCCAGGTGGCCGGGTACATTGTCAATAAACAGTCACATTTTGAAAAGAAGCTTTTTTTCTGAGAAATAGGTCTCAATAGTGGGCTTAAAATATTCAGTAAACCATATTATAAACAGATATGCTATCATCCAGGCTTTGTTGTTCCACATATAGAGCACAGGCAGAGTAGACTGCATAATCCTTAAGAGCCCTAGGATTTTCAGAATGGTAAGTGACAACTAGCTTCAACTTAGAGTCACCAGATGCATTAGCCTCTAACTAGAGAGTCAGCCTGTCACAGACTTCTCTCTAGCTATGAAAGTCCTAGATAGCATCTTCTTCCAATATAAGGCTGGTTTGTCTACAGTGAAAATCTGTTGTTGAGTGTAGCCACCTTCATGAATTACCTTAGCTAGATCTTCTGGATAACTTGCTATAGCTTCTACACTAGCACTGGCTGCTTCACCTTGTCTTTTATGTTATGTTATCTCCTAGAGATGGCTTCTTTCCTTAAACTTCATGAACCAACCTCTGCTAGCTTCAAACTTTTCTGCAGCTTCATAATCTCTCTCAGCATTCATAGAATTAAAGAGAGTTATGTCCTTGCTCGGGGTTAGGCTTTGGCATAGGGGATGTTGTGGCTGGTTTGATCTTCTATCTAGCCCACTAAAACTTTCTCTGTATTAGCAATAACGCATATTGCTTTCTTATCATTTGTGTGTTCACTGAAGTTGCACTTTTAATTTCCTTTGAGAACTTTTCCTTTGCATTCACAACTTGGTTAACTGGTGCAAGAGGCCTAACTTTCGGCCTACTCAGCTTTCCACACTAAGCTTAATCATTTCCAGCTTCTGATTTAAAATTAGAGACATGTGACTTTTTTTTTTTTCAGTTGAACACTCAGAGGCCTTTTGTAAGGTTATTAATTGGCTAATTTCAATATTGCTGTTTCTCAGGGAATAAGGAGGCCAGAGGAGAGGGAGAAAGATGGGGAACCAGCTGGTCTATAGAACAGTCAGAACACGCACAGCGTATATTTATTAAATTTGCTGTCTCATATGGGAATGGTTTGTGATACCCCAAACAATTATTTAAGTACCATTGAAGATCATTAATCACAGATCGCCATAACAGATATAATAATAATGAAAATCTTTGAAATATTGTAACAATTACTGAAATGTGACACAACAGGAAGTGAGCACATTCTGTTGGAAAAATGGCACCAATAGACTTGCAAACACAGGGTTGCTACAAACCTTTAGTTTGTAAAAAATGTAATATGTACAAAGTACAATAAAGTGAAGCTCAATAAATCAAAGTATGCCTATAAACGAAATGATAAGTAAGGTGCAGAAGAGGTGGGTTGGTGCAAAGAAGGACTCTTTTTGCTTAGTGTGATTTAACATAGTATATACATATGCACACATAAATACACACAAGCTCACTGCTCTCTCTCTCTCTCTCTCTCACACACACACACACACACACACACACACACACACACACACACAGAAATTTTTCAGTAAAGAGAAAGGTAATTAATTTAGAGGGTTTCTTGAGAAAAGAAAAGGTAAGGGAGGTGCAATCCAGAACACAAAACAAAATTTTGTCTTCTAAAGCATTTGGAACACTTCTTCCAACATCAGTTGGGACGAGAATGCTACGGGTTCCAATTCCTTTCAATTTCCACTTCATTTCCAGTTGGTGCCAAATTACTTAGAGATTTAAAGATATGAGTTTTTCACGTACAATTTTTAATTCTATCACTACCCCATAATGTAGGAAATTCTCTACAGGTTTCATTATTATTTCTAATGCTGAGGTAAGGTAATACTTAAAAATATTTTAATGCAGAAAATGTTGTAAATACTTTATTCACGATGCCTAGCTTTTATGGTTTTCCTTCTCTAGTTTGCTTTCTAGACCTTTCCCTCAACCAATGAAGCACTCCGGGGTCAAGACCAGCCTGCCTATATGTGGCTATTTGGCACCCTAGTACTCCTAAAAAATGAGACTCAAATCTCCTTGCCATTAACCAAAAATACAATTATAACTGAGATCTAAGCAAATTTCTCTATCTCTAAGCCCCAGGTGAAGAGCTAGGGACTGTTCATATCAATTGCCTCCAGGGAAGAAAAATAATGAGGGAGGCGATCTGAATGACTGAACATTACTGAACAAGCACTTGTTAGTATGATAATTGTCAGTCTTGGCAGATTCAACTGGTAGGAAAATTGATGAGAGTGGCTCAGCACAACTGTTCCAACCAAGATGACAGCGGACTGGGCAGCAGGGATCTGCTAAGTGTAATAAACAAATGGCCACTGAGAGGAAAAAAAGTCAAAGGAAAATATTCACTTAGGGTTTCAATTCAAAGTACCAATACAAAATTTTGCACATCAGATAAAATTCTCTTTTCTAAAACTGCCCACTTTTGCTACAATTTCATTAACCATATATTTTCATACCTATTATTCTTCTCTATTTCAGAATATTCAATAGAGATGGTCTCTAAAAGAAGACAATGCCTTGGCAGCCCACTACATCCTATGTTCATGTGAAATAGACATTGTAATTGACTAAAATTTATTTTAAGGTTTTTTTTTTGAAATTTATTCAAAATGGACAATCTCTTAGCTGCTTTCCACCCATGTTTGCTATCTGAAATGTTTAGGGAACTGCCACTGAAGAAAATTTCCTTCTCTTCTTCCATTGATGTTTTCTTCTTTCATTTCCATTCAAATAAGCAATTGCAAATACACTGAGATTTATTGAAAGAGTTACCTATGAAATTCAATATCTGTTCATTAATTCATCCAAAACAAGTTATATTCCAGCTGTTGATGGGTAGAGTTGAATATCTTCTTGTCCTCAGCTCAGTATTTATTCAGGGAAGATTATGAGTCAACAAAAGGTTCTTTTCTAAATCAAATTGTATTGGGAGATATAATTTATAAAATAATTTTAATTCTAGAAAGAACAAGGAAAAAGCTAAAGCCAGAAAAACTTTAAAACAGATTATACTGCATAAGATTCAACAGGTAACTGAGAAATAGATGTCAATGTACGAAATATCTACTTTGAATAAACAAAGAATAGTTCCTAAAATTTATATTAATTTTCAAATGATCAACACTGAAGAATTCAGACGATAAGTTATACTAACTGCACTGTAAATTAACAGCTCACCTGACTTCCCTAGCCAACAGTGAAAGTTTCTGACTTTGATTAAATCATTAAATACATATAAACCATATCATTTTTCCATGGAAACTAAGTAATTTTAATGAGTTAATTTCTCAGGTCTGAAGAATTCTAAAATTCTATTAATCCATTTTATTATATGACATATTTGTGTAAAAATTATATGTTTATAGAAACTAAACTAAGTAAAAACAACCCAAAAGAGTGAATATTTCTTCCTGAATTTCACACTCTATTCCTATATTAGTAAGACTAAAAATTCAATATGTGGCATAGATCTCTAGAGAGCAAATTTAAACGAGAGGAAGTAAATCAAGGTCTCTCCATTATGGGCCATCTCAAAGATAATATGCCAAAATTCCATTAGGTGACAGGTAGGTGGGAATGTAACTGAGTGAAAGGTCTGACTTGAGTTGTGGGAACCGTGGCACATGAGAGGGTACATCTCCTCCTGAAGCCATTCAAATCAGTGAGAAAAAAATGTTTAAAAATGATTCTGGCCAAAACCAACAAACAGTAATAATAATAAAAAGGTCTATAGACAAAATTTAACTGGTGCATTTTATCAGTCTTAATTTAAAAATCTGTTCTCCAGCATGTGTCACCTATTGCCGTACTAATTCTGTGTAACGACCTGTGATGGATTGAAACAACTCTCCTCTGTTCTCATGCTCACAGATATGAGGATTGAAATTAGTTGATCTCAATTGAGTTTGGCTTGGGGAGGCTGCAGACCGCATGTTCCATTCAAACCTCATGGCGGAGACCAGACATTACAGTCAATGGTCACTCAGAACAAGAAGACAACCAGAAGCTAATTACGTAAGCACATAAGTCTCTGTTCTCATCATTTTTGCCAAATTATATTAACCAAAGTAAGTCACATGACTAAGTCTGAAATCAGGAGATTGGGATACATACTTTTCTATCTACCATGAAGTTGTGGCAGAGATGTGAAGTGAAACACAAAGAAATGAAATAGTACAACCAATAATTTAACTAACCACATATGATGACTTGCTGGGCCATTTGTGCTAAAACTCAGTTTTTAGAGACATGTAGGCTTGATTTGAATTCTAGCCATGTCATTCACTAGCTGTGTGACCTTGGGTAAGTTCATTAAATTCTCTCAACCTTGGTTTATTCATTTATAAAATAGAAATAACAATATTAATAATACCTTCCTTGTAGGCTCTAAGCATTAAATTAGATAATCATTTTAAAGTGATTAGCACTGTTCTTAAAACATAGTAAAACATTCAAAAATGACATATTAGATCACATCATTATTAACTGCTTTGGAAAATGACTTGAAATAGAGAAATGAATAGTCTCTTATTATATCAACTAATATTATAATACCATTACTTAAACAGAAATGCAAATTACTCAGAAACATTTTTTAAGCCCAATTTACTTTTTCTGGACCTCTACACCCTGGAAACACCAAACTGGCAGATAATTAGATCAGTCAAAATAAAGATCGGTGGATAAAATCATTACAGTTCATGGTTTCACTCTGTAAAGCCTGGCATTTAGGCCATATTCTTGTTTATCCCAATCAAGCAGTGTAATTGAAAATTAAGAAAGGAAAGAAAGAAGAAAGGAAGGAAGGCAAACTTGTAATAATTCCAGTTGCTCCTGTGGGACCCCCTAGGCAATCTACAAGGTTGACAGAAAACAGAAAGGAATTTTACACTGGTAGAAAGGAAGATGGTTTCTTAAAATATCTGTACTTCGTAGTTTTATAATTCAATTTTACGACGATGGTATCATTCAATTTCTGGTTGGATATAACAAACTCTATTTGTCAGAACCCTTTTAGCTTCAAATGAGAAAGACATGACTCAATGTTGCTTAACTGAATAATAAAAAATGAGGAAGAGAATGTGATATGAGCTCCCTCTAATAGGTGCCTCCCATTATCAACAGCTGCCTGGGACTCAGGCCCAGGATTCAAGCCAAGGTAGCAACTCTCCTGAACGCCATTGTTTACAAGACAACTTAACAAAATGGGATTGCCCATTCAGACTCTCCCCACTTCTCACACGACCCATGGCCTCTTCACGGAATTGGATAATGGAATGCACCATAAAGTGAGGCTGCAGTTCCAACCCTTAACTGGTCATGAGCTTTTTCACAGAGGCAGGCAAATGAGTGCTGCTGAAGAGTATTTCAGGACTATGAGCAAATCTGAGAGCTTTTATATTTAATTTAGTGGTCCCAAAAAGAAAAATAGGACCTTACCATGTATTTTCTTCATATTTTTAAATATTTTAAATTATTTAAAAATATTTTCATTGTAAATCTACACTATTTCAAATTTATGATGTGTTCAATGAGCTTTTGAAAGCCAATCTTAAATTTTAACCTTAATTTATAATTTAATTGGTGTATTTGGTTAAGGCCCTGTAACATAAATGACTGGTGTTTAGGTAGACCACCGCCCATCCCCATAGCAAGAAGTTTGCTATCTCTCCTTAACTTAAGCCTTTTCTTCTTAACATTATTTCGAGGGATACTACTAGCTGAGAATGTAATTGAGCTCACAGGAGTTTTATTTTAATCATTCTTAAACCTTCTACTAGCTCTGATTTGAGGAAAAGGAAAAAGACAACCACATGACACAGTTCTTTGTGGACAGCCAAGCAGCCAGGAAATCACTGCTGACCTGTCTCAAAAACTAATCTATTATGAGTTGTCTCTTCAAAATGGCGCTATGTAATCACAGGAGGTGACTGCCATTCTGATCAGCACTGAGGTTAAAAAATAATAATTATTCTTATTTAAGTGAAAGGTGTGTGAGTGTAAGTGTGTACGTGTGCGAGGGGGGAATGGAGGGAAAGGGACACAGAATGTGACTGTGTGTGTGCGGAGGTGTGAGCACGAACTAGTAGATGAGGGTTATTCGCTTTCTTAACATCAACGCCAACCTATTTTCTTCCATGAAATAATGCAGCAAATAAGACAAGTAAGGTAAAGAGATGGGTCACAGGTCTCCCTTTCTTTTGCAAAGTTAGAGAATGTCCATTGTGATAGGGTTGGTGGTGGAGGTGGGATGGGCAGGAATCATTTGCCAGGAGCTTTCTCAGGTACCTTCATTTTAGAAAAGAGTATGCACGGAGTTGAAAATCTGGGATTGTATTCCCTTAAAACTCTTCATCAGCTTCTTAGAATGTCTTTGGGTCCTCCAGTGGGTATGTGGACAACATTTTGAAGACCATATATAAGTTCTTAAGGGCAGGAATTATGTCAATTTTGTTCACAGCTATATCTCTGGGCCTAAGCACCTATAATAGGCTTTCAATAATTATTTATTAAAAATTAATTATAGTGACTAAATTCAAATGGACTTTCTATCAATGATCAATATATACTCTTTTGTCCATAATTAAGCGAACAGAGTAGCATTAATAAAGGGACTAGGGTAGGCAAGCCTTTTTCTAAAGGAGAAAAGAAACCATTACATGGTCATTTTTTAATGTAGTGCATTATATTTCCTCTTTGGAAACTGAAAATGCACATTTTTATACTAAATGCTCTAGAAAATTCTGAGGAATTTTTTTGTTTGTTTTACTTTGCTCATATTTCCAAAACTTATTTGAACAATAAATCTCTTCTAATTCTCATTTAAATCCTGTTAATATCTATGGAAACTAATGATCTTAGAGCATTAGGAAATAAAGTTTGGATTAAAATTAAAGACTGATACATAACAACATAACATAACATAACATAACATACATAATATAGTAGATTATTATTAGGTTAGTACAGCTCAATTAGAAAATAAGCGAAAAACCTAACAAGAAAAGCCATCCACTTAAGTGTTTTTATGAAAACAGTGACTATTAATTAAATAAGAGAGTGTTGAGCTCTAGTTTTAATGGCTTCATTATTCAATTACCAGAAGGACTATTTTGGCTCTTACAGTAAAATATTTTTTAAAATGTTATCAGAAGAAAGAGTAAATTGATAATACAGTTAATTTCATATCAAATTAAGTAATGACATTTTTACTAAGTAACCTTTATAAATGTATAATGAACTGATAATCATGGATATTTAACATTTTGATTGATTTGCTCATTTCTGAGGACAGTATTAACGTGGCTATAGCTTGGATAATAAGGAAAATGTTAATCACTTCACAGTTGTTGAAACTAAAAATAGATCACTTAGTATATTAATGTGCATTATTAAACAGGACTCCACAGTTTTGTTTCCACAGTTTTAAGGGGGAAAACAAAGCCTAAAAGCATTTCAGCAGTGAGCATAAAGTATTCAGAAGAGCAGTCATTTATAGATGAACTGAATGACATTTTAAAGCCTTTGGGTTACCCTTTACCCTCTTTTTATTTTTTTTTTTTTATCTCCTGTTCAAATGTATCTGAGTCTAACCATTTCCTTCCCCTTTTCTGCTTCCTCCTATTCTTAGACACTGTCATCTGCAGACTACTGCAGTCATCTCCCAGCTGGGAGTTCTGCTCAAACAACTTTTACCCCACTAGAATTTATTCTCCAAAGAACAGTTAGCATCTTGCTTTTAAACTCAGTACATCAGGTCATGTCACTCTCATGTTTTCAAACCTTCTTCGGCTTATATAACGCTTGAAGTAGAGTCCAAAGCCTTGAATTCCTATAGCCCCTAAAACTCTTGGGTTCCGGTTCCTGGCTCCATTTCTAACCTTATTTCTTTTCACTCCCTTCCAATATTTCAGCCATACTAGCCTCCATCTTGTTCACGAACACATCAAAGGTTATCTTGTCAGAGAGGTCTTCCACGACTTTTGTGTCAAAAATATGCCCTCCTTTCCTCTCTCCCAGCACACCTGCTCCTCCACCACTTCCTTGCACACCTACACTTCAATTGCTATTGCCTTATCCTGATGCCTATTGCAATCTATATTACTTTATTTTACCCAGCTGGTTATTGTTTATTATCTGTCTCTGCCACTAAAATGTAAGGTGGATGAAGGCATACCCAAATTTTTATCCCCAGCACCTGGTAAATAGCATGCACTCAATAAAAGTCACTGGATAAATTTGTAAGTAAAATAGTTTAAAACCTGAAAATATCTATTGTGCATTAAAACAATATTTAGAATATTCAAAATTGCAAAAAAGAATTAACATTCATTCCACTTCATAACACTTTCCATCATCGAATCTGTATTCTTAACTAAGTATACAAATGCCATATTAAAAAAAGCTTCTTATAGTAATAAAGTTGGTTCGATTATAATGGGTCTAACTTGTGATGGAAATTTTGAAAATTAAACATACATGTTATTTTAATATATTGAATATTGTAATGCTTTTAAAATATGTGCACGAATTCTTTTATGACTTATCTAGCTCCCCACCCCAAAAGTGCTACCTTTGTCCTCCCCACCCCCATAAGTATGAGCCAGACTATGTGACTCAATTTGCAGGAAGAAAATGTGGCAGAATTGACAGTCTGTGACTTGTGAGATGAGGTTATTAAAGACATTGCAGTTTCCTCCTTGCTCTGTCTCTGGGGGACAGCAACTGCCGTGTTGCAAGGATAAGCAGCCATGTGGAATCATCTATGTGTCAAGTAATGGAGGCCTTCTACCAATAGCCTTTTGAGTGAGTCAGCGTGGAAGCAGATCCTCCAGCCTTAGTCAAGCCTTTCAAGAACTGCATCCCAGGCTAACATCTCCACCACAACTTACCAAGAAACCACGAGCCAGAATTACCCTACCAAGCCACTCCCATGACCCACAGAAATTACGCTAGATAATAACCATTATTATTTAACAACCAATTTTGGGGTAATTGTTATTCAGTCATGTATAACTAATACAGACACATAAAGTACGATTTTCACTAAGAATTCCTGAAGCAGCCCCTTGATCTGTAATTTTGGACAATTTAACCTTTCTTAGCTTCAGTGTCTTCATCTGAATAATGGGAATATTATTTATTACACTGGTTTACCGTGAAGATTAAATAATTTTTATGCATACGATGCCAGAACATTGACTAATTAATTTCAAAGTACTAATGTTTTCATCAATGAGGAGCCAGCAAACATATTATCTTAAAAGATTAATTACAAATGGAGTGATGCCTTGGAGTTATAGAGAGACTAATTTCTAAAAGTAACATGATGCAAAATTTAGTGTATAAACAGTATATTTGAAATAAATTTTCTCAATAAAACTTCTAGGTAAAAAGAGTATAAAAAATGGAAAGCCCACTAAAATCTATTAAAATTGATAAAGTCCTCAAAGTAGTTAAATTGAAAATAACAATGGAATGATAACACAGAGCATTCTGTGCTCAGATGCCCCTTTGGGACTGAAGGATTTATGTCCTGCTGCTGGGATGCTGCCTGCTGACAGTCCTTAGCTCCCAGGCTTCTCCAGGAATTATACTCTGCAGAAGATAGCTGCCTTACCCAGAGTCGCACCCCTTTCTCCAGGCAGCCAGCGTCCAAGGATTGGTTCATGTTCGGCTGTAAATGTCCAGCTCCCTTGCTTCAACTCAGTACAACTTTGAAGAGCATCCCAACTCCAGAGCTCTCTTGGGACTGTCTGAGCTCTTTGTGGTGACCATAGGACAGCCTCATTTTTCCTTCTGCCCAAACTTTCTTCCTTTCCTGTAACCAGCAGTTCTCAATTCGGAGATCATGCCCCAATAAACTTCTGCAGGCAAATCTTCTTCTCAGAATCTGCTTCCTGGGGAACTCAAATTGTGACATTTGGAGTGTAGTGCCTCTCCTCCTACTTGACCTTGCCTTTAGGGTCCTGCTGGGACTTGAGTCTAGTTGCAGGTGTGGAAGCACAGAGGGGCGTGGGAGCAGGCCCTGAGGAAACTCAGCATTGTCTTGCCTGGTAACTATATTACAGAGCCCATTACAGAGTCCCCAGGCAATACAGGGTTAATCTCCTTAGGGGAAAGGAGAGACTGTTCTCTAACCTAGTCGCTATTGTTTAACAAATAGGAAATTTAATTAGAAGAGCACAGAGGGGCAGGCATTTTTGTGACAATTTACATGCTAAAGCAAGGACAATTTCAAGAACGATTAAAAAGTAGAGGATTTGTTGCTTATTATAGCTATTTTCTTAAAAAATTTTGTTTCCTTAATGCTAGAGTATAAGTAGTATGATTCACTTAGGTGTGCGCAAATCATGTTTACACAGTATAGTGTCATAATTAAGATCACAGCCCTTAGAATCTTAGAAATATGAGCTCAAATCCAAGCTACACTATTGACTGGCTCTAAGTCCTTAAATATATTAGTCACTCTTTCTCAGCTTTCCACGTATCTGTATAATGAGGAATATAAGAGTTATATCTCTGGGCATTATTGTGATCACTAAATGAAATACCTATAAAACACTTGGTTGTGTGTCAGGTACGTCATAAAACCTTGACACATGGTGATTATTTTTGGTTTTAGTATAGATGAAGAAAGTGAAAGTGAAAGAGATTTTTCTAATGTTTGCACTGGGTCATCTTAAAAGACAGGAGGAAAGAAGAAATATAACATAATGTTTTATGATGGGACCTTTCCTTATGTCTCAGAAATTTGGCTGAAGAACATGAGAATAGTAGATATAAGCATCTCTGTATTCTAGATAAACTTCATCTGCCCTTAACCTGAGTTAATTTGATAAATACAAACATAATGTAAACATTAATAGAAACATTCATGTTAACTTAAAAATATACAGAAGAGGAATTTATTTAGCAAGTTATATGGTTAATAAGACTTAGATTCAAAGAGAAATTTGGGGTATTCTCTGCCCCTCCTCGCAGGGCTGCTGTTAGGGAAACACACAGAGCAGCACTGAAGGAGAATGAGGACCTTTAAGAGACTGAGATGAAGATCCTACTTTCAAAGGTACAAGACAATCAAACCAATACCAGAATTCAGATGTCCAAAGAAAGTGCTTGGGAGAGTTTGTCTCTCCACTTGATTGTAAGGACTGGTGCCAGCTTCTCCAGAAAACTGTGAAGGTGGGAAGCAGCTGGAACAGCATCCCACAATGGAAGAATAAAGAATAGGGGCAACAAGAGTTCACACACATGTTGGTGTTGCAGGGATAACTGAGTGTTTCCGATGCTGGGTAGGCATTCAACAGCATATAAATGTAAGCCAGCCAGATGGACCCTCAACTCAAAAGGGCTTCTTGCTTGGGCATGGTGAAAAGATTAAGTTGTTGAGGAAAGGAATGGGTGTGAGAGTGCATGAGTGGTAAGTTGGAGTACGCATTGCTCCATTTAGACAAATACACAGGACCAGAAATTTGGGTGTGTGTGAGGAGGGGTGGAAAGGTGGAGTGCCCAAGGAACATAAAACACAAAACACACTGCACGAAAAAACCAGCACACAAAGCAGATGCCTGTCATGACTGAGGGCACCAGTAGCCACAAATTGTACTGGTCATAAAAAAAAATGTTTTATCTTTCTTCTAATCTCTACTCTCTCCATATTGATTTTGGAAAAGTCAGAAGGGAAAGGAATATAGAGAATGAAAGCACAGATCACAACCCTATGTAAAATGGTCCAAGCCCGATAGAATTGGGGTGGGGGGGGGTGGAAAGAGTCTGAGTAGTGTCTAGGCTCAATTTTGAAATTGAACCACCTAAAAATTGTTTATTCCTGAAAGTGAGAATTATCAAAAACAAGACTGTTCTGATTATTGAAAGTGATAAGAGATATTGTATCTTCCAGAGATGCCTTCGATGAGCAAGGAAGGAAGAGCCAAGAGAAACGCTGAAAGGAGTAATGGGAGGAAAAACTAAAGTTTTTTTCCTGTGGAATATTATGTTCAGCCCAATCAATAAATGCGTTTAGAGTTAAAAGATATTTCCAAGCAGAAGGAAAAATAGACTGCTTATGAGACAACAAACGTAGTTTTGAAAGAGCAAAGGTAAAGGGAAGGAAAAAAAATATCTACTCTTCCTTGTTGATAAGAAGGGGGAAAAAAAAAACCAGGCAAAACAATATTAGGTGAGATGGTTTCCTATCTGTGCACCAGGAGGCGCCATAAGACCGGGGCGGATTTGTCGTAGGCAGTAACTAGGCCAGGAGAGGAAATGGAGTTAAGGAGCGACTGCTAAAGTTACATGGTGTGCACTTAACTAGTAACGTTTAGGTGGTGTTCCCTAGATGATTGTTCTTGCCCTGAGATGTGTCTATTCTAGGACAAAAGTAAGCCACATGAAAAAGAAAAAGAAATTGAAAATATATTTCTTTCGAAACATAATCCCGATTGCTAAACAAGTTTCACCTCTACTGGATGCTTTATCAAAATCAATGGTGCCTGTAATCAGAAGTGCCCCATTCCTATTTAGTTTCTCTGCTTCCTGACATCCATAAATTCAGCGATGGATTATGAAAGTCTAGATCACACTCTGGCACCTAATGTGACTATAAAGAAGCATTCTTTTCCTCAGTGGAATTACTTTCTTAATGTTTCTGCTTTCCAATCTACATCAGTTAGAAGCTGTTAAAGTAATGGCATAGGCATTAGAAAAATAAAGGGAATATAGAAAGGAAGATTGCTCATGTCTGTGTTTTATTCATCACACTGTCTGTTGAATTTATATCACTGGCTTCAAATTTATCCAGTTTCTATTCTTTTATGACTGAAAACATTAAAGGCAACCTGTCAGCTCTATAAAATAACATTTGTAGTACTCTGAATCTTCTCGGCGTAATCTTTAATAACTGTCTCATGTTCAAGTTGACAGCAAGCAAGTAATAAAATGCCTAATACCATTTTATAGGTCACATAATACAACAGTTTATTTTGGTTCAACAGGGCAATAACAGGTACCAGATAATGAAGTCACTATAGATTTGTATAATATAGTTTCTGAGTTAGCAATAGTTTCAGAAAAGACTTAGAAATCTTCCTTTGAGCTATAACAAAACAGAAGTATATTTCTCATTTTTTCCCCTTCTAATGATTCATAATCTCAGAAGTAGTACACTTAAATTTTTGAAACTTGATGTATATTATTATGCAAATAAATCAAATTTCTTTATCTCAGAACTTCAAATTACATACGTGAAAAAAGCAAAGAAGCGATTATTCTATAACCATTTAGAAATACAAAAATACCTAAGACATCTCTGTCCAACACAGCCACCAGTGACTATTGAAATAAAAATAGAAATCAATTGAAATTAAATAAGATTTAAAATTCAGTAACTTGAACAAGGTCTTTTTTTTTTTATTATGGACTATCTGCCTTGTATCAATTTTATTAGTTTAAACACAGTTGCTTTAGAGGCTCTTTCAAATAGATGTATTATTTCTAGATATTATGGTGCTAATTCTACTCTTTGTTGCACTTGGTAACTGCCTCGGCATAGAAATGGGTACTGGCAGTTTTAGTTCCAACTCAACCCTTTTAGCAACATTACAATTCTTCTCCCCTCTTAGGCATTAAAACTCAAGAAGCCATTCTTAGGGCCTATATCTGTATATAGTGATCTAAGGCGAGGGGGTGGGGAGCAGAATACTTTTTAGGAAAGCAATCAACAGCATCAGTCTCGGGTTGGGGAGGAGGAACAGGATATATTTAAAATGTGGCTAGACCCCAAAGGGGCTGGTTTATATAGAATTTAGATAAAATGAAGGTAAAATAAACAACAAAAATGGCATACTAAAATTTTGGGAGTTAACTCTTTAGAAAATTGAAGTTACTAGAAGAGTTTGAAACAAACAAACAAAAAAATGGTGCAAATACATCCGTGTTTTAGAATGGTACCTAGTAGAACATTTTGGTCTCTAAGGAGAAATAAAATATATCCACGATGATTCCCTCATTCTATAATTTTTCCCTAAGGAAAAGGAGTGAAGAACAAACTCCAGGATTCTGGACCCCTTTTCTAGGTGTGGACATTAGATGTGACACAGTAATAAGTAAACTGGGACTCTTCCAAATGGTCTTCTTCCCCGTTTTGTCCCGTGAAACAGCCAGGAGCAAGCCGGCAGCCTAAACTGTGACTGAAGGCAGCCACCTTCCTTCGCTCCTTTCATATCCCTGTTGCTTTTCTGCTGCTGCCTAGTACACAATGGGCTTGAGGATGCTAAGCTCTCCGCTGCACTTAGAGGAAGAGTAAGCTAGAGTAAATGAGCCTTTTGCTGCTCTACTATTCTTATGGCTTTATTTTTTGTGTCATAAATTAACTGAGCTCCATAGTATGTCCTCACATTGATAACGGTGCTTCCCTAGCTAGAATTGGAAACAGATTGAATTTTTTTTATTTAATAATTTTCCACAAATATTTCACTTAGAACTTTAAAAATAAGCAAGCTTATTTTTTTTATACATTATTCACACATTAAACAAGAAAAAAATCAGTGGTTTCATTCAGTTAAAGCACAATTTAGGTCCCAGATAAAGAAATAAGTCCACTTATTTTTTAAATGGCACTACTTAAAATCAATATATATTTAATATTTAAATAATTATTTAATTTATATATATTTGTATATTTTATTAATACTTAAAATAGCACCAAGACAATATATACTGCAGAGAAATACATATTTGTAAAGAAACTGCTTCCAGATACACTGTTTCTAAATTTTAAAACTTTATATTAAATGCCATTAAATGGCACACACATTGCTAATTGATTCTGTTATAACTTATAAGGAGATGTGTACTCTGCTCATTATCTCAAATTTACACTTAGAAAAATGAAATTACTTTTTATGAGTTCTTCTCGTTTGGGGGTATATGATGAGAGGACATAAATGAATGAGCCTTTTTACAAAAGGACCAACAGCTGTTCTAGTCATAGGAAATCCTATAGTCACTCAAGGATAAAGGGCATTAAAAATACAGAATAAAAATGTTCAAGAAATAAATGAAACTTTCAAATAAAATCAGAATATTTATAATGTTGAAAATACGCTAAGATTCAAAGGAATCTAAATAAATGGTATTGCCAAAGCAAATCTGTGCAGCATCTCCAGATATAGGGGCAAGTTATAAAAATATAAAAAGCATAAAAATTAATGAACGCTTTCAATTATATCATTTGTAACAACTTATAACTTCAACTATATGCAATTCAATCATTTTTATTAAGCTCTTTTCTTACGTGTCTTTGGAAAGCCTTAACTACATCGAAACATTTAAGAAATAGTTTTATGAACAAGGTAGGTGTAAACCTATATTAAGAAAAAAACATTGAATCTACCAGTTTCTATAGTTGGCCAAAATTGAAACCTTTCTACCTGTATATTTACCAAATCTATGACTAGAATACAAAGTGGATTGAATGAACACTTTGAAACAGAAAGGTAACGTGATATTTGTGAGGTAGGTCAATTGTGGATGCTGAATGGAATGGCTTTCCTGTGCTGGCTTTGCAAAGGGTTAAAAAATGCATAGTTCTGTATTGTAGCTTACCTTCCTCTCTTATTCACTCTAAGAACTAAATTCACTATATTTGACAGACAAATAATATTCCAAAGTTCTCATCTTACTCTTGAGAATCTCTTGATCATCTTAATCAAACTTCTACACAATGCAGGAACTGCAATAATATTCATGGTAGATGGCAACTTATCTGAACAATGAGCAGCCTAATATTTCTCTCAAACTATGAAACAGTAGTTTAGACACGAACCTGAGAAAAAAGATTTCATCTACCTTTAATCTAGAGGCCACTGGGTGACTGAAAAGAAAATGTTGGCATTTGCCTCTCAACCGTACCTTTGATTACCAAAACTGCTGCAAATCTGCCATCACTTGTGCTCTCTCCACTCTCTTGGAGCCACCTTTGAAGTTAATTTTACTCATTGCTTTATATGCCTTTCAACTTCCAGAGAACAAACATTAGCTCTATATTTCAATGTACTTAGAAAATATCCCTGGTTATTTTTGAGTTAGCCCCCATTCTCTCGGGTTGGCAGATGAGGAAGCTGAGGTACAGAACATATCTTTTATCTAAAAACCCAAAGATCAGTAAAAGCCCCAAATCTAGGTTTCCCACTCTAGATGTGTAGTTAAATGCTTAATACACGTGCTCAGGCTGTGTTTTTAATCAGCCATTGATAGGTAGTGCATTTAATCATAGACTCATCACACACTCCCATGAAGTAAGTCGAAGACCATGAACGCACTTGGCCCTGTGATGTGTTCCTTTAGTAATTAATTCTGTTTTTTAGGGTATCTGTGGGAAGCAATTAAATTCAGAAAAATATATGATATAAAATTTTTTTCTTGAGGACAATAATTTATACCTGTAATGCCTATGGTAGGTAAATTATTAAAAAATCTTATTTTCATTTCCCCATCTTAGTGACAATGGTGAATTTAAGCATTGGGGAAACTGAATTATGAGATCATAAATTAAACTCTTTTATTCCAATTTAGTTTCATAGATGGTAACTGAAGCCGTCCTGTGGTAAGTTCTGAGAAAGGGTAGAATTTCTTTATTGAATATGGAAAATTCCTTTATTAGATATTAGAAAAAGCCATGCGCAACAGACTATTGTGACTAAATTTTGGCTCTGTATACTCCCTGGAAGTTACTTGGTGATTGAAAAATAAAAAGATGTGTGACCATCATATTAAACCACTCAAGATTTTGGTCCTATAAGAGGCTTCTTCTGTTCCTTCAAGCAGAATCTAGTGTTCTCTAAAGAATGTCATCAAGGATCACTAGAATTCCAGAATAACAGCTGCTTGCTGAAGAGCTGGTACAAAAAGAAGTATACTTATTAAATTTTCTTCTATAGATTAGGTTACAGAGTTAAAAAAATTTTTTAAGCAAAATAATTTTAAAATCTAAGATATGTTATTATATAAAGTGAGCAAAATTGAATGAAAGAAGGAAAGGGATGGAAGTTAGATCCAAAGGAAAAGGGAGGGAAGGAAGGAGGAAGGAAAGGAAGGATGGAGGGAGGGAAGAGAAGGAAGAGGAAGGGTGACCAAGATAAGTCTGATGAAGAAAATAGTACAGAGAAAGTAGTAAAGGTTGGGAGAAAGGTGGAATGGAGGAGGGGAACTAAGGAAACTAAGAATAAAAGAAAATGTCTAAATTTGATTCCTAGTGCCCTGGAATACACATGCTTCCCTGAAGCTGTGCTGTTTGGTTGTAATTTCGGGTCCCCAGAAGACTCGGGCCAAGTTAAAAGTCCCTGCTCAGACTGTCTGTAGAAGAGAGGTCATGACTCTCAGATGGTTTCCAGGCACTTTCATTCTTTTCAGAAGTTCAGATTTCTAGCTCCAATCACTGCAAATCACCATTGAACTAGGAGATCTTCATTCATAAAAAAGCAGCTTTCCTCAGGGCAGAGACAAGCAGACTCCGTAAGGCTGAACGTGCCCTCAGAATACACCCGCTGGAATTGAAGCTAGGTTTTGGTCAAAATTCAGACCTTTAAATCCCAAATTGTTAACTAGAATCGTAATTTGGAGACAAATCCAATAATATTTCCCTTTCAGGTCTCTGCTTTTCATTTTCTAAATTACTTTAAGTTAAAATTAGTTTTATGTAAGGAAGAACTGGCGATGAGAGAAAAGGAAATGAGAATAATTTCCTTTAAAGGAGATTGGGGTGAGAAGGGTAAAAGGCCATGATTTCCCCATTGTTAATGCTCTATTCCTTAGGGTAAATGTAGTTTAAATTTCAAGAAACTCAACCTTTCCTGAATTTTAATAATTGCTTTATTTTTTAAAAAAGTATACATAGCTACACAACAACTTTTCTTAGGGAGATAAACATTGGCAAGAAATCAAAAAGCATGAGTCTTAGTCCTACTGCTGGCACCAACTACAAGATTATACAAATAATTTAGGCTCTATTTTTCTTCACTTGTAAAAGAAACATAATATTAGCTTTCCTATCTTACAACTTTGTAGTGGAAATTAAAGGAAAAGGGAGCTTGCACAGTAGGAATTAAGAACTGTTTGCTGAGTTGAAGAATACATTTGGAAACTCTGAACAGTAAAAGCACACTATTTTTAGTATCATTAAAACATATGCAGAAAGAGGTTAACTGTCAATCCTATACACTTTTCCAAGGCAATATGCTCACTTATACGAAGATAAACATTTCTCTTTTATAAAACAACTTTTTACAATCAAGATTGTTTTATATAATCCATGAAAAGTTTTGCATCCTTTAAAGTATTGTTTATTCTCACCTATTTAAAAAAAACAGCATTAAATAAAAATCTGTTACGTAAAATTTTCTTTTGTTTGTACTTAAGTAGACTAATTTAATGTCCCCTGTACATTTCCAGGGATCTTCAAATTTAGTTCCTGAATATTCTGGTACCTTAAGTAACTCTCGGTAGACATTAATATTTTCCTAGGATTTTTTTTTTTCTGTGACTGTGTACCTGTAAGATGAAGACATCTGGAGTGACATTCCCAAAGGGTTTTCAAGAACAAGCGTCCACAGCTGTATGATTTGCTTGCCTGTGCCAGCTCATTTGCTCTGAAGAGAAAAGGCAATGACAAGCTGATCCCACAATGATCAGCTGGAATGAAGGCATTGATTATGTCAATGCAAGAATAATTAGATACATAGTTACCATAAACAGCTTTTGCAGTGTTTCAATGGCTATAATACTCTCCATTGCTATCATCTAGCTCTTGGCAGAGAAGCCAGCTCTCAATTTTTCTATGTACGAATCTAAGCAAAGCATCTTATCCACTACCTATTACTAGAAGATTACTAATAAATGGTAGTTGAACAAGAATCCTACATGTTGGTCACTTCTGATTGTTGTAAGAGAAAATTATATAAGCAGCTGACTGTTTCTTCTTTTACATTTTCTGTTTCAAACCTCAAATGGGGACTACCTTGTATTCCTACTATACTTCCATAGTTTGCTTAATACCTACACTATAAGAAAACAACTGTCCTATTTTTCCAAACTTAGATGCTCCAGTTTGCCACCCAACCCTCATTTGATTACCTCACATATCCTTCACTGAAATGGCCATATCCTTGGCTTCCTATCACAGATCAATATTATATTTCCCATCATCTCTTTACCTTCCTGTGATATTGGAGGAAGTGAAGCTCTGTCTGTCAAGGGTGCATACTTGGACTCTGGACCACTGCCCTTTCATACATTTATATATGGAGGTACCTTCATTCTATTCAGTGGTTTTCAAAAGGCGGGCCTCAGAACAGCAACATCAGCATCACTTAGGTAAGAAATTGGAAACTCTGGAGGCTGATTCTTGGAAGTTTGAGAAATCTTTGAGGTAGTTCAATGGTTCTCAACACTAACTACATATTTTTATTGTGTAGAGAAATTTTTTAAATGCCATTTCCAAGGCCTCAGTCCCAGAGATTCTGGTTCACTGGTCTGGAATGGGCCCAACCATTCATATTTTTTAAATCTTCCCAAATCATTCTAATATGACATTAGGGTTGAACCACGGATGCCAGTAATCCTTCTCTCTCCTATATTGTTAATCTCATTCCTAGCTCCGGATGAGTCCCATAAACAGTCATGTACATCCTAATCATTTAACTTAAAAAAATTTTCCCTCCAGATTCCCCTCAAGATACTATGGATCTGAAACACAATCACCTCCTCATCCTTACTCTTTCACTCCTCAACATATTCCAATCTGAATTCTGTTTTTCAACATTTCATTGAAAGTGCTCTTGCAAAAGTTGCTAAGGAACTCCATGTTGCCAAACCTAGATCGTGCTCCTCCATCATCCCCTGCGACTTTTTCTCCTTCCCCTTAACAGATCTTCTGGCTGGATTTCATAGCACTCTGTGCCCTTGGAACTCCTCCTCCAGTATAACTACTCTGTTACAGTATCGTTTGTGGGACTGTCCTTCTCTGTCCAACTGCTGAAGTTTGGAGATCCTCAGGGATTATTCCTGGTCCTCTTTTCTTTCTTGGATACTCTTCCAAAGAAGTTTTTACCCATTCCCTTGGCTTTAACTATTATCTGAGTAAAAAAGTCAAATCTATCCCCGATTTTTCTCTGAGCTTCAGATTCAAATGCCTAAATGTATTTTCTTTTGCAAGTATCACAGCTATCTCTATTTTCACATGCACAAAACAGAGTTCTTATTACTCTCCTCATCTTCCTCAGCTGACTTAATATCATCATTATCCACCCAAGTCCTTGAGCTGAATGTCAATCTCTGAATGTTTAAAGAAAATTCTTTCCTTCTTTAATTCTCCATGATCGAAAATCAGCAAGTCTTACAGATTCAAACTGCAAAATATATCTAAAATGTGTCCACCTTTTATCTCTATTATTATTACTTGACTCGAAACAATTATGATTTCTTTATATCCATAACAAATGAAAAAAACAGGCAAATAAAACAACATATGGGAAGAAAATCACTCCTGTCTACCTCTGAGTAAAATGAGTTTAATATATGAGCCACACTCTAAGTTCTAAGAAATCTTTGGTTAGAGGCCCTGGTTTAAAAACATATGTACATTTTCTTCAGGAAAGCACAGGTCTTCAATATTTATAATAACCATATTTAATAGTAAATCAAAAAAAACAAATGTAAAAACATTAACATTAGCAAACAATTATGCAGCGCGGGATGCTGCTATAGTTTAGTATTAGCGTCTTTTTTTTGTTTTGTAAAGGCTGAATAAGTGTTTTATTTCTTTACTTCATTGTTTTATGCCATACTAAGTATAAATTCACCTAGAGGAGACTCTCTTCCCATAAAGAATTTTGCTTATATTCTGCTCTTTCCTGCCTATTTCTGCTACCTTCAAAAGAGCATCTTTTGGTATTAGAAGTGAAATAATTTTAAAAAGTATCCTAGACTCGACAGAGAAGATAAAATTGAAATTGTGTAGTATTAGTTAAAAAAACTGAATACATCATCTATGCTGAATGTGATTATGTCCCTTCATACACTAATTCTTCTCAGCAGAGGTTTCAAAGGGCAGAGGTTTCAAAGGGCAGTTCAAAGTTTCTGCCTTAGCTCCTGTCTATAATAACAGCAAAAATGAAAAAAAAAAAATAGGCAAAATACAATATTATTCCAAAGATCATCTTAATTAACAGATGCATTAATGATAGATTACTATTTATTCATTTATCAAGTGAAAAAGCCTTTTTACAGAAAATGTTCATGAATTCCACTTCTGACAAATATATGCTCAGAGGAAGAATATTAAAGCCAATATACTTACACGGCAGACATCCTACCCATACCCATGTAAATGAAGACAGTTCACAAAACATTATTGCCATTATAATTTGTCGTGTGATTACTTAGGAAGTTATAAAATGTTCCTTGTCTACCTTACGGGTCCTAAAAACTGTTCTGCTTATCATACAGATTAGAGTGCTATTGACACAGTACGTCCTAACAATTCAGAGTTGTGATGATCATGGCAATGACGTGGGGGTCTTTAATGTAGTAAAATGACATAGTTATCCGTGCAGCTGATATGTTTGCTTTAAACTCACATGCTGAGAACTCTGATTCCACTTTTGTCTTTAGAGAAGCCAATGTCCATGACCAATAAATAACAAGTAAAGAAATAAAGAATCTTCTTTTATTCCATATCTTGATAGAAACTCATAAGCTTAAAAAATAACTAAGATTCATCATGTAATTCAAAGCTAAAAAAGTTATTTGCCACTCACTATACATTATAACACTTATCTTTATATGTTTCTATACATATACTTACACAGCTATAATAGCTATAGATTTTATATAAAATAGATTAATAAGTATACAATATATATTTATAATATATATTTTATTTTATTTATATTATATACTTTATCATATTAAACATATTCATTTATATCTTATAAGTATATTAAAATATTATATTTGCATTGTTAATAATATATTGTGTATTATTAATATACTTTGTTATAATTATTCTAGCACATTATGTGATATTATATTATATGTGCATATATAGTATTACATATCATATATATAATGTATATTGAACTAATTTGAAAATCTCTGAAGGTTAATAAGCATATCTTATACCTGTTTACATCTTTTATGTACCACATTACTATATAAACTGTCAGATGCACATTTAATGATTTTCGTTAAATGCTTGTGGTTAATTCAGGGTAGCTTATTAACTTCTTTACACAAAATTCTCCCTACCTTCTTCCTATATTCCATCCACCTGTGTATTCCAATTTAAAATGGTGGAAGTAATGTGCTATTAGACCAGTTTGAGAACATGAGTTTAAATCCTTGTTTTCACATTCAATAGCCCCATTCTTTTGAGCAATTTACTTAACCTTCTACAAAATATTGCATCAAAATATCATATCCTACAAAATACTGTATCAAAATTCAAATTTTCTAATTTATAGTATAATGGTGAAACATACATATATGTGAAAGGGCTTTTAGAACTGTGAAATAATATGAAAGTTAAGATATTGTAAAAATAATGCTGACGCAGAAATGAATTAACTTCAAAGCCGTTTCCTCTTTTTCCTGAGCCTACCCTTTCCTAGGAGACCAGTATTCTAGAAGATTGAGCATTTAGTCACCTGTTGGCCAGAAATATTCACATTAAGCAAAGGCCGAATCCTGCCAGCTGTCTGTTTTTAATAGTAGAAATGTATTGGAACATAAACATACTCCTTTATGTACATATCAGCCATGGCTGCTTCTGTGCTAAAATGGTAGAGCTAAGTAGTTATGACAGAGACTCTATGCCATAAAACTCTAAAATATTTACTATTTGGCCCTTTACAGAAAAGTTGTTAACCTCTACTTTAGCAAAACAATAATCCATTATTGTGTTGATGCACTAAATTTGTTTGATTTTCTTGATACAACATACAGTATTATTTTAGCTAACAAAATGATCTGACATTCTCCTAAAAATTATGTTCGTTTCTTCTCTAATTGTTCCAATGGTAATTACTTGTTTCATGGTTACTTTTTTGTTTCCTTTTATAATTTTAATTTAACAATAAAAATAAATGGCTTGGAATTAATGTTAGGAGTTTTCTGATCGAAGGATATTAATTAGCAGAAGGTGTGATTGTGAGATCTCTGCACAGCATTGATTATTTGATATCACCAATTATTTCTGAAAATTGCAAGTCCTGTATTTCAAACAATATAGTAAAATTAAATGATATAATATTTTCTCACTCTGGCCACCATGTATAAAATATGCATGCGATAGAGACTGCTTATTGCCAATATTCATTTCCTTTGAGCCCTGCATGTATTTTTTAAACACACAGTTGTCCAGAAGAAAAAAAAAATTGCATTACTCAGTTTCCTTTGCAAATATTTATCTTATGTGACTAAGTTCTGGTCAAGGAAAGTAAGTGAAAATGAGATACGCAAATTCCAAGAGTGGAAGAAGATGCTTTATCCTTCCTTTGTCTCTATTCTATTTGCTAAAAGATAATGTAATGGCTGGATCTCAGGAATTTTTCTTGGTCATTGAGGTGGAAAGTAGTTAATGAGAATGATTCTTCAACAAGAAACAAAGAGCCTGAATCCCTGGTGATTTTTGAGCCACTAAACCTCCCTAGGATTGTCTACTTTTATAGGAAAAAGAAGCAAACTTCAACTTTTAAAACTATTTTTATTTTGAGTCTTGTCACTTGAGGCCAAACTTAATTCTATTTGATGGACTAGATAAGTGAGTTAGAAATTAGTGATTTATTAATAATAAGCAATATTAAATAGAACTGTAAGAATAATTTTAAAAACAACAAAAAGCAAACAGCAGAGTAGAGGAGTGACTATCCAAAAGCCTGTGTAAGCAGGATAATATTTTTGAACTATATTAATGACTCTTGACTTATTTCCTTTTATGAAAATCCTTGCACCACTTGACCAGAAAAGGTTTAGGGTTGTTACAGAAGAAATGCAAAGAGAAAACATGTTAATACTCAGCTTCCAATGCCCAAGATAAAATCCTGTAGCTAGTACTGAAGGAGGGCTTTGTCTAGAACAAGAGGATTTTACAAATTTAATCAACTTACATAGACTTTCTCCCATGCAGTTCGAGATACCCTTTTACCCAGAATGATAGGCCACGGCATGTAAGCATAGGTATGATGTACATATACTACAGAGAAAGAGAAAATTCAAAATCTGCCTCTCCCGGCTCAACAGATTGTGAGAAAAAGAAAACAAAATATGAACTAACACATGAGAGGGCCTGACAACACAGTCTGTTGAACACTGTCCTTTGTTAAAACATTGGATAACCTTCATGTCAGATTCCACTTGGAATCATCCAACATCCTGTGAGAGCAAAGGGGTGTATCAGTGAATCTGAGTCAGTGACCCGAAATGGATGGGAACCGCAGGTGGGGTTTCCTCTGGAATCATGGGCTCCAGTGATGGAAGCCACTGCCCCACCCATAATAACCCAAGATGGAACATTAGTAGTAAAAGGAGAAAACCATACAACATTGAAGCAAGATCCAATGAGAATTCAGAAAACAGTGAGCAGTGGGAATTGAGATTCATCTTTCCCTACTGCAACTAAGCTGCCTTGCATAAACCTACAGACTATCCAGAGAAAACCACAGGAAGTGGGGAGGGATCAATAAGACTATGCATTGTATTTAAAAGGACTGTTTATCAAAAATAATATTTTTAAAAAATTTCACTGAAGTTTGTAAATTGTAAAATTTACATTGTATCATTTTTTTCCCTTACCCAGTGGGTAGGGATCATAAGAAAAGTTAGATAAGCTAGAAAAACCAATATACATTTTCTTTATACATCTAACTGTTGGATGAGTTAATTAGCTAGATCACTATATTTACAACGTTCAAAGTGAAGGCATGCCAGACACTGCTTTTTAAAAATGTGTGCCAAAGAGCTTTAGAACAGAAAACTTTCTTAAAAGACTAAAATAATTTATGTTATATCTCTGATTATTTCTGAGTTGTGGAAAAGAGTAAAAGAGCTATATCAACATGAAACAGAATGAGGCTGAATAAATTATTGGAAACTTCCTTTAGGCAACTTCAGAGATAAATTTATCAATTTATTCCAAGTTCAGATTATCCAGAGCTTCCTTTTATTCTTATAAACATTTGTTAAAATGTCATGTTGGCTGGGCCACAAATGCATTGAATAGGCTGCTTTCCTTGAAGATTCTTCTGTTTCTTTCGTTGTTGTTTTTTTTTTTTTATTAATTACTATAATTATTTTTATAATCATCTTGATCCTACATGGATCCAATACTATTATATAGATTTCTTCACCTATTTATCATCAGAAAAAGGAAAAAAAACAACCATGGCTCACTTACTCCTACATTTTCCACATTATATTAGAGCATATCTTCATAGTTGCTGGGTAAATTTATATGAAAACATAATGTTAATTATGTGATAGCCATTAATTTTTAACTTTTTAGGCTAAATCTAAATCCACCTTTCATTGCTTATTCTGTTATATTGTTGATGGACTCTAAATATTTCTAATTTGTTACCTGGCGTGATGTTAAGTTTTATTAGTAGAGGCTGCTAATGGGACACTGGGGGAGGAAAGGGTTTTTTTTCCTGGTTCTGATGAGCTCTGGAGCCGGGCTTCTGCAGGACTAGCAGTTTGTACAACACCTAGCTCCCACAGTCTGCATGGTTTCTGCAGGTATGCTTCCAATGGTGGCTAGTACTACACAGCAGTTCCCTGGTAGCAACCTCCTTGGCACTCCCCCAGATGACTTGTGACTTCAGTGAACATTTGCTATTCAGTGTGCCATGAATGCATCCTCTGCAATGAGGTTTAGATCCCAGCCCTGGGAAAGGGATGTCTTCCAACTCCTAATGATTCCTTGGCTACACTATCTCAGCCAAAGTAATAATAGATGCTCCCTGTATGTGCTCTTCTTGTATTATTTAGAGTCCTCATTGGTCATTATTAGCTTGCCTCCCATAACCTTAATTCCCTGTTGTAAGTAATAATTCTTTATATTAAACTTTTTCTGTTCAAATTACTGTGAGGTTTCTGCTCTGGATGTGTTCCCAGTTGGTAGACCCATAAAGATGAGAGTAGTTTGGTTGTACCCTCAGGCTTGATTGAAGTACTGAGCACCTTGCTATGGCAAATGGGATTCTAGAAATCCATGGCATGCAATAACATCACAATTAAAACTATCACCTGTAGTGTATTGTGATAAAGTGACAACTGAGGCAAGTGTCTTGCTGCACTTGACCATTACAGCAGTAATGAGGACTATAAGGACAGTGATGTAGCACAGATTTTTCTGAGTGCACTTGAGCACAACAACTTCTCAGCTCAAGTCATAGCCTGAGAACCAGCAAGCTCCCAAGACCACCATGAAAGAATATATATTTTTTATCATAGCCACGGGGTTGATATTGCTGAAAGTCAAACACAATATTTAATTGTGTGAGTTGCTAAATAACAGCAACAGTTGCAAATCCACAATTCGTTGTCTTTTCTATGACAATGGAGCTGGACCTGTAAACATTTCTCCCTTGACAATGTTAAGCTTTGTCAGTAGAAAGTGCTAAAGGGAAACTGAAGGAGAGATGGGTTTCTCCTCTGGATTCTGGAATGCTCCTCGAGGCAATTCCTGAAGTACACCTAATTTCTGCAGTGTCTGGCTTCAGTCACATTCACAGCTTTTGCAGGGCCCCAGCTCCAGACATTCACAGAGTAGTTACTGTGGAGCCTCTCAGATGCTCATGGCAGAGCACCGCTGCCATGACATCTCCTTGCGGATAGCTTCTACTGGCATTCCCTTGAGCAGCTCTGCAGCCTCAGAAAACTCTGCCCTTCTCCAATGAAGTCTGGATCTCAGTATGGGGTTGGGAGCCTCTTCAAGATCCTGTTCTATCTACTGTATGCTATTTAAGACCTAGGGATAGTGGCCCTGTTCCAATATCTGCTATTACTATATTCTTTACGGTTCTGTTTATTCATTGCTAGCCAGTAAATAATTTCTGATGTTCAGATTTCTGTGTGGGTTAATCTTCTCCTGAATCCTGACTGATACACCTCTTAAAATTTTAATAATTTAATTGGGCAAAAGGAAAGCATTAAAATTAGAAGTGATTTAAGCAGAATCCCTCAGGAATCACTCATTTTCAGTACTTTATCATTTATCAGTCATGTATTCTTAATATTATCTAAAGTACATTAGATGTAATAATTATTTTGAATGTTAGTTAAGTAGAATTGAAATTAGTAAATCTATCAAAATTTAGATTTACAAAATAAAACTTGTATAAGAAGAATGTCCAAGATTCAATTTCGTCCTACTTATTGATAAAATATTGAATATATTAAGAATTTAGTAAAGCTAAAATCTTGGAAAGGTCTGTCAAAATTAAGAGTAAATGTTTTATGTATGTAATTCTAATGGAAATATTAAATAAACATATAAAATGGAATATAATTAAAATATAACTTTAGCTTTGTGTATCAATATTCTTTTAAAATCTAGGGGAAGCCTATTTTTCTCTTAATCCAGGATGAAATCTTGGAATTCAGTAGGCCCCTTTGCTTATTGGTTGATTTTTTTTAAATAGAAAGTTTTCTCATCACTTTAATTATAAATACCATGTGAATTGATAATTCTCCAAGAATTAATGCTTTATTTACTACACCTAAAGTAGGGAAAGAGAGGGCCCTCTACTCCATTTAGAAAGAAGATAAGATCTTCTTACTTTAGGGGTACAATAGCAGTGAAACTATATATAGTTCGATAACTTTATATTTTGGTCTGATATCTCATTTTGTATATGTATCATCTATTTTATCTTGGTGCTTTTGTTGAAAGATATTCTACCTGGCTTCTTCCCACTGTAACAAAATGTAAAATAATGGAATGAAGATTTGCTTATGTCTCCACTCTTGTCCCCCAAGAAATAAAAGCCAGTATTATGATTTTATAGGTCCTCATATGGGAAATTATGCAAAATCATCTCTGAGTGGAAAAAGATGTGTGCTTGGAGAATTGAAAGAGGAAGCAGGCACTCTTGAAATAATTTGTACTGTATACCTTGTGACAGAGAAAGAGCTCTGGGCACCAGGAACCTCAATTTCATCTGGAAACCCCTAGAAAGGCAGGCCTTTGATAGAGTGCTTTAGCATAATTATGGTCTTGTCAGGAAAAGTAATACCCCTTGCCCACAATAACACAGAGATAGTGGAATTGCATTAGTTTAGGAACTCATGTGGGCTTGGACAAAGAGCATGCCAATGTTGACCATTGAAAAACAGAGGAATTTACCCACAATGTTCTAAATTGCTAGCAACACAGAGCATAGGGAGATACCCAAGGTGTGTATGTAAGAGTGATGGTGAATGTTAAGGGAAAAGATCCACAAAACACGAGTAAAGAAGAATTTCCTCCTAGCTAGGAGGAAACAGAGTTCAAAGTGTACTAAACTGTTGTGAGCAATAAAATATGTTATTACTTGCAGTCTTACGTCATGGACAAAAATGTGTATCCACGACGACTCCCAAAAAACACTGTTGTATGAGAAGCGTTGACTATTCACATTGACTCAGTTGTTCTGGAAGGAGTGAGACCAAGTCAAACACTTTAGGAAAGCACAAGAACTTTAAGCGCATGGATTGCCACCATTCAACTTACAGAGAATGGTTTTTCAAACACTTTATCAACTCAGTGTTTAAGAGAAGGCAGTATTGGAGACAGGGGAAGATTTTCTTCCACTTCAGTGAAAGAAAACACACTAAATGTTTGAGGGTTACTTGAAATTGATTTAAGTCTTGGATGTCTCTTTGACAATGGTCATCTTATCAACACCAAATGGAAAGCTTCAAGGCTTCTGTTTTTGAATTAGATAGTCCTCATTTGAAGTTCCTACCTGGGAAGCAGGGACTTGTCATGTAGTCTTGGGTGCAAATGACATGAGGGTCTATTCTAAGAGAGGAAATGTCATATGTTGAGTAAGCTTAGGAAAAGTTGTTTAATCTCCTTAATAATCAAGAAAATAACACCTAAATAGAGATTATATTTCTGAGTAGCAAATAAGCAAAGATAAACATAAAAGAATCACGTACAATGTTAGTAACAGAGTTAAAAAAAAAAAAAGAATACTAAGAATTCAGTTAGGCAAAAATTCCTGGAAGAAAATTTGGCACCATTTATCAAAAGTTTTAACACTTCCATGTTATTTAAGCCAGCAATTTCAATTCTAATACTTTATACTAAAGACATAATTAGAGTTTTGCACAACTTATTTATTCATGTTTATCACAAGGCTATTTGTAATAGAAAAAAACTTGTTCAAAATTGGAGGACTGCTTCAATAAAGTACGATATTCCTAAACAATAAAATGCTTAGTAGACAATGAAAATCAACTGTGTCAATTGATGTGGGAAAATAATCTTTTAAGTGAAGCAGCAAACTACAAAATAGTAGGCACAATGTTACACTATTGTTTTCATTGCATGTATATATACATATATAATACATCTATATGAATATAATCTGTGAAAGTGGAGTAGATGACTTGAGCAAAGTGCTGAACGTATGGAATAGATACGTAGGAAAGAAAACACAACAGGCATAAATAATGTAAAGAACTTCTTGATATACTTAAAAATGAGAGTTGTAATTAATGATCAGAATGTTACAGTGATAGCAGTCAACCAAAATAAACAATATTCTTCAGCTTGTCTCAAAGTCTTAATATATGAATTGAGAATGGAGATAACTGCATTTATCTAGAGAGACTGGGATTTATAGGAAAAGTGTGAGTGAATGACAAGTGCTTAAAAGGACTAAAAAAATAATTTCAGTGATAAACCTAATTGAGTGGAAATGGAAATAATCCCTCATGTGTCCACATGAAATAAATACAAAGGTAAAGCAGTCATCCTGAGTTTTATGAAGACATTGAACTTTTGGACTTTGGAGCATAGGAGGGATATTGACAGATGGACTGAATGTTAAGGAGACCCAGTACCAGCAAAGATGGGTATATCCTGGGTCCCTGGGAAGGCCAGAGTCCAATGGTTACACTAGCAATGAGTGGGACCTACTACCACAAGAATAAGTAGATTGGGGTCTGGTTGTAGAATCTTTAAAATGCTAGGTCAAAGAACAGAAATTCTAAGTGCTCTTTATAAAAAATGTTCAATATCAAGTGTCAGTTTTAAAGATATTTTCAAAAATAGTTGAGTGTTGTGCTAGAGATTTTAGGAATAAATAAAATTGTAAATGTGAAATCAGGAAACATTTTATTGACTACAAATATTCAGGTCTACAATGCAATACAAGGGGCTATTATAAATGAGCTATCCAAAAAGCTTTCAATGCTATGGTATCTGATGTGGGAAATGATATGGTTTCTTCTATTAATTAATAGAAGCTTAGTGAAAATGAGATTTTGTTGAATCTTAGTGCTGATAAATAATGTTCTATTTGGACTAAAATTTTTTATAAAAATCAATAATCTACTGTCTCCTCTAGCAGTATTCTAAATGCATTTGGGAGTTTAAAAAGCACCAAAATTTACGATAAAGCAATGAATAAAAATGCTTAACTTATAGCAGAGTACAAAACAATAAGATATATAAAGAGATCTATCTACCTATCTAGACTTCCACGAATGTGTATATAAGATGCTGGCAGAAAGGCATAAACAAAGAAATGTCAGTTCACTGAGCAGGTACCATGTACCAACCTACATACTAGATGTCCTCAAAGAGATGAAATGACATGTTTACTGTCATCCTGGTAGTAAAGAGTAGAAATGGGATTTAAACATTAAATTAAATGACTGAAAAATAGTAGAGTACTACTCCCACACTGAACCATTTCCCTATAAGCTCTATTTATACTGTGCTAATAGTGGAAATACCAGAGAAGAAACACATTTGATTTTGCCAACTATAGCTTCTGAAAAAAATAATAGGGGTATGAAAGTTTTGAAAAGTATCAGTTGAGCTACAAACCACAGAAATAATTCTCTGGCAAAAATAATACCAAGTCAGCAGTGCTCTTGTGCCTATAAATTCCCGAAAGAAGATCAAATCAATTATCAAAAAATGTGAACTTGGAAATCTTAGAATGAATCCACAGACACATTTTAAATCAAATGTTGAGTATAGACCTCTTTTTACAAATGAGTAAGCAAAAGCTCAGAGAGGCAATATGATTTACTCCAAGTAGTAACGAGTTAGTGGACAAATTGGACTTTTATGAGATAAAGTTTTATGGAATGTATTATGACATTACCTTTCCATTAAACTACATTAGGTTTTTTCTTAATAGGATAAAAATAAAAGTATTTACATGGCAAAGTGTAGATCTGATATGAAAGAAAAGCATTAACCATGGTAAGTTCTCCTTTAGAACTCCAAATGCCCCAGGATTGATAGTCAGGAGTTGATTTGTCTCTGTTTTTTCCCCTCATTAGGAATACTTTTTATCCATTGTATCACTGAGGGCTGGCAGTCCTTCTCACATTAGCCAATATTTATTGAGGCACTGGATATGTGCTACATGCTGTGCTCATTGCTTTGCATTCATGATTTCATTTCATTCTTCTAGTTACAATATGAATAGGTAGTTATTTTTATTCCCATTTGAAAAGTGAAGAAACCAAACTAGAAGCAATGAGGCCAAGGTTGCTCAGACAGTAAGAGTTGAAATCTGAATCTCTTCAGTTTGAGCCAAGAGTCCCTGTACTTTATGGTTATGCTAAACCAGTTCCTTATCTTCCACATTCCTGAGCATCAATGTATAATTTTTTTACTCAAAATATATTTTAAAAGCACAAGAGGACGGCTCTTGAGAATTAAGAACTTCCTAGGAAAGTTAGCAATTTCTTTGGTGTCATTGACTAAACAAAGTATAAGAAAAGATGAGAAAAATATACATTGACAATAAGACAACTGAGATAGAGAGAAAAGAAAGAGAAGGCCTTAACTAGGGGTTAAATAATGTATGATGACAGAAGGAAATTTAACTTTGAGTGGTGAACACACAATGCAATATACATATGATGTATTATTGATTTGTATACTTGAAACTTTATAATTTTAGTAATCAATGTCACCTCAATAAATTTGATTGAAAAAAGACCTTAACTTATCTTTAAACTACGAGGGTATTTAGATTGATCTCCAAGTTCTTGCTAGCTAAAGAAATGTCACCTAACTTTCTATGTTTGCTCATAGCACTTTGTACTTACTTCTGTGGTCATTGTAGTAGAAATTATTATTTTCAGTGGGGCCATGTTTCAAAATATGTGTTTGTTTCTCCTGATAAACTTTAGGGGAAGAACCATATGTAAATTATCCTTAGCTCACCAGTGTCTATCATTTTGCCTTGAACAGTAGATATTCAGTAAATGTTTGGGGAGAAGTAAGAATGAAATCACAGTGTTACAAAGTAAATATTTGACCCATAGGCTACCCAAGATTCCCAAGCTGCCCAGGGCTGCCCTACAGTTGTTATTAATGATGTGGCTATTTTGATAAGCTGAAGTTCTCAGTCTACCTCTTTGTTACTCAAATTGAGTCTGAAGACATAATCTCAGCATATCAAGAAATTCTATTCAATAATTTATTTTTAAATTGTTTGCACTTTGATGATCTGGAAAACCAACACATAATGTTATTGATCATCTGAGTGATCCACAAAAATAAAACTGAATCCTGTTTTGTAACTGCAGTGCTCATGTTTGGGTGGATGCTTGTGGTCACACTGATACCATGTGCAAGTCAAGCGATATCGCTGGTGAAATAAAAATCTTATGATAGTACAACCAGAAACAAGTGGTAGAAATATTAAGTTCTCATATGGTTCATGTCAGAATAGTAAACTATGCGTTAGCATAGTCATGAGGGCTATTTTCACATGGAAAGTGATAATCTCTTCTTGAGAGAACACTAACATCTATCCTATTAACATAATTAACTTAAATTGTATCACTTTAAAATTTTATTTGAATTTAATAGGTAAATCAGTTTTGACTTTAGTCATATAAAAGCTATTAGAATTAAGAATTTATTCTTCACTTATAATTAACATAGGTTATATATTATGTATAATACATATGTGATATACACATATACATTATACAGTATGTAAAATCATATTATAAAAATAATTTGCCCACTGTGGGAAGGGAAGGAGGTCTGTGAGAGCCTTTCCTTTTTTTTCTTTCAAAGGTGTCCATACATTATTCAAGTTGGAAACAAACTGGTCCAGCTCTTAAGGAAAATGCATTCTGCCAATGCAATTGCCATCACATCCATGATGGATTCCAGCTGATGAATCTAAGGAAAACTTCTCTCTTCCTACATATGGCATCCTCTGTAGAGTGTTATCACTCTCAGCTTTCATGTGCACTAAAATTCACCAAGTATGCCTCCTTCTATCAAAGACTGCTTGAAAAAAAGAGAATGTTTTATTACTTGTCCACTATAATCTACTTTGTTGATTTTTGTCATCGCCCTGCTTTAGAAGAAGAAGAATGCTATTCTTCTGCAGGTAATATTATGATGCTTCAACTCGTTTTTTTAATACATCAATTTCTTCTATTTCACTGACTGTAAATGTTTCATTCCATACTTTACAACTCCCTGACTTTGGTAGGCAGTTCCTTTTGGGATATGTACTTCTTAGTGATTTTTCTATTTTTTTCCATTTTTTAGAACTGTAAATTTCTAGTGCATTCTCCTTAAAAATTACATGAAACAGTGGCATAAAAATGAGCCCAAAGTGGTTAGTTTCTCTCTACCCACACTAGAAAGAAATAAAAATTGTTCCAATCAAAAGCACTAGAAAATAAAGAATTGTTATGGGAGATAAACTGAACCATCTATCAAGTATGAATTGTATTCTGCGCCACGAGGCATACTGCCTGAAAGTATATTGTCTGAAATCACAAAAAGAGATTCTAAACTTGAGTGAATTTACTAGAAGGGGATTTTTTTTTTTCCCAGGGAATCAGGTGACTGCTGCTGTTACTGAAGAGAATTCTGAGTAGCTGATATTTTACTAAAACCTGTTCCTTCTTCCCATGACACCTTTACACTGACCCAGTATTATTAGAGGATCAAAGGGGCCAGAAGATTAAAAATTGCTGATATATTTGAAATGGAACTGTTTCAACAATGAAAAGAAATGAAATTCCTTTATGAAGAGACTTGGGAACTAGGGTAAGTATTCATTTTTGCAGTCCATTCTTAGACATTTTTCATTCATTTATTAATTCATTCATTTGTATGTGGAAGGGCTGTGAGAGATAGGCAGAAGGAATTACTATTCCTGTATATAAAAATCATGAAAGAGTATCAGTAGCATGATACGTTTCTCTATTGTGAATACAAGTAGCAAATAGTACATTTAACACACATAAGAGAATTAATCTCGGTGTTTATTACACAGATTGCTCTTTTTTTTTTTTTAGAGACTGGTTTAGTAGTTATTTCAGTTAGCCTGTAACATGATTTAATTAAATAGTATACATCTGTTACTTTTGTTACTTTAAGTAATCATAAACAATTTTTGTGTTACTTTAAATAATCATAATTAATTTTAACAATTAATAAATTAATAGATTAATGAAGCAGTGTCACTACTATATGCTTAGTCATCTTTACAGGATAAACCAGCCCTGCAACTCTCTGAATATTAGAGATCCTTAGACATGAGCCTGAGAAATTCTAATTCAATTGGACTGAAGTGAAGCTCAAAAATTTGCAGCTGCAAAAAGCTTCACGGGCTATTCTCACTTGCTACCTGAGTTGAAAACCACTGGTATAAACATTAGGTTATATAGGAACTGGTCATCAAAAATAACCAAGTTTTCTCAATAATAAACCTAAGCACTTGACACACATTAGTTATTCCACACAGCACTTATGTGAGGTGGGGACAATTATTTCTCTCATTTGATAGTTGAGGAAACTGAAAAATGGTCAACAGTTTAGTGACTGTTCTCTTGGGTACAGCTGCATAGACTAAAAACCGGCATCTTGCAGGCTCATTCTCATATATTAGAATGAACCCGAAAGAGCAGCATATTAGGACTCCCTGCTTTAACGTCTGTGAGTATCCAGAAAGTGTCTGCTGTCCTCTCTCTTGGTGTGACTTCAGTTTGTCTGTTCTGAGGCTCCTATTAGTCAGCTGGAGACTCTCTCCCACCAGTGCCTACTTCTTTAGTTTGATACCCATTCCTACAAGCCCAGCCCTGAACCTGAGGCTGGCTGGCTGAAGGCCTGACCACTTGTACGAAACTTGTTGGCCCTCACCCTTACAATTAGACCTGTCTTCCTGAGTCCCCTCGAATTGCCTCACATGACTCATCTTCAAATAGAACTCTCTCTTACCTGATGCTGAGAAGCCTGACCATTTTGGATCAGTATCAACAGAGTAAACTGAGTCACTGTGAAGACTTAGCTTGGTGATTTGGACACTCAGTCTTCATTGGAGGGGTCAGCTAACTTTTCTTCCACTCTCACCGGTCCCTGCTTGTTGCTGTTCTCTCTAAAGTTCTATAATAGAAGCTCAATGGGTCCTCATCTATCCAATACAGCACCTTACCTAACTATGCAAAAAATCTGCAATTATAGTTTTTAAAAAGCAGGCTCCCTTTTGACAGAAAGTTATGTTAAACTTTCTAGATTCTTTCTGAGAGTAAAGACTGTAAAGGAGCTGATATATTTTTTTCAAAGGATGAAAAGAAAACAGAGGTTATACATGGAAATATATTTTAGAAACTACCAAACTTTTAAAAAAATCTATAATTTTCTGAAATAAAATGGGATCAGTTAACAATTAAAAGTTTTATATGCACATAGAAATCTACTATGAATTGACTTATTCAATGACCATAATTCTATAACTTTATTTAAATCATAAAAGCAGTGTATAGTTACTATAAAATACATATGTAAAATTGTATGTAAATTTAATGTAAAATTGTAATTTTGTAAATAGCTAATTATGAATGGTTAGTATAATTCCTTCTAGATATTTTTTCTGTGCATATGATGTTTGATGCCAACTATATGAATACATGTTATTTAATATACATGTAGTATAATTTTAATAATGCTGATTAATGTAGATATTTACATACAGAATAAACAGAAATATTTGTATGTTCACATACATATACAAACTTAATTTCATTTTTTTACCTTGCTTTATTTTCAATAGCAATTTCCCTTTCATTTAAAACCACAGTTTTGATTGGAACAGCTATCAAGAGTGTGGTTTTCTCCCAAGAGGGGAGAAACACAAAAGCTGAGTAAGTATGATAGAGGTTCTTTTGCATGGTCTGTTAAGGCATAAAATTCCTTAAGAAGGAAAGTAAGGGTGTGAAATGATGCTATAGCTTGACAGGGACAAAGATAGGATACTTTGAATTCATTTCTGATGCATTTCTGATCCCAATCACCGTGAAATGATTGCTAAATTAGTGCATTGTGTATGAGCTAAGGTTTTTGCAGTTGGACAAATTGGAGTTCAAATTCAGGCTTTACAACTCATTATCAGAGTTGTCTTACAAATGTTACTTAACTTCTTTGAGTTTAGTTCTCTCATTTGCAAAATGGATATCATTTGTAATTATTTCATAGAGTTGTTATATATTCTAAATAAGATTAATATGAAAAACACTAAGCGAAGATGATTGCATAGGCAAAAACATTGTAATTTGTCTCCTACCTTAATACCACTATGACCTTGAAGTATACCCCTAAGGGAAAGAAACTCTACTTGACTTCTCCTCCTTGAATCTACGGATAACCAAAATTAATTCTTACTGATGGCAGGCCATTTTAGGAGTATGACTCAGCCAGAGGCCCAATCCTCTACATTCATTCATTCATTCATTCAGTCAGTCAGTCAGTCATTTATATTCATTCTCTCACTAATAATTTATTGATCCTCGAGGATGTGCCAGGTATTACAAAGCTATGGACATATAAGAATAATCAGTCTACGGCCATGCCACCCTGAAGACACCCGATCTCATCTGATCTTGGAAGCTAAGCAGGTTGGGCCTGGTTAGTACTTGGATAGGAGACCACCTAGGAAGACCAGGTGCTGTAGGTGATAAAAAATAAATAAATAAACAGACACTAAAAAAAAAAAAAGAAGAATCATAAGATATTGCCCTATGTACAGATATGTGATATAAGCTTATAATGTGCCATAAATGTCATAACTGAAGTATGTACATAGCTTGAGCTGTTTGAAGAAGACTTCTTATTGGGCAGTGGAGAGAAAGCTTTTTAGAGCAAATGATTTTTTAAACAAGTTTTGGTAATGCATAGGTATTTGCCAAAAAAAATGGGGCTGTTGGCAGAATAATAGTTTCTTTTTCCCTAATGGAACAAGCAAAGGTGAAGGAAATAATTTTAAAAATGTCAAGGGACCTACAGGTACAGCAAAGAGTATAAGGTATGGCTTTGTTGTTAGACTTAGACGATGTTAGTAGATGGTAAGCTTAAACTTATAAAAAGCAGACTAAGGCATAAGATCAAACTTTTATTTTCTCTTTTATTTCTTCTAACCATTTTCCAGATGCTTTTGCTCAGGACTCTCATGAAAATCTGAACAATAAAACATGGAGTTAACTCACTGTTCTATTGGTTTTATAAAGCACAGAGACACAGACCGTGTTTATAGGATAAAGAACAAACAACTGATCAATGAAAAAGCTTTGGAGATGTTTTAATGCTGGCTTGTCAACTTCCGCCATATGTACTCTAGTCATTAAAAAGTAGAAAAGCTGGCTGCAATAATATACTAAATTAATCAGATAATTTTTACCCACATTTACCCTAGTCTCAAGAGCTTGCAACCAAATTTACTTCAGTTTACACTAATTTTGCTGCAGCAAAAGCCAATAAATAGACCATAAATTAACATGTAAATGCAACTAGAGTAGCAGTTTCCTGAACTCAGAAACTGTTAAGGCAATTATTTAATAGAGTATTATTTATTATCCTTATATCTGATTAGCTTTAGATGCAAAGTTAAGTCTCTTTTTTGCATAAATTATAAATAGAATAATTTTTGAATTTTATAGTCTTGGAAATTAAAATAATTAATGAGTAACCATAAGAAATCTTTTCAATAATTAATAATTTTAGATTTACCATTTTCCTCTAAACATCAGAAACCAAAAAAAATAGCACAGAACAATTATCTAGTATAGAGTTTTTAGAACAAAACTAGAATGATAGTGGGTGATGACTTTACTAATCATATTATTAATTCTTTATTTCTTGATAAAATTATATTTATTGATATTATCAATTTACACATATATAATCTAGTAATATATTTTATAATTATTTATACCAATTTCATAATTATTAGGACTTAGAACTATTTTATGAATTAGTTTTATTTTTACTGTATATAAATAAATGAGGGCTGGATATATGCAGATGCAATTTGAAACGATGAATCTAGGTGGTAAACTAAGAAAGGTGTGCACAGAGGATCAAGAGACATGAGTTCCACTCTTGGAAAAGGAAAAAATTTGAATGAAGTATCAAGAAATACAGGTTCTATTCTTGGTTAAGCTTCTGTTTTCTCAGGGGCTGAACTGTCACTTTTCCCAAGGGAGAAAAATAAAGAAGCATTTTTTTCTACCCAGTTCATGTTCTCTTTAGTCAATCCAGAGATGAAAACATGATAGCGATAAAACATACATGGGTAATGAAAGTGAACGTTCCCTGGAAGTATAGGCTTTTTATTCTGTTCTTCATCTAACTAGCTGTGCTGCTTTGGTCACCCCCATTAATCTCTCTGGATCTCATGTGTAAAAATAAGGAAGTAGATTAGGTCCAGAATGACAAATCATTTCATGTTAGCAACAATAGTGGTAGGTTAGAAGAAGCTACTTGGTGTTCTCTGTTGAAATAGATTGTGAGCTAGTGTCCCAGCTCAGTGAGTAAGAACTGGGGGTGGGGTAGATAGAGGCTTTGGCAGTTCAAGTGCTGCTTATCTGCTACTCCTGAATTGGTTTATCGTTGGGTAATTTCTAGTTCTAAATCTCTATGACTCTATAATTTAATATCAAGATAATAGGTGATGCTGAAACACATAGAAGAAACAGGCAATCTTTTAACAGACTTTAGGGAAGTTCCCAGTGCTTAAAAATTTATTACCTTCAATTGCATTGCCTTACACTGTGTTTAAATTTTTCTAGTTCATATTCCTTTGGTTAGGTGATAAAGGCAGCTATTGTCAGATTGACCTATTACTAATCATTAACACCTTGGTTTAAGTTAATTGATTAATATAGTTAACCTATGATGATAGAGGATCTTAGAAAAAGTGAGATCTGTGATAAATATGTTTTTATAAGTAAAAATGAGAAAGGTCTTATGTGTGGGACATCACTGTCAGTAAGAGTAGTGCCGACTGAAATAGACAGTAGGCAATTCAGAAACTAGGAGATCATGGGACTGGTCTTATTGCCAAATACTATGGATGTGTCTAGAAGTCATGGATGTGGGTGGTGGGAAATAGACAAAATGACACCCAGATACAAAAGAAACCCATCTGTTTCTACAATGTTACTCGGCATCTGTTTCATTAAAGGAAGAAAGAAAATTTGTCTTTTTTTCAAGAATAAATATATCAAAAGATCATTTCTACTACCCAAGATTAAAGTGCATGTGTTTACTTTGCTAATCTAGATCAGAAAAATTAAATGAAAATACTAAAGTCTATTCATCAGATCTCAAGTCACCAATCCTAGCCATGGTGGTAGTTGATTGTTTTTATTTTCCCTTAACATAATCAAATCGAGAAGAGCAGTAAATCTGATTACATAAGCATTATAAGTATTAACAGTCTTAAAAATGCATTAATAAATATTTAATAAGGAAAACAAGAAAATATAAATCACATTCTTTATAACCATTTAAAATTAGATGTTTATAGTAATTGAATGAACATATAAATGTCTAAATTTCAAATCACTATTAGAGGCTAAATGAAAGTAATTATTTCTGTTTGTTGTATATTTCTCTATAAAAATCATCTATAGGTAAGGATTTATGTAATACTAAATATTTATATTGGCAAAAGTATAAGTATTAATACATATACGTTTTCATACAGATAATGTGAGTAGTTAGATAGGCTGTATAGATATGTATGTATATGTATGTGGATATACAATTTACATATATATGCACATAAATTATATTTGGTTACTTCTATGTTCGAAATGACAAACTGAACTAATCTATTTTGTCAGCTTCGTTTCATTGGTTGGAGCTTCCGGGAGACATATACTGAGAAAGATTTGAAGAATATTTATGCTCTCAGTAGGAATGAATGCTCTGATTGATTATTGATGTCTACTAAAAGCATAGCAGTACAGTATTAATACTCATTTCATGTATTTCTATGCTGTACTAAAGTACAGGGTAAGAATTACTGAAAAAACATTTTCAGTCTTTCAAATTATCTTTTAATACTAAGATCCATGATAAGTAGATTAATGATTTGTTGAAAGAGGCAAAAATCTGAGAGGGTAAAAAAATCCCTCACATAACTAAGGAAAAACTTCAATAATAATCACTAGAATAATTACACAAGATTAAATAATTTTAAAAAAATCACAAAAGCTCTACCTTTTCTAGAACTCTATATTACAGTTATGAGAATTGTAGTATTTGAGAGATTAAGAAATAACATGTACATAACAATTTTTTTTCTAGAAATACAAACTATTGATAAATGCTTGGAAAGATAGCTTTTAAATTGTTCAATTTTATGTTGTTCATAATGTTCAAGACTATTCAGCAATTATGATGATTAATAATTTAATGCTAAAATGTTATTTTAGAGTACATCAGAGTATGTAATGTTTATTTTACAGTAAAATGTTCTTTTTCATTTTTTTACAGTGAACATGTAATACTTGGAATTTTCATATAAAATTATTATATAGACTTTCTGAGGATATTGATTAAATAATAGTAATGTTTTCCATGATCTACAGACCATGAAGCACATGACTATAAATAGCAAAATCACAATGTGTGCCTTTTAAAGAGAAAACTTTCATAAATAACGCCATTCCAATTTTTTCTTTAATAAAACTCAGCATATATGTAAATAACAGAAGCACCTTTTTTCCTCATCTATATCTGATTTCTCTTCTCAACATAGCAATTACATAGGATATATTGTACTTATAGTTTAAAGTGACAATATCTTGATAGATTTTTTTTTTTTTGCATTGAATTCAACTCAGAATGCAATATCAGTCTCAATAAGTACCTGTGTAAAAAAAGCTTAAGTGGTCTTTCTGCATATGAAGGACAATGCAAATTTTTACTCTTCTCAGTTATTGTGACAAAGGACTGTATCTAGGTATTAAATTATCTTATGCTGATATTACATGAAGCAAGTAGATAACTGAGAAAACAAAAATAAAAGTTTATACTATTTCCTTTGCCTTTTCTCTTAAATCTATTATATATATGCTCTTATATATCTACATTTAGTATTTGATATTATATAATATTACTTATAATTTTATAAGTAAAAATGAGAAAGGTCTTATGTGTGGGACATGATATTATATAATATTTACTATTGAGGTCATAATTACTATAACTCGCAGAGTGAAATTTTCAGTGGTTAATATATACCACCTTCCTTTCCAATAAATTAGAAAGTTTGCTCCTCAGGAATCATTTAGATTAATTTTGTTCTTTTGCCTGCATGGATGTACAAACTTCATAACTAGTCCGAGGAAGAACATAAAGCCTCTTGCAAAAATATATACAATAAAATTTAACAAAAGGGAATTAATAAAACAGAAAAGGGAAAAATGCATATAAAGAAGATATAAATAAATATGAGAGAGTAAATTATGCAAAATTTCCTTGCAATGAGGTGAAATTTTGAATATTAGTTTTCTAAAAACTGATGGAAAGACAGAATAATGACAGATAGTTAATTCAAAGTGATTATCAAATAAAGCCAAATAAATTGCCAACATAATCTAAGGTGTATCAGTGATAAAAATTAGAGACACAATTCTTCCATGGGGCTCAGTAATATAGTGACATTGTCCTCAAAAATATTTTTAGACCATAGGATTTATAAAGCTATTTCTAATAGTCTCTTTAGAAAGACTATATGAAACACTAAAACTAATAATATAAACATTTATTAAGTTGTTCCTACACACTAGTCAATTTATTAAGTGTTTGATCATTTACCCATCATAACTACCTTACAATAAGCAACATTATTACCTTTTCCAACAGATCAAGGAAATGGCTTCGGACAGTTACATAAATTGTCCAGGATCACTTATCCATAGGGGGTGTGGACAAGATTCAAACTGATGACTCCAAACTCAGGCTCTAAGATGCTCGGCTCTAGGATTTCCACTAGTTAGGTCAAATGTCATGATATCTAGGTAGTTACAAACAGAAAAGACCAGCAATATGGAGCTTACAGAAATACCTTAAAATGTTACAAGTAGAAGCATGTTTTGGATATCCTGAGATTTGTCCTCTCTGAGAGATTAGAGTAAATAGGAACTCAGTAAACCACTCATAAGCCTTCCTTTGAGCAATATAATTTCATAATGTTCCCTCTAAGATAAGCAGGTTGCAGAATGGGTTTCTTGTAGTTGAGTTAACTTGCTGTGTGGGAATGCTAGCTTTGAGTGAACTTAAATATGGGGGGATGATTATATGAATGATGATTTTGTAAGTAAGAAAATGCTTATTTCTCTGGCTTCAGGAGGAAAAGACGAGGCATAGACATCTTACTAAAGCATAACTAGTATTAAACAATTAAGTAACAGGTTAAATAGAAAAGCCATCTGAATTCACACTAATTCACACCACTGATTTTTTTTAACAAACACTTAATATTTTATCAAATTTTAAAAAAGACTCAAATTGAATATTTTAGGTATTTACTTTCAAATAACCTTAATGGTTATAAAGCTCTAACTTGATGAATATTGCTGGTAATATTATCGGTGATTATTATTAATGAATAAAATATATTTACATGAGAGAATTTCACATAAAAGAAGAAATTAAGAAAAATATTCACCTTTGTATATCACAGCATTTAGCTGACAAAGGTCTCAATCTCTTTACTCTAACATGATCATAATAGTCACTCAAAGGTTGCAATTTTTTTAAAAAAAGAATTTCATGTGGCACAATTTCTTAACATCTGAATCAGGTACTCTACTGCCCTCTCCTGGATATTATACAAGTAGCATAAAGAATAAATTCATCGCCTCAAGAAAAATTAACAAAAGGGATTTTGTTTAAATGAAGCCTGTGATAAGTAACAGTACCACCATAAAATAAAAAAGCAGTGCCATTTTCTTCATGAAAAATGTTATATTTACAGTAAATATCACAAAATGTTTAGACACAGACACTCACAATAATTGTAAATTTAAAAAAATGTGGTACTACGGAATTACTACGCCCCTTTCACTTCTGAAATCCTATGATTCTAAAGCATGCTATTATTTCCCTGAGTTTGGCAATCTGGGATGACTGGCAGAGAACAAATGACTTCAAGTTGGTAATCACTCTAAATGATAAATTGTACTGTCATATTGATAAATTCCTTCATTGAGCAAGAAGTAAGAAATCTTAGGAAATAGCAGTATAAGTAGAAATAGAAGCATGGTGTTCAGAGTAAAAGATTTTGGTTATAAGGGTGGAGGGAGGGAATGAGAGGAAGTTTGCTGCATACAGTTGTACAGATTAGAGACTACCTCTCCCAAGGGTGTTGTATACATAAGATATTTTTAAAAGATATCACACATGCAAATTATGCCGTTAGGACTTCTAATACTTTGAATTAAGAAATAAAATTTTTTTCTCAATGATATCATTGGGAGGTTAAAAAATTCATTGGTACTGGTGTGTAAGTGAAGCCTATGCATAGTTAAGATGAGCAAAGAGCTGATAGGTATAATATCTCTGCAGCATAACATTCTTGACCCAATTTAGCACATCCTCAGCTAACAGTAGCAATTCCAGGTTTAGAATGTCACAGGCCTTAGGAACATGATGGAAGCACGATTTTAACACTAGCTCATTCCAATCATAGAAATACAAGCATTCCACATATATTTTCTACTACAACTTTTTTGATTAAAATTTGTAGAAACAGTTATAAGCCTTAAAATATTGTCGACTGAATTGAAAACACTTTTAGTTGTTGAACATAGAATATGACCCAAAACATGGGACACTGTCACATGCTATTTGTGCTGTTTCTTCAGGGATCATCTAACTCTAAAAGAAGAAAACATTAGAGAACAATGAATCGAGTCCAGATTAACTGTTCTAGGGAAGCTACTGAGCTCACTAATGAGATGCCTGTGTGGGATTGCCAGGAATGCCACCTGCCAGATAAACTTTGCCATCGGCTCTGCCTTCAAAAGGGATTTGCTTGAAACTTAATATAAGATAAATACCTAGTCAGCTACTCGACTAGGATTAAGGCTAAAAGTGAACAACTTCATTACTATAAACTTAGAAGAAATATTAAGTAAACATTAAAAAAGGCATTGAGCTATGTCAAATTTTAACACATCGACTCTAAAATCACATTTCCTTGGCACATGAACTGGAACCCATTCTAGAGTGATTTACTTCCATTTAGAATGTCCATGAAATATTTAGAAATTATTTGGGGAGGGGGGAGTATGTTTGTGTATGTGTATGTTCAAATAATTTTTATTAATAATTCTCATTACGCTTTATTGATCTGGTCTCTAGTTCTTTAACTGGTTCTGCTTTTACAGTAGGCTCTTCATCAACTACACTTTTAGAGTAGTTGATCACCTTTGAGTTACTGTCTCTCCTTCAATAGCTTCTAATCATTTGCTCTGCTTCTAGGGCTTTCTTATAATCTCTTTCAGTCACCAGGCAGGTCATATGCTAGGGTCTCTCAAGTGGTGGTGGATTGGAAAATAGACCAATTATCAATTCAATGGATTTGCTATCACAGGCTTGGTTGGGACCCCTCTACTGAATATTTTGGGGAGCTGTTTGATGAGCCTCTACTAGTTATTCAGCTTCTAATACATGCTAGGTACTGTGGCAAATTTATAAAAATGTGGAGGAATTTTGGGTACTTGGGAAATATGTAGTGTCCTAGTTGGCTAAGGCTGTCATAACAAATTGCCACAGACTGGCTGGCTTAAACAATAGAAATTTTTTTCTCCTAGTTCTGGAGGCTGGAAGGCCAAGATCAAGGTGTTACAGGTTTGGTTTCTCCTGGGGTAACTCTCTTTGGTTTGCAGGTGGCTGCCTTCTCATTATGTCTTGCATGGCCATTTCTCTGCATCTCTGATATCTCTTCCTCTTCTTATAAAGGGACCAGTCACGTTAGATTAGGGACCACCCTTATGATCTCATTTAACCTTAATTATCTTTTTAAAGATCCTATCTCCAAATATAGTAACATTAGGGGTTAGGGTTTCAACATGTGAATTGGGTGGGGGGTGGGGACACAATTTAGTCCATAGTATACAACATAGCATATAAATGTTCCACCTTTGAATTCAGGCCAACATAGTTTGAATTCCACATCCACTTCTTACTAGCTCTATAACACTGCACAAATCATTTAAAGGAAAAGAAAGCTGTCTTAACTTCTTCTATATTTTGTGAATACATAACAACATAATCTAGTTCATAGTACTATTGCTTAACTTATTTAATACTCATAACACCCGTATAAAGTAGTTCCTAAAGAAAAATATGTTTTAAAATGCTTATTTACTTCTTGTATTCCAAGGACATTACATAGGACTTGAAACAAACAACTTGTAAAAGTATTGTACAAAACGTGTACAGTATTAGAAGTGCGATTCTTAATGGTAGAAAGGAGCTTTTAGACCATCTATTTTTAAACCCATAAACCAAAATCAGTCAAAAAGTTCATATTTTTCCTTCGACTGGGCCATATTTAATATATGGAAGCCCACTGAAAACAACACATAGAAATGCAGGGTTCTTTATATACAAATTGTTTTTATTTAGAGGCCCTAATTAAGCCACCTGGTTGTTACCCTCTGTGATATGTGTTTCTTTAAAATAGTGTGTTTCCATTTTATCAACCTCATCTTTAACGCCAAACACTAGGCACAGAAAATTCAGTCTCCTTCTCTCACCTGCTGCTGAACAATCATTGTCTCAGTGATCTGTAAATAATTGACCAGGCAAGCACTGAGGCACAAAGGCAAATAGATCAATACTCCTCCTGCAAGTGCTTACAGCACAGAGAGAAATCATGCTTCCCTTCATTTCCTACCATGGAGGACCTCATATAGGAATCAATCCACAGTCAGCAGCCCCCGGATTTAATTCAGCATGCATAATCAACAACAATTGCTGAAGTCTTTGATTAAACTTTTAAATTGCCTCTTAATATGATGTAAATGGAAAAAGGTATTGATTAAAGAATCTTAAAATGGTAACCTGTTCAGATGAGAAAAGAAAATGCTTTGAGTTGGCGAGCCTGCTGGGCAACATAAACAGTGTGAACAATGCTCAAAGGGTTTCCAACACACAAATGCAAAACAAGACATAAAAAATGCCTACTGGTCATCATGTTCATGAACTTAAAAAAACACTTAAAGTTATTAAATGATGTGGCCTTTATTTATAATAAAAACAAGATAGATAACCTGCAAAACATAGTCCCTTAAGACCTAAAAGTGATTCGATTTTTACCCTAGAAATTCTTTGTTTTTTCTACTAAAATTGATTCTGGGTTTTGCAGAGATACTAGTTGTAGCTGGCATTTCCCAATAGTATTCTCTCAAATAAAGCTATAACAATTACATCGAATAGATTCCTTTCCTGTATGAAGTATTCATTTATTCTAATCTCTCTACAAATATTATTGAGCGTACAATATAATCCAGAGTCTTTTCTAGGTACTGGAGATATAGCAATGAACAAAACTAATAAAATGCTTTGCCTTCATGGAGCTTAGTTTCAAGTATAGAGAGAAAAATAAATGAAATAAACAAATAAGTATAGTTTGTTGAATGATGATAAGTCCTATGGAGAGAAATAAAAAAAAAAGTATGCGTATGAAAGAGTCACATTTGGATATAGAAAGTGCCAAGAAAGGTCTGAGATGATGACATTTCAGTAAAAATTTAATTTGGTAAGGAAAAGAGTCATGCAATTTTCTGGGTAAAAAATTATTTAAACAGAGGCGTAAACAAGTACAAAGGCCCTGAGGTGAAATCAAGCTTGGTTTGCATCAGCAAAAGAAATTGCCTAGTATGGCTGGTATGCTATAACCGAAAGGGGTAAAAATCAAGGAATGAAGAAAGGTAGGAATCAAATTACATAGATAGGGCTTTGGAGGTCACTATAAGGATTTGCTTTTATTCCAAGTGCAATGGAAAGCCACTGGAGGATTTTAAGCAAAAGAAAGAAAGGAAAAAAACATAAACTGACTTTTGTTTTTAAAGAAACACTCTGGATGATATATTGAGGATAGATTATTGGGAGTTATTGGAGTAGTATAGGATGGGGTGAGATGGAATGGAATGGGGGGGATAGCATAGAACGGAACAGAACAGAAAAGAATATCACATTGTCAAGAAGTTAGGAGGGACAGATATTAAAGAAGGAAGATCAGGAACTCAGTTTTATACATTCTAAGTTTGAGAGAATGATTTGTTGATTACATGTTAATACAGACATTAACTAGCAATTGGCTATATTGATCCTATGTGGCTATCTGAGTTCAGAGGAGAGATGCAAACTAGAAATACAATTTGTGAATCACTAATGTTTAGAGAACACTTAAAGCCATGACATTGGATGAAATTACCAAGGAAACAATATGTATAGAATAAAGAAAATTTCAAAGTACTGAGTACTGAAGTACTCCAACATTCAGAGGTCAGGGAGGTGAGGAACCAGCAAGAGATAGAGAAGAGGTAGTCAGGAAGATAAGAGGAAAGCCAGAAGATTAGAGACATAAAAAGATCATCTTTCAAAGAGAAGGGAATAATCTGCTTCTAATAAATCAGGTAAAATGAGGATTGAGAATTGACCTTTGGATTATGAGCATGAAGTCATTGGTGACCTTGAAAAGAATAGTTTAACTAAATAAGTGAAGGAAGGAATGCCTGTTTGGAGTAGATTCAAAAAAGAAATTATAAGGCAGAAATTGGAGATAGCTGATATAAATAAGTCTTCCAAGGAGTTTTTCTATAAAGGGAAAGATAAGTGGAGTTGAAGGTAAAGGGAAAAATGAAGAGAATAATTTTAAAATGAAAGAATAAATAGGATGTTTGAATAGTGATAGGGAATACCCACGAGAGAATAAAAAAAATGATGTGTCAGAGGAGAACGGGGAAGACTGCTGCAGGTCTGACTGGGACTGTGAAAGAGGACAGGATCTAGGGCACAAGGGAGGGGAAGGCCATTGCCAAGAGTATGAATGCTTATCCAGAGTAAGAGGAGTGATAGAACACTTTGTATGGGCACAGAGACAAGTAAATAGGAAGATGCCACCGAGGAAGCTCATGCAAGTTCCTTGCTGATCTCTTCTATTTTTATAATGAAACAGGCAGCAAATTCATCAGCTGAGAATAAAGATGGGAAGAAGGCTATCAAGGTTTGAGGAATGAGGAAAACATAAAACAGTCATCTAGTGGATTAGGAGAAAAAAATAAACCAAGAAAATATAGTATGATTATTCAGCACCATTGAGAGCCCACTGGAAGTAAATGGTCATTAATTTAAAATGAAACATTAATTTTAAATGTGCATGAATCAGATATGTTTGCCTGCGTGAATGTAGACATGAAGTAGAAAAAGAGTGGCATGATTGAACTAGTAGATGTGTTGTCCACCAATTGAGAAGGAAGGAAAGAATTTTAGGGTATATGCACAGGAGTGATTATGATGATAAAATGTGTAATTTAAGCTAGATAAGGAGAGAACTAAGAACAAGATAAAGGTAACTTTTAGTGGATAGATGGTAAAAGCAATGCAAGGAATTGTTTAACCCAAATGTATTTCAACATACACCTCAAAGTACTATACAACCAGTGTTCCATTAAATACATTTTGTAAAAACAATCCTGTAGAAAAATTGTAGAAGCATTAGTGAATAATAATAACTAATGGTCTTTAATTAATATTGCAGAAATTTACTGCAATGATTTAGTGCCCAGGATACATTAATACTTAAAAATTTTAATAATGTAACCACATGTGTTTAGCAGTAACTGATTTAAAAGGCACTCGAAGTATATTTACATATATATATATACATATATATATATATATATATAATGTATTAGTAGTTATTTCTTCCTATTCTGAAATTCCAGAAAATATACCTTGTATAAAATGTTAATGGTATTTCAACATTTAAGAAAGAGATTAACTAGTATAAGTAGTTCATTGAAAATTCTGTTAACTTATGAAAATACAATAGAGTCAGACTATAAATATTATAAAGTTAGCTCAAATTGTTCCTTTTTAAAATAAAAGAATCAGAATAGAAAAGCACAATGGAACCTCTGGGGACTAAAAATCCAGATGTGTATGAAACCTCTTAAATGGCTTATTAGCTTGAAGTACAGTTAATTTATCTCTTTTAATAAAATTGTAGTTAATTTTATATAAATGATCTTTTGTAAAAACCTTCAAATATTCCCTTCCTTGCAGGGATAAACAAGGGATATGGATTCTTAAATTAAATATTTTTTGGCTTTGGGAAATACTTCATATCTTCAACATCTTTTTTCTTCTTCATCTCCACAAATAAAGTTTCCTTAATATCTTACTCAATAACATAAAGACTCTAAGGTTTAAAAAGCAATTTAGTTAGACTATGGAGTAGAATACTGAACACAGACTATCTATGTGTCCTGTGGCTATGAGGAAGTGTGTGTGCACGTGTGCATGTGTGTGTGTGTGTGTGTGTGTGTGAGAGAGAGAGAGAGAAAGAGAGAGAGAGAGAGTATGACTATATAAAAAATAGACTAAAAAAAAAAACTGCTATAATTTTACTTTATGCTATCCTAGACCAAAGTACAATGGCCATATTAAAATAAGAACGATTAAGAAATTTGATACAGATCACATTTCTGGTTTGAGGCAAGATAAAGTAAACACATTCTACCTTATTTCTCCTACTAAGTACAACTAAAACCCTGGGGAAAAGAAACCTAAAGCAACCATCAGGAGATTGAAAGAAGGCTGACTGGATAGAGATCTCAGTACTCAAGGTATGATCTTTCAGCAATCCCTACCCTCCACTAACACAGGAGAAGCCATCATCCTTCCCTTCTCCAGAGACACAGGAATTGTAGAGACTGTGAGGAGGAACCTGGTTGATCATTCTCTCCATGGTCATAAACTAAGTAAATGATAGTAGAGAGTAGCACCTCTCCCCACCCCTAAGGAGAGAAGGGAGAATTATGGGAGATGACATTACTGGTGAAAGAGATTCTTTAAACAGTGTATAATCTTCTGAGCAGAGCCATGAGGGGGCCATATTAAAAAAAAAAAAAAAAAACGAACAGAATATTCAGTAATTTACAGGAAGGCAGGAAAGATGAAACAAAAATTAGAGAGAATAGAAAACACAATCAAATGACAGACTTAAATGCTAATATATCAATAACTGTATTAAATGTAAATGGTTTAAACAGACCAATAAAAACATTATCAGAATGGATTAAAAGATTCAATTATATACAATCTACAAAAAACATACTTCAAATATAATGATATAGGTAGGTTAAATAATCAATGAATGAACAGGTAAAGAAAATGTTAAGAGGATAAATCTTTGATGTTTCTTACCACAAAAAAAAAGGGTAATCATGTGAGACAATGGACATGTTAAATAACCTTTTTGTGGCAATCATTTTGATATATATATGTATATATATGTATGTATATACATATTGTACACCTTAAACTTACATAATATTATATGTTCATTATATATGAATCAAGCTGGAAAAAATTAAAGAAGAGGGTAAAATTATATATAAACATTGATCAAAGAGAGTTGGAGTACAATATTAATATTAGACAAAGTAAAATTCAGAACAAAGAAAATCACCAAGGGTCAATTCACAAAGAAGATTTTACAACACTAAATGGATATGCATGCAATAATAGAGCTTCAGAATATATGAAGCAAACTGGCAGAACTAGAAGGAGAAATGTTGTTAGGAACTTTAAAACCTTTCGGTAATCACTAAAACTACTAGACTGAAAATTAGCGAGTAAAGAGAAGATCTAAATAACATCATCAACCCACAAAATCTGATAGAAATGATAGAACACTCCACCAAATGGCAGCAGAATACACATTCTTTTCAAGTGAACATAGAACTTTCATCAAGAGAGTCCATATCTTGGCGAATAGAACAAATCTCAGCAAACAGAAAATATTTAAAAATTATATAAAGTATTTCTCTGATCATAAGAAGATCATGTTTAAAAATCTTATAAAGAAAATAGAAAAATCTCCAATTATTTGGACAATTAATCTTCCCACTCCTATTCAAAATTATACTGAAAATTTAGCCAGTACAATAAAGCAAGAAAAACAAATGAAAGACACAGATTTAAAAGGAGGAAATAAAACCTTGCCTATTTGCAGACAACATAATTAGCTACATAGAAATCTGCAAGAAAAATACAAAAAAATTCCTACAACTAATAAGAGAGTTTACTAAGATATACATACACACACACGTCAATCTTTATGTAAGCAATGAACAATTGAAAACAGAAATTAAGAATGTAGTTTATAATAGTTCCAAAACTATAAAACTAAAGTAGGAGCTTAAGAAAGTATATACAGAATTTGTATGCTAGAACTACAAAGATCTAAATAAATGGAGAGATACAGTATGTTCATGGATTGGAAAACTCACATAATAATAAAGTCAAATCTCCAAACTACCCAATAAGTTTAATATAATTCTATCAAAATCCCAGCAAGATTTTTTCATATATAGATAAGCTGAATCTACTGTTTAAAGTAACTAAGACTCATTTAAAGAAAATGGAGCAAAGGAGATATAATTACTAAAATTATTTTGAAAAAGAATAAGTAAATGAGTCATTACATTACCCAATATTAACATAAGATAAAGCAATAATAATTGGGACATTGTGCTATTGGCCAAAGCATGCATAGATCAACAGAACAAAGTAGAGTCCAAAACGATACCCACACAAGTGCAGCCAATTGATACTGGACAAAGGTTCAAAAACAATTAAATTAAGAAAGGTTAGCTTCTCAACAAATGGTATTGACACAGTGGACATTCACAGGCAAAGCAATAACAACAATAACAATAACCTCAACCTAAACTAACACCTTATACAAAATTTAACTAGAAATAAATCAAAACTCTTAATGCAAAATATAACACTATAAAACTAATAGAAGGAAAAATGGGAGAAAATGTTATTGACCTAGGGTCAAGAATTTTTAGGCATAGCACCAAAAACCCAATCAATAAAGAAAAAAAAAATCAATAACCTGGACATCATCAGATTAAAAACTTTTTCTCAATGAAACACACTCTTAAGATAATGAAAACATAAGTCACAGATTGGGAGAAAATATTACTAAATGACATCCAACAAAAGATCTGTTTTCAGAATATATAAAGAACTCTGTAAAATCAAGAATAAGGAAAGAAATCCAATTAATAAAGGGGCAAAAGTCTTAAACAGACATTTGACCAACAAGAGTACATAAATAATAGGCATGTGAAAAGATACTGAGTATTATTTGTTACTTTGGAAATGCAAATTAAAGCCACAATGAAATACTTCTATACTCCTATTTGAACGAACAAAATTGAAAAAAAAATACTAATAAGTTAAATCAAGTGCTGATGAGGAAGCAGAAAAACTGTATCTCTCCTGTGTTGCTAGTTGGAACCCATAATGGCAGTAACTATGAAAACTGATGTAGCAGTTTCTTATAGAGTTAAATATATATCGCCGTACAACTGACTAATTGCACTTCTGGGTATTTATCCTGCAGACATAAAACTTATGTCCACATGAAAACCTATGCATCAATAATTATAGCAGCTTTTTTTATAACAGCCAAATGTCTTCAGATGGTGAATGAATAAATCAAATTTCAGTATACCTATACAATAGAATACTACTCACCAATAAAAAAGAATGGATTACTGAAACATATAACTTGGATGATCTCAAATTCATTATGCTGCATTAAAAAAAAGCCATCTGAAAAAGTTATATACTGTATTGTTCCATTTATATAACATTCTTGAAATGAAAAAATTATAGTAATGAAGAATATATCTGTGGATGGGGACAGGAAGTTAAAGATCAGCATTGGGAGTTTCTTTATGGTGATTGAACAATTCTGTATGTGACTTGTGGTAGATATTATACAAATCTATCAATGTGATAGATGTACAGAACTATACAAAGCCAAATAAAAAAATGTATGTAAAATCTGGTACAATCCAAATAATTCTATAGTTTAATGGTATTATCCCAGTGCCAATTTCCTGGTTTGATAAAGTACTATTGTTATAGACGATGTTATCATTGGAGAAAGCTAGGTAAAAGGTACATAAAATAAAATTTTAAAAAAAAAACTATACTATTTTTGCATCACTTTAACAGTCAAATTATTTCAAAACAAAAAAATTAAAATGCATCCAGAAAAATAAAATAAAGTTGATAAATTTGTAGGAAATATGAGTCAACATACACTCTTAGGATGCTGCCATTTCTAAAATTATTTTCTTGAAGGCCAAGGGCAGGACAAGTTTGTGCTAGAGTTGGTTACATTTTTATCCAAGGATAAATGGACAATACCTTATTTCTTTAATCACTTATATTTTGGGGTTGCTGACCCTTGGTTTACATAAAATAAGGTATATTGAAGCTCATATAATCGTTAAACACAAATTGTACATAAAGGCTCCTGGAATTTTATTCCTAAGCAATTTTTAATGCAATAAATACTCAGAGATTAAAAGATTTACTGTAACACATTTGGAAGCCAAATATTTAAAAAGCAATATATTTCATTATTTAAAAATACAAGAGAGATTTGTACAGCTCATAAAGAAATTAAAAAACACGAGAAATTTAAACATTTCCTTGGATGCTTTATACACAAATAGAGTCACTAGTTCTTCATGGGATGGTAAGATAAGAATTCCAAAACAACGATTCTTGTTAAAAAAGTAATAATTCTCTGGCAAGACTCATTCTCAAACAATATATTTCTTTTCTCTTGAAATCATCTCAGTAAAAGAGCAAAAAGATAACAAAAAAAGAGTAACTTTATTATTATAAAATACACACTTCAAAAGTATATGAATTAGTTCCCCATCCGCCTTGTTCTAAATTTGGATTTGTTTATATTTTGAGAAAAGACAGCAGGATGTCTAATCAATGTATACTTGAAACTAATTTAAATAAATAAATTTACTTTTTTTTAAAAAAAGAATCAGATTAAGAACTGAAAGCACTGCCCTAGGGAAGCAGGTGGAGGGCAGCACATCAAGGGAAATTACCTGTGTTGAATAAACATGCACCAATACTTATTCTGTGTTATCTCAGGGAATTTACACGGTCCCAAGAAATTGTTATTCATTTCTCAGTTTTATAGGTGAGGAAACTAAGTCTTAAAGATAGTAAATACTTTGACCAAAGACACACAATTAGCTAAGTCAAATTTAGATCTCTTTATCTTTAAAGGCCGTACTCTTTGCCTTGGGGTATTTTATAGCCTCTTGAACATGTATGGATTGTAAGACATTGACTGACTTCATTTCAATATTTGTCCACATAATTCATGGTTAAATAATAGTCAATTTTAGAGACAGTTAAAAAGCATCATCAGGTTGACAGCTTATTCCAAGTAACAGAAACATGAGAACGTACAATTCTCAGACATAAAAAGACTTAGGGATTGAAGGAACACTGGAAAACATCCAAGCCTACCTTAGGAACTATCTCTATTTTGGGTATGTTTAGTCCACAGTATTATTGTGGTTTTTTGTTTCTTTTTTCCTCTCATCATTGGTTTGTTTTTTCACACTGTTTTTTTCAGTATTTTTTTTTTTTACTAAACAAAACTGTTTTTTTTTAAATTTATTTATTTAAATTAGTTTCAAGTATACAGTACATTGGTTAGATATCTATATTGTTCATAAAACGCTCCCCCCGATTGTTTCCTCCCTCCCTGGCCCTCCACCTAGCCATCATATTAATGCTAGCTGCATTCCGTCTGCCGTGCTCCTCCTCCCCGTAACCAACTATCAACTACTAATTTGTGCTTCTTTAACCCTTCACCCCATTATTCCAGCCCCCACACTCCTCTCCCCTCTGTTTTCTTTTTTATTAGGAGTTTTTACTAGTTTTGTTTTTACTAGTTTTTTATTGGGAGTTTATACCTATAATGAGTCTGCTCCTTTGAGTTTCATTTTAAATTCAACTGCTGTTCTTCCTTTCTTTCGTTTTTTTTCTTTTTAATCTTCAGATCTATTTTCCTTAAAGTCTGAGAAAGGTCAAATTTAAATTAATGATGTATGATAAAGTTCAATGTGGAAAACCAAATGAAATCACAAAATGGGGTAGTTGTCCCAAACTTATGAACAAAATACACTGATGAAATCAATTTAATTATGTATCTATGTATATATAAATATTTATTTGTTTAAATTTTTATATCATTTTTGATCCTGCAGCTATTCTATCTTTCTCTACCCTCATCTGCAAGCTGACAAACTTATCTGTATAGACTATATCAATGAGTGTCCTTGCTTTCTGGCAGCCTTCAGTCAATGGAGCCCCAGCAAGAGATGGGGGCCAGGGAAAATGAATGAGGTCAGTGAGTTCAGTGGTTTTGTGGTGTTTTACTTCCTGGTTCCCTCCCTGCAGGTCACATGGGTCTAGCTGTGTCTTCATGCCTAAGAACACAACACTCTCAAAACAGCCTTCTCCAAAGACTTTTCTCTTCATTTTGGGGGGGTTTCAAAAGTTCTCTGCGCTCAATCCTTCACAAATAGTAGTGATAGCTGCTCACTATTAATAGCCTAGGTTTCTCTTTATACTGCCCACCCCTTTGAGTGTGTCATTTGCTTCTCCTGGGGATGTGAAAGATGATTGATAATAAAATACATATGGTGAAAGATTAATTTGATGTATTCTACCAAATCATGCACATGTTTTATGCATTAAAATTAAAACAATAAAGACAAAGTAAGGTGAGAGACCTCTTACCCCAAACCTCTGTGCTCCCCAGAAGGAGCAATTGCAACTAGTTCTTATATATACATCACATATGTTTGTATCCATTTACACACATGTACTCAGATCATTTGTTCTCTTTGGTACACTGGAATCCTGATATATAGTCTTCTGTGATTTGTCTTCAAATTTTTTTCTTACGATGGTTATTTAGATTTATTAAATGTTTATACTCTTACCAGTAATAATGTAATGAACATCCATATGTGTAACTAATAAATGACTCAACAAATCCTTACTCAAGATCATATTCTTCATTAAACAATTTTATTAAAATTACGATCTAGTAATTGAATTTCGTTTGGAGTTCAAGTTTATCTTCCGGGTCAGTAAAACTTTCTGATCTTAAGTTCATGTGACATTTTAACTACTAAACTCATTGCTTCTCTACAAATAATACTGTACTCACTGATATCTTTTTCATTTTTAATTTTAGTAGTTTCTAAGGAAATTTTTTAAAAGATGTTTTTAAAAATAACAGGGGCTCAAAATAAATACTATCATCTAAGTCTGTGTTATTTATGCTTCTTTGTTTTTCCAACATTAGCATGTTATAGAAAAACTAATTAGAGTAAAACATTACTTGGAACATCATCGTTATACAACTTCTTTTAAAGTGCGAGAGAATGTTTGATAAAGATATCTTCACAGACTTTGACAATTATACAAGATTTAATTTTTAGTTAAAATTAGACAATTGTAATTTCACAAAGAATACTTATAGAACCTGGATTTCAAATATAAAGACAATGTTTATGTGATAAACTTATGATATGTTTAAATCACTTTAAAGTATAGCAATTTCATACTTCTCAAGTATACTTTTCAGACATTTATTTATATTTTTAGTGGATATGACAGTGAATTTAAGGTAGTCTTAATTAGTTGATATCACTAATACTGCATACAGATCAACAATGATTGCTCTTTTTACTATATGTATATAATTCAAATAAATAAGGGACAAGTTAAAATACATGAGAATGAAAGTTGAAATTTAATAAAATATATTGTTATTTTTATTTTAAAAATTAAAGTAAAAGATCATTTATAACTTTACTCCAACTCTGGTTTGTGAAATTTTGGTTGCATTAGGCTACTTGACAGAAAATATAAAATGTTTAGAAATGTAAGCATGTCCTTATTAAAAAAAATAATAACCATAATTGAGAGAGCTAATCTTAAAAATGCAATGTTGGTGAGATATAGATAGGTAGATAGATAAATAGATAAATATAGTAAGATATACATATATATGTATAGTTATGAAACCTGAGCTATTACTAGAGCATTTTCTTTGAACATTAATAAACATAGCATACTTTTTTAATTGAGTGAATATTAATTTCATTCTTTATATACATTTTTCTGTATTCTTAACAACTGCCATGAAAAATAGCTATAATTTTGTGAATTTAATGTTGAAGATACAGAGGCTAGGAAATGTAAATGCCCAAGCCTACAGTTTACAAGCAGACCTCTATTTGAACGCAAGTGCCCCCACCTTCAGAGCCCCTACTGTTGGAACTATCTTGTGTTCTCTTCTCACTAGACAGACTCTTTGCCTGTGAAGAGAACTCAGTATTTAGTAGGTAAATTGGTAATAAAAGGCAGAATACTATTTATGAAATATTCTAGGCTTATTTTCTGATTATTTCCTCCTACCCTTAGCTCTCTTCTCATGAGGCATCCCAAGATTTATATCTAAAGGAAGAGATAGTTCAATAGGACAAAAAGAAAAAATCAATACAATTTCTGGGTTTCGAGTTTCAAAAACTAGACTTGATTGGGTCAAGGAGGCAGCAGAGAAGAACTCAGACATAAAGAGCTTATTTATAAAAATAAAGAGTCAGCTGTTGTGCATTTAGAACAAATAATAATGCTTTGGAGTGGTAGAGAGCCTAAAAATGGAGTTTACAGGCCAGTGGTTCCCCAACAAGGTACCCTTTTGTCTCAGACATTGACCATACTGGCCAGTAGTCCAAGTCAAAATGGGAGTTAGAGAGGCATAAATCTCCAGGTAGTCGGAGATCAGCAAGAAGGGAACATTCTTCCCCAATAAAGCAATAGGATCAAGGTTTTCCCCATCCCAGCTGAGATAAACAACAGATTTACTGCGTGCCTTAGAGCAAAAGGAATGCAATGATGAAAGCCTGTGCTTGAAGAGTGTGACTAATCATTGAATGGAGAATGAAAGAGTGACCTGCAGGACTAATGACAATAACACATGCACCTGACTCTGAAACACAGCAAACTGTGGACTGCAACGAGCACAGTGTAAATGTGTTTACGAAGTCCTGCGAGCATCCAAGGAAAGCATTAATTAACCCAAGGGAGAATCATCCGGTCTAATAAAAACATAAAGATCCATTTTTATTTATAGGATTTGACCTAACATTTCTACAATGTTTCATGTAATAGAAATATACATTAATATTAGATAAATAACTCCAGTTAGAATTATTTTATTTCCTATTACTTAATTAAGCATGCCAAAAGTACAAGCATTCTGTAGGTGATCTCCATTAATATCATTAACTGCTATAATGCAAAAGACTAAAGTGATAGGTTGGACAGAATATAATTTTTTGTACATCTTTCCCCTTTGACTTAAAGCTAGAAGCTGAAATAAATCACATTCAGTACCTAAAATAAAATCTACATAGTCCCCATTCTAGTTTATGCTACAATGGCTCTATATTATTACAATATAATTTACTTTTTATGGTGTCCATTTTTATTTTCTATCTCTACTTGCTAAATTATAAACTCTATGAAGGCAGTTTTTTGCCTGATTAAAAGAGGTTCTCTATAATATTTGTTGAATGAATGAATAAGCACATTACATAAAATATTTTTGCTTCTGATTACATTTACATCATGTTCAGTCTGACATTTTGTAAACCTGAAAATCTGTGCATCATTGAAAATATCTTCAAAGAAAAATTTGGATGAATAAAACACTAAATTATGGAGCAGACTAAAATAATACACTTTAATGATAATCTTTAAAATAAAGTAATTTGATCTATAAGCCAATGTTTCTAGAATTTCTTCTAAATCGTGAAGCATATTATGAAGATTTTTGGTTTTGGTTTGTTTGTTTTCAGGAGACTATTTTGTTTTTTGCTACTTAATAGGAGATAAAACAGAAGAACAATAGAGTTAGTTCTTTAAATGTGACAAAAATTTTGGTAACCAAAAGCTCCATGTTAATTGTTAGTGAATTTGATATTACATTTAGGTTTAATGAACTAAAGTTATAGTACTAAATATTCCTATTGCCATTCTATAAATACTTACAATAAAAAGAGACCAAACAACTGAGAACAAGCATAATGATGTAGCCAACGTGTTAGAATCAGGGTTCAAAGAACTTTAAAAATAAATAGTTGCTGTTATTGTCTGCACAAATCTACGTCCTTTTCTTCTGGTAAGAAGACTTCAGTTTTCCTTGGAAAACTACCTCTCTCCGTTCTGAGACTGTGTGGGATTGATGCCAGGTCCAAGGGTTGGCAAGTGACCACATATCCACGGAGACTGGCCATAACTCAACTCAGTGTTTGGTGAACGTCATCCTGAAGCTTTTGCTATAATAACTAGGAAAGAGATATTTTCCTAGCTTTGGGAAAATGGAAGTCTGGACCTGCTAGTAAGGATGGTATCAACACAGAGGGAAGCTCACCTGAGGAATGGAGATTTGGAAATGAAATGTTTACGGTAATACCATAAGCTTTCTATATATGTATCAGGTCTCATTCTAAGTACCTCATGTGTACTAATACACCAACACTGTGAAAAATATAACGTTATACACATTACACAGTTGAGGAATCTGAGGCACATGGACCTTAAGTAATGTGCAGTTTTATAGAGCTAGTAAGTAGTGGAACCAGAACAGTCTAACAGAGGGTCATGCCATTAAAAATGGCTGTGCTTAAAGCTAGGTATACCCCAACCTCCGGCCCCCACTCCTGAATTTTCATTAAATAAGTCAAACACCCATTTTAAGTTGTTGGTTGGATTTTTTTCCTTGATATTTACAACTAAAAGTTCCGAATAATATAATATCATATTAATAAGAACAATATCAAGTATACTGAAATAACATAAAGGTCTACTATATAATTTATCCTCCTAAACAAAAAATTAACAGAGGATAAACTCTATGTGTGTTTGCATTTTAGTAAAAAGAAAACATCTTTAAAATGAGTACTCTGGAGAATGTAATTTCATTTGGAATCTACATTTTCTATCAACTCGTAAAAAAAATAATTGACTTATGATTATTCTTTAAAATGCTTCCATTTCACTATTAAGATGCCTTGTGAAGTAAAATTAACTATATTTTCAAATAATATATGGTTTTTAAAAGTTCTCCTTCTAAGATAAACTTCTATCTATAACAATGAAACTCTAAAAGAAGGCTGTTTCTGAGAACAAACTAAGATGTGCACTCAATAACGGCAAATAAACTAGCTCTTCAAGTGCTCTTAGAGTCCTGGATGGAATTTTTGAAGGGGTTAGGATGTGATAGAAAAGATTTTTCTTTGTGAATGAAAAATACGATATTGTACTAAGTGCTAAGTATTAAAACCTAAACTTAGCAAAGCAGGCAACAAAATGTTCCCATGTCCAAATATTAACATTCTCAGCAAAGATTCAAATTATTTTAAAATTCAAATAATCAACTAAATTATAAATAAGTATATGTATATACTTATATACAAAGTATATAAAACTGAGGCTATGACCTAAGGATTTGAAGAACTCCTAACCTCTTTTACAACTAACATGTCCCTTTTGAGTTTCCAGAGAACATGTGATCTTTTTCCCATAGAAATTTTCATCAAAGGAGATTTTATTCTTGATCCATACAAGAGCTTGGTTAATGTCCATTATCCTTCAAATGTCTGTAATTACTTAAAAGGGTTTTAAATTTGCAATTTTCCAGATACCTCCATTCAGGAAATATTTTCTCCACAGAGTCAGTGTTGACTCTAGAACTTACTATCCATTTTCCCTAGTCTTGCATTCACCATAGAACTCCGTGATAAATGAGGCTTTTTGCTGTAATAACTAGGAAAGAGAGTCTCTTTTTCTGAACTTGGGGTTGGAAAAATGGAAGACTAGAACAGTTGTGAATGGTGGTTTCAACACAGAAGGTCGACCGGAGGAATGGAGATTTAAAAACAAAGTTTCTGAGGCCAAAATTAAGTAAATATTGCATTTCTGTGATAACTGTTTTATGATTATTTATTATAAAAATGTAGTTTGATTATGGCTAATCCTTAGTATTCAATAGCACTCTACATTAAGAGCTTCATGAATGTAATTCCAATTATGTAAAATGTGTATAAATAATCTTAATACAAAACAGAATTCAAGGAAATGCAACTGTGTTAGAAATTGTGCTTTATCAATTTATCTTCAGCCATGCGTGATGGAGCGATTGAATTTATGGGACCTAGAAGAGCAGAATCCAGAAGCAATGAAAAGTCTCATGCTTCAATAGATTCTGTTTAAACAAGCTGGGGTATTTCTAGTCTGTCACATCATCACTTGTAAAAACTTACTATGCTAGTTAAAGGACAGAACCACTTAACACCACTAGGCTTCCTCTATTAAAGTGTAGACCATCTTTTCAATCATCTCTTGATCAACCCTTGAAACTGTCAAAGGATGGGCTGACCACAATTCAATATAATTTAATTATTTTAATATTCCCCTTGTGGGATCCATGTGGCTACCTACCAAGAATCCATGTACATGAGTAAACAATTCAAACTAGATTTAGCTTCAAAAAAGTAAATGTGAAACGTTGATTCAGCAAAGCAGAAGCATTGACTCTTCTAGATGGGTTTGCTAAGTAAGATTACTTAATGGTAGTTATATATGGCTTGTGTAATGCATCTGTCTCATTTTCTATTTAGTCTATTTAGTCTAGCAGTACTATTTGTCTCCTTCTGAAGTAATGTAATTAATGGGGAATGACCATATAACTTTAGGAATTTATGAATACTTTACAAATTCTCTTTCCTGAAAAGTGTTAAATTGTTTCCTAAGAAAGACAGGCAAAAGTTACAAATCAAAGGAATAAACCACATGAACCCCAGAGAGTTCCAACTTGCTACCCACCTTTTATCCTTTAGTTTTCCTATGAAGATTCAAACTTCTGTTTCAGATGGCTTTGGTGGCTGCAAAGAACTGGCAAGTGGAAGTAAAAGGGGCCAGATCCCTGCTACTCAAAGTGTGGTCCCTGGACCAGTAGCAATGGCATCGCCTGGGAGCTGATTAGAAATGTTCAGTCTCAGGTCCTTCCCCAGACTTGTCTGAACCAAAATCTGCATTTTCGATCCTCATGTAATTTGTGTGCAGGTCAAAGTGTTAGAGGTCCCTGAACAATTTTTAAGGACACTACAAATCCTAAAAATCTATGACTATCTATATGTTAGTTTCTCAACTTTGACTTTTTCAGTATTGAACAAAGAGCTAGCCTTAATTACAGCTAACACTTATTTTATTGAATGTTAATTGCATGCTTGCACTAAACACATTACATAAATCACTGGATTTGATGTTAAAAATGATTGCTTCTGAGGTGGTATTTATTACACAGAGCAGTGATTCTCAAACTTGAGGCTGCAACAGAAGCACATGAAGAACTCTTTAAGGCATAAATGGCTGGGCTTACTCCAGATTTTCTGGCTCAATAAATTTGGGGTAGGCCCCCAAGAATTGAGTTTTACCCAGTTCTGGGGGTGATACTGACTACAACCACTAACATAGAGGCCCCAAACATAAGTGTCTGTCAATTCAGCTCTCAGGTGCAACTGTTCTTCACACTCTTTCAATTTATTTTTTTCTGGCTAGTCCTAGGGGTTCTGTTTGTGCTTCTCTCCTCACAGTTGTCACTGCTCATTTCCCCCTCCTTTCTCAAGCCACCTGTAAAAGACAGCGCACTTTCCCCACATGTCCTCCATACTGTCCTTCAGTCCCAAATCTTTTGACTTTGATGTTGTCACTTCTAAGTACTACAGAGTAATGGGTAATTTCTGTGTGTAAGAAACATTCCAGAAATTTCACAAATTCTGAGTTTATTCCTTTAACTTTTACTCTAGGTTTTGATATGGAATTAAATTCTTATTAAATTCTTGGAACCCTTTATGTTCAAATAACTCAGCGTTACTTTAGAGGAAATAGCTAATTAAAATTCACATCTTTGTAAAAAAAAAAGATAAATTGTTACAAGACTTCCACCTATATTACCTCATTTTCTTCTTTCAAGAATCTTATTAAATAGGCAAGGTAAATAAAATAATGCCAGAAATAATTAGAAGGAACTGAAAATAAAGTATCAACAGCAAAAAAAGTCTTAGTTTAGGAAGATCTTCCTTTCAGAATAGCCATATTTCCATTTTTTCTACATGTTCGAATAGGGTCTTACACATGTTTCAAAGCTATAGAGTAATTTTTAGTTATGTGTGTTTATGTGTGTGTATTGTATACATACAAATGCATAGTTTTACATAAACATTCCTTAGTAGGCAAGAGTTATGTTTATATCAGCTTTTACCTAAATAAATCAAGTATAAGATGCTTGGAATAACATCCCCAGAAATATTAAAATAGGCAAAAAAAAAATGTTCTTAGATGAATAATTAATAATGAGAATTCATGCTCACTTTCTTTTCTCCTAGGTTCTGAATAGGAATTCTTTACATAGAAGATATATCCATTACATTAAGTAGGAGATAAATATTTTTAATTTCTTCCTTTAGGCCACTAATCCAATTAGTCTGTTAAGACATTAAATTACAGAAGGATAGGGGCAGTAAAGACCTGACTTAACAAGCTTGCTGTGAACTCACATATTAGTTTTTTAAAATATATTTAATATACTAAGAGCATCCAGAATAAAATTTAAATAAATATAACTAGTGAAGGCTTTAGCTTAATCTGAGATATGCTCATGTGAAAAGCTAGACCTATCTGCTCATGTGTAAAGTGCATATGTGGGTGAATCCCTAAGGAGATGATCTGACTGAATATTAAGGCTCCTGGGAAGGCTTATTTCATAAGGGACTAAACGTCAACCATTCTGGGAGCACTGAAGGGAGAGAATGATTCTCAATTTACATCTATTTATATTGTGTATTCACCAACATAATTTATAGTTGTTTTTAATACTTTGCCTTGCACTAGAATTAAGACATTACCCACTACTGTTATGGTAATAAAGAATTCTGTTGTTTCTATGTTACTATTACCAATGAATTTCATATTTTCTTACGAGATCACATTGATAAATTCAAATAAACACTAAAGAAGAAAACGGCATCTGCATTCGCTTCCTATTACTGTTGTAACAAATCATCACACACTTGGAGGCTTAAAACAAAATAAATGTATCTTACAGTCAGAAGTCGGAAGTAGGTCCTACAGGTCCAAATCAAGGTGTTCACAGGGCACTTTCCTTCTGGAGGCTCTAAGAGGAAAATCCATTTCCTTGCCTTTTCCAGCCTCTAAAAGCCACCTGCACTCCTTAGACCCTTCCTCCATCTTCAAGGTGCATCATTCCAATCTCTGCTTCTGTCATCACATCTCCTTCTCTGACTCTGACCTTCCTGCTTCCTTCTCATGAAGTCCTTGTGATTACATTTCTTCTACCCAGGTAATCCAGCATAATCTTCTCATCTTAATATCCTTAACTAAATTACATCTTCAAAGTCTCCTTTGCTGTTTAAGGCAATATATTCAGAGATTAGGACATCTTAAAGGGGATATTATTTGGCATACTACAATATTCAACATATATAAGTCCCTGTACTATATTCTAAACCCACTGGTCATACACACAACCAGGGATTTGATACAGCCTGGCAGTGGCTCATAAGAATCAATTGTGTATATTTCTCCCATACTCTTGTGTTCTGTGTGCTATGCTAGTAGCTTGAAATGTTAAACACTCACTAACATACAATTAATTGCATATAACCATTTTCTGCATAGTTGTTGGGCTCCCTGCAGACCTCTAATGTACAAATCTGTGACTGGTGAATTCATGTTCTGTTTCCTTGCTTTGGAAATCCTTCCACAGAGAAAGAGCTACATCTCCTATGCTGATTAGGCCTCATCCTTTTGTCTTTGGTACCATAGTCCCTATTGAGTCAAACTGGGACTCCCATTACATGCTGGACTTAGTGGTCTGACTTGCAGCCATCACCCACTGGCCACATCTTCCATGAAGCCTTAACCACAACATGCAAATTCATAGCCAGGGCCAACTTCATAGCCCTGTGACCTGTGCAGTCACACAGAGCCCTACACTCAAAATGACCTTATGCTTGGTTCAATGATCTACTATAAGCATCTTGAATTTCTTAACAAATGTGAGCAAGTGACCACACATTTTTATTTTGCACTGAGCCCTGAAAATTATGTGGCTAGTTCTGCACACAGTCAGCATCCTTAACTAAATATTAACAGGAACTTCAGAATAACTTTTACCTCCACACCACACAATGTGGGACACATAGCAGAATTGCAAATGAATATCTAAATGTGCTAATAATTATAGCACACTCTGTGTATGTGTGTATTTTGATTCAAATACCTCCTTTTGAATAATTCAGTCACTTTTAGTTTTAATATTCATTCTTTCGGCTTAATCTCTGTTAATCTTCTCTTCCCCAGTTCAAGCAAACTTTTGGTATATGAAACTTGTCTTATGTGAACAAATTAGAAGTAAGGGGGAACTCTGGTCCTTGAGAATATGCTGGCTGATGTCTACTGGAGTGTGGTTGGTTGGGTACCATCCGAGGGTATTTTGCAATGTTTGCTGCTGAAGTCATGTTGCTATGAAATGAAGCCCATGTCATTTTCATCTAGATCAGGAATTAGTATATCTGCCAGCTAACCTGACTTTTATTGATCATGTTGATGCCGCAGCACAATCTGAGTCCCTCCTATGTCATTGAACCAAGCCAGGTCTATGATGTGGGCTTTCCTTGCCCCTCACCATGCTAGACCCCATAGCAACTCAACTCAGCTACACACGGCTTCACTGTATAGGGAAATAGGGAAGTATCTGAGTCCCTCCACTCCATCAGAAAGAAACTGAGGAACACTCTAGTGTGTAAACTAAGTTCTCTTTTTCTAATTTGGCACAAACTGACAAAGTAGAATTATTCTACAGTCCTAAATCAAATATGAACCAAGAAGCTCCTTCAAGTCTTAATGTTTATATAAACCTCTCTACTATATCTTCTCTCTCTGGGACTTCTTGTCTCACCTCCAGTTTTACCCTATAACTATCTCCCTTCTTCTAATGTCAACAACTCCTAAAGTCACACGTGATAAGCAAATGATTATAAATTGCTCATAATAGTAAATAACTTAAGAATATTTTAGATAGCTTTATTTTGCTTTAAATTTGAAAATACTTCAACTGTTGAATTCCTAACACCATATGACCACAGGAGACAAAGAACATTCCTTTTCTAATGATGTTAAAAGAAATATGTTGTTTGATTTATAAAATCTGATGATAAGTGAACTTCAAAAATTAATGTTATATAATATTTGGTGGTAGGCTTTTATGTTAAGTTAATAAAGGCAGTCGTTAAACAATATAATGAGAAAAGACAGATTTTTAAACATCACCAAATAACTCAATCAATTTCTTTATGTCATGGACAATGACAATATTATTGATAGTTTGGTAAAATATTTCAGGATCAGACACATAGGTTGTAGGGGTCTCCTCTTTTATTTTTTATTTCTATCTCAAAAGTACAGTAGAAATAAAATAGGTCTTGATGCTCATATTCATGAAACTATTGTACAATAGATATAGTTAGAACTGAAGAAATTTCTTAAGGAAATTTTAAGAAGAAAAGTATTTTATGGAAGTAAGACCAAAAACCTGATAGCAGGAATTACAATCATTGGGACACTTTTAATAGTCATGTTGACAAATGTGGTCCTTGACTAGTTGAGTAGATAAAATATGCCTGACTGGATTATATTCATAAATTAATATTTATTGAGTACCTATAAGATATGTTAGGTTTCTTTAACAGTATTCTAATTTATTGTTTTGAACTTAGGCACTTCTGATTAAATATTCAAATAATAAAGAAAAATGTTTCTACATTCATAAAATTATGATTTCTGTGTTAAAAACTGGAGTTTGAAATTAGAATAAGAATAATTCTAAACCTCTTACTGTCTTGGTAAAAAAATGATAGTAGTAATAGTTCTTCAACTTTTGTTGAAATAAGAATATAGTTTAATAATGGATAAATTAAACATAAGCAAAAGTAATGGTATTCAAAAGAATATGACGATACCCCAGAGTTAAAATCAATTATCAAGTATAGAATTTGAATTTTAGATAAGGGATGAAATGAAAGAAAAACACTAAAGATCGTTTGCCCCAGTAACTCTCTCAGGCACAAAGATATCCTAGAAGTAAAGCCTTTAGCATATGTGTAATAAGTATCGGAAAATAGAAAAAGAGACAAGACAGAATATTGGGCATAAACATATGATGATAATTGTACAATGAGTATTTATCAAGTTAATATGTAAATGTACTTCTGGGAAAATAATAACTTACCACTTCATGAAGACAATATCCTCAACATGTAAAAATATAAAAAGAAAAAAGAAAAACATACAAAATATTGCCAAAGGAAGTTGTTTAGGAGATAAAGTATATACACTTGGATACTCTTTTATGATGATGTTGTAAAATGTGACAGTCAGAATGTTAATCAAAAGATCAAGACCAGAGACAAATTTTGGGGTTCACGATCCTGCTGCTCCTTCATAGAGGGATTACCTGCTCCTTAAATTACCTACAGGACTAGGTAATTTACCCACTTACAACTACCAGAGCTAGATTGAGAGGGAGATAGCCATTTGGTTTCATAATTTGTAGATCTATCAGAGTTCCTAAAACATTACTGAAAATATAAGAAGAAAATATTTTGTTTAGTCTCTTAGGCTTGCAATTAGTCTTTCCCCAGTACATGTTAAAGTAAAAGCCGATGGTCCCTAAAAAGCCTGTATAGCAGAGCTTTTGTTGGGAATGAAATATGTAAATTAGGCCATGATCATCCCATTTCTCTTGTTTCTCCCATCCCCTTATTGATCTTCTATTTCTTTGAATTAAATGTTACTGGAGAATCCTAATTAAAGAAGTTTGGAATATATACCTAGAGAATCTGAATTTTTAAAAACACAATGATTCTGAAACAGGTGGTGTAAAGACCAACAATCAAACACTGTCTTAAACTCTCAAAGTCCCATTCAGCTTTCCTCCACTTCATTGAGTTAATTTCTCAAAGATAACCTGTCATTTTACAATTTCCTCCAATAGAGGTAGCCTTTCTTGACCTCTCTAAAAAAGCCTTCAGCACCCACTAGTAACTATCACCTTGTTCCGAATTATGGAGAAATCCCAGTTGTTCTCAGGTGTGAGAAGTGATGTAGCATCATGAATATGACTATGGACTCTGGAGCCAACTTGCTATGGTTCAAGGTCTGGCTCCACCCTTTTCTTGGACAAATTAACTTCTTTTGTCTGGTTTAACGATCTACATAATAGATACCAATTCATAATCTGATTAAATAAACATGCATACAGTTATTAGAATCATACCTAGAACAAAGTAAATGCACAACAAATGTTACTCAGCACTTATATTTCTGATACCTTCATTATCTCCTTAGGATACCCTTTCTCTCCCTCCTGCAAAAAATAAATTTAAGATTGCTTCCCTTTTCTTCTTTCTTTTGGCTATTTTATAACTCCTTCAGTTATAACTATCCTAATAGTGAGGATAAAATCCACATCTTAGTTGTACAAATCAAATATGTACATAGGTCAAGTTATCATCTTTGTTACCTTCTAATCAGCTTTCCCTCTGTGCAATTTCTCAACATCAACCACATTATTCTGAACTAATGTAATAGCAACCTCAAAGCATGCAAACAGGATTCTAATAAAGAACCTTGTAAATTCCTCATTCAGGCTGTATTCACTAATTTATTCCTGTTGTGAGTTATATATTTTGTACCAATGGCTTTTGTTAGAAGATTTATGTAATCTTCTTTGGAATTGGGGAGTATGAATTATTCATTATAATTACTATTGCATACACAAGTGTTTAATATATGTTAAATAAAGTCAATAAGTTTACATTAATTTTGCTTTTATTCTTCTCTTTTGGAAACCTTAGACTTTTTACATCATACTCATCAATTAGTTAACATAATACTCGATATTTCTATGCTTCTGTTGAATCACTGAAATAAAATCTTTAAGTAAAGCCATATGTGTTTTTTATCACATTTTCTATCAGGTAAAATCTTGAATTAAAATTTGTTTATGTTCTTTCCCCTCTCATGGTTGGCAAATTTTAAGCGAGTAGTATTTACTCATATCTTTGATTTCAACACTACCCAATACAAGTAGTTGCAAATAGGCAATGCATACATAAGTCATCCTTTGTCCTTTTACCTGCATGCACCGTATCAATCCCAACCTGGATAGTTTTAGTGCCCATTTCAGTTCTCCAAGAAGAAATCTAATTTCACATAAAGTTGTCTTTACTGGAGATTCCATAGGCAAGATGTAAGAGGGAATAATAGCACACATTAGAAAGTAACAAATTAAAAATTCTCATTAGGCATGTCTGTTCCCTCTACCCTCTCTATCCTTGACCACACCAGGCTGTTCACTCTGACCTTTCTGGCTTGTTAGTCCCCAGACTCATTTGCTCTTCACTTTTCCAGTATTCGCTTAGGCATGTCAGTTAGGTCGCATTTCTAACTGAAAACCAACATAAGTAAACTCATCACAGTGTTTATCAAACAGTGAGCCCCACCTTTAATGTTATTTCAGAATAATTTTAGCATTATTTTGAAGTTTTGTTGGAAACCTAAATTATAGGGCCCTTTTTCCTACCTCTGTGAATTTCCTTATTTGTATTTCAATTTAATATTTATCTAATTTTCATCCCATTTCCTTTATATCTTTCAGAAATGCCTACTTTACTCTTCTCAAGTGTGCAGTGCTGCTATGGATTTATTTGCTTTTCTCAAATTTCTTGTGTCACTTTACTGCAATTTGGAGAAAAAAGGAAAGGAAATGCATGTATCCAGTCTGCTTTTTTTTTGAAATTACTTTCTCATCTCTTATTTAAAGACTTAAAATTAATATTTTAAAAGTCTATTTAATAAATTAATCAATAGAACCATCTTAAACACACAGTCACATGCTCATATCATTGCTTAGAGTTTTTGAGAAACATGCACAAAAAGATGAAGCATGCCGTGCCTGGTTGAAGCTATCGAAACTGGGAAGCCAATTTAAATAGGGTTGGTCTTGAAATGCATACATGAAAGAATCCCACCTCTATTACCTAAAGCCCTGTTACCATGAGCAAATTGCTTTTAGGTGAAATATAAAGAAAAAAAGTAAATAAAAACACACTTTCAAACCTAGAAAAGGGGAAAATTGATCATTTTTCTAAGATTGAAGGGTAGAGAACCACTAAGACTGGAAGTGGTTGATAACTGAAAGAGGCAAAAGGTGAGGAAACAAGAGGTAGTTCTACCTGTGCTAAACAGATGTGAAGTTCAGATGCACAAAAGAATTATGTACTCTCAGTTTTATGCTACCACTGATGTAAACTCCCAATTCCTGCAATTCTTCAAACATCCCCAAACACATATGTACATATACACACAGAGAATGACATGGAAATATCTTCTATCCCAAATAAATTCTATTTCCAAATTAAATTGCATGATTTAATTCATCCTTTTTTTTGTCTCTCTCTCAAGTCTTTCATTAATGGTCATTTCATCTAACTTTTTTATTGATAACAAGAGTCTTGAAGAACTAGGTTTCACTTCTTGTGCACAGTAGCCCACTAGGGTGGTCTCCAGACAGGGATCAGGCTGGATTATCAGCCTCAGATTGTGAAATCTCACCATTATGCCAGTAAAGAGGAGTTTTTCAGGGACAGAGACTGGATTTAAAAAATCTCTGTTTTGAAAAAGATGGTATCGTCCAATGGAATTAATATTAGGTCCAGGTAAAGCAAGTGGCTGCATCTAAGACTCTATCCCTTTTGAAATGATCACTGTGTTTTTTTCTTTAGAGAGAGAAAAAAAAAAATCAGAAACCTAGTAAAAATTTGAACATGGTAAAATTAGCATCTGTTACTCTCTCCCATATTTTCATTCTTCAATGATAAAAAAGAAACTTAGGTTACTCAAAGTACAAAATGTCATTATATAATGTTGAGCAATTTAATATCAGCATTTTTTCATTGTCTCCCCTTGACTGAACCTTCTAAAGGATATGGTCAGTGTGTGAGAGAGAGAGAAGTATGAACAAAGCAATATTCCTTATTGCCACATTGCAATATGTCACATATTAATTTGGATAAGATGCACTTAAGAAGGCAGTCTTCATTATTAAATAAAATGATCCCAAAATAGATTACTATGAATCCACAAATGTACTGGCAAGTTCATTGGTCTATTGACATTCTATAAAAGCACAAATAGTTCTTGGAGATCAAAAGATGAAACAAATTTATATATAAAGGAGTTTATAAATAAAATCAAGTCTTGGGGAACCAAAAAATTCTATGAAGCTATTTTGTTTCTATTAACTAGCACTGTTACAGAAGAAGGAGCATCTTATAAATTGAAAATCTACTGACACTTTAAACCTCTTCTGAGACAATCGATTGAAAGAGAAAAGAGAATAGATCAGTGAGAGGTAGAAAGTAAAATTTTATTTAGCTTTTCTGTTAAATAAAAGAACATTTAATGCTAAGAGTATAGATAAAGGGGACAATACTTCAGATTTATGTGCTACAAAATGATGAAAACTAAAATACTCTGGAATACTATTAGATAAAACTGAATTATTTCAATGGTTTCAGCCCAGTAAAAATAGAAAACCAGGCTTAATAAAATAACTCAAATATGACAAAGACAGTGTGAATAAAATAAAGCTGCCAGAATAGGTCAACTTATTACTCAGTCCTTCGACAAGCATTAACAACAGCTTAACCATGGAGAGCACATAAAATTCAATTAAATTATTTAGCCATAGAAACTTCAAACGTCCTGAAACTTGTACCCTTTGTAATATGTATTCCAAAATGTTCTTCTGAATCAAAGAAGCATTTTAATTCTAATCTTCAAATTTCTATTTTTGGATAAAACCTTTATGATATTTCATTTTAAACTTCATTACAATGTTAAGGGTTTTCCGTTTTGGAATATATCACATAGCTGGAAAGCAAAATGACAAACGTGATCACAATCTCAACATTTAGCCATACATTTTGCTTCCTTATTAATTTCTTTAGGGTAATTTAAAAATATGCATCCATAAAAAATGTGATGATCTGCAAACACTATTATGCTATAATGTATGTAATACTGTACATATAATATTGCTTATTCATATTTATTTTCATACCTGATAGAATGATGACAAAAGGTTTAGAAGTAGTTACCTTTGCAGAATTTTGGGTAATTTTTATTTTATTTTTGTACATTTTCTGTACAGTCCAGATAGAATAGTCTTATTTTTATTATAAGAAAATAATTATTGCAAAACTTAACTTCCTCATAAATATAAAATCAAATATAAAAGCAATTTTATCCAAAGAGAAAGTTAGTAAGGTAGGCAGATTGTATTTTAATTTCTTTGGTTTATTGTTTTCATGAGAGGATGAAGTATGAAATCTCCAGAATATGATAGAATCTGTATGTTTAAGCATTCAATTATAGACTACCCATCTGATACGTCGGTATTTTACCTTCTCTTTTTTTTTTTTTTTTACCTCCTCTTTGCACAGTGTGCTAACATAAAAATAAATGTATCTCTGGAATACTAGGGAATACATGGTAATAAATTACAAAATGATCTATTTACATGACTCTATTCTGCACAAAATATTTACAGCAGTTAGATTTGGTGAAAAAAAATTTAAGGAAACACTGGCTTTGTTGTAACGATGTACGTTAAGTGCTTTGAAAAATGACATAAAGTCAATAAAATAAGAAAATACCCAAATGTATGTCATAAATTTGTTGACAGTTGAGTGTAAATTTACCAGGGAGATTAGTATGTTGTTGATAATATAGACATGGGCAACTTTATAAACAAACAGTTATTTGGCAAGTGTGCTAATCTCTTTTATTCTTGGCTATCTTATTTGTAAAATAACTTGTTTTGCAGAATTGGTAATTGGGGCTCAACAGATGATACATATAAAATACCTGGACGACAAATGCTAGATCGCTTTTTGTTCCTTTAGCATTTTTTTATGATAAAGCTCATATACAGGGATCACATGGAAAAAATATGTGGGGAAAATATTAAATTTAGATGCTTTTGCACAATAAAGCATATTCTGTATATTAGTAAGACAGAAAAAACGTTGGTGGTGTCTTAGGTGGATTCCCAAGAAGCAGACTCTGAGATGATTTGAGGGCACGTGGTGGATTAGGGATCTACACCTGTGATACAGGAAAGAACGCAGGACTAGGTAAAGCACCGGTGAGGTTGGACTGTAACAGAATTGCCACAGTGGCATCAGCAAATCTGAAACTGGAATGGCCTTTTGGAGCTCTCTACCCACTTCTGAGCTAAAGGCCTGGGATACTTTGCAGTCTGCCCCCGGGGAGGAAGAAAATTCAGAAGTTCTTTAGATATGGTGATACCTGCCTTTGCCTGAGGGAGAAGACTGGGGAGAAACTCAGCCGGTAACATTCGCAACTCAGCAGCAGGGACCTTGGAGACTCAGGCCAGCATGCTCTCAGCTGGTGAGCCTGTGTTCCATATCACATTACTTCTACAAAGAATACTGTACTGTCTGAAATTGGAGTTAGGCCTTATCTGGAGGAACAATGGCTTCCTAATTAATTAGTGCACAAGATATGCTTTTTCACTGTGACTTTCAGATGATCGTTTTTTCTAATGCGTGAGACGACATGAGAAACACCATATATTGCTCAGAAATATAGAAACCATATTTTAGATATGGTAATGCCTGCCTTGTTCATTCTTGTTCTTTGCAGTGTATAATAGGATATGCCTCTAAACATGCAATTATATAATGTTCCACATTCTTTCAAGACAAAAATAATATATTGTTTCTATTCCTGAATGAATAATAAAAATGTGTTCTATGTCTATTATTTATTTTATTTGCATTCTTAAATAAACAACTTGTGAACAAGGTTGGATGAACTTAGGTAAACATCTCTATTGTTATAGTCCTCCCTTGACACGACTATATTTAATTATTTCCCATTTGAAATCTAAATTGAGGTATAGCTTTTCTGAAGATGGAAGAAATTCACAGCAGTCATTCTGGCAAGGGTGCGCATTCAAGCAGAAGAATAAAACAACTATTCTTTCTCTAAATAAACTAAAAATGACAATTTTCTTGACTAAGAATTTATAAGATCCTTTATTCTTGGGGATTCTTGTTTTTAGCTTGGTCTCTGTGTAGTTAAAAAAAAATTATCATTAATATTTATAATAAGGTTTGGAATTGGGCTCTTATTCTCAACAGGCCTGAAAAGGTACATTTTTAGAGTGGGGAGATAGGGGATATATAAAAGAATATATTTCCATATGGATGTGAAATACTAACTCAATTGTGAGGTTGATCCACCTGTAGTTAAAGGTGAGGGGTCCTCTGAAGTATAATATGACTTAAACCACATGCTCTCATTAATTCATAGTTGTTTTCAATGACTTTACTAAAAAGAGGCTGGGGGCAGGGGGAAACATAATAACGGGTAGAAAATGTAATAATAAAATTTTGTTATATACCATATTGATCAATGTATTGTTGAAAACATTATAGAATTTTAATTTTTTGATTATCTTAAAATGATTTCACTCCTTGAATAAAAAAAGACAAAATTTCTACAGACTATTCATTTTGAGAAGACAGTAGATTTTAGAAGTGCAGGTGTTGAAATGAATAAGACCTGGGTTGGCTAGTGTGACCATTTAATAGCTGTGTGACCTTCTGTGTGGTTTTTAAAAAATAAATAAATAAGAAAATGTACATAAAGCTTTTAGTATAATGCTAGCCCATAATAAGTGCATTGATATAATTATTTTAAAATATTTTATTTGAGGAAGGTTATTTCTAGGATTATAGTCTTAAAGTTGGTGACTATTTTAAATTTTGCCTTGCACTAGTTCGGACTTGTGTTTCTAAACCAGCTGTATCTCTGACCTAGTTTCTTTCGATGGTACCATCCATAACCTCTCCAAAAGACATTTGTAAATATCAAGGTAAATGAAATAAAACACCAAAGTTGACACTATCACCTCCGACAACACAAATTTAAAGAAAAACAACTTAAAATTGAATCACGCTGTCTTAAGACAATTTTATCCAAATGTCAATGAAAAAGAACAGGTTTCCCTTAAAAAGTTCAAAATAGAGGCTCTGAATATATATTTTAAAACATGACTCAAGTACATTTGCTTTACTAAATTATCTTATGCCTACAGAATTTAGTAGCTTTCAATTACTTTCTGATGACAATTTTTATTTTTAGATCTCTTTGACCAATAAAGTCCATGATTAACTATTTGCTATGCAATAGAAGAGAAATACGGAGTCTTTCTATTAGACCATTCCTGCTTATTCATACTAAAAAACACAAAGCAAGGTAGAAATAATTTCCATTTAAAAATGTACTATTTTTTTCTTCTCATGACTAAGAAAAACTACAAAATTATATTTAAAAATGTCATGAAGTCAAATATTTTAAGAGATCAAAATTCATTCTCATTTTTAAATATCATTAAAATTTTGATAAACTATATCACATTTACCAAATATGAAACATCTGAACAGAATACAATATTGTAACTCTTTGTAGTTGCTATTGTTTTACCTCTCCAAAGTCCCTAATGGAGGCATCTACCCCACTCTCCCTCACCTCCCCATGCTTTTTCTAATAAATAACCTTCCATATGCTTCCAAAAGTACTTTTGTGCTTTTTTAACAATCTGTTCACTGCTAAATTCAACATATACAATAAAATAGTAATCTAAAGTGATTAAACAAACCACGAATTTTCACTAGCAAGTTCAAACAATCAGCATGTATTAATAGATCCTAGTTTATTGGCTAAAACACTACTTAAAAAGATATGTATTTTTTTAAATCAGTTGCAGCCTTACTAACCAACTGAAGCTTCTAACGTGCATATGACAAGGAGAAAATTCTGAGATGTCCTAAATCAAATTACAGCAAGCCAGAGGGTGGAAGGAAGGTACCAGAGAGGTTAATCAGTTGACAACACCAGAGCAAAACCAACATGAGACTGCCTACACTTTTTGAATGTATGTTGAAACTGAATTACTTTCGAGGTAGCTATTTCACTGAATTTATAAAGAGAATAGCCAGGCACCACCGACCACCAGACACCTCTGCTTCTTGCTTACCTATGAATTTCCCAGACTGTTGCCTACCACCAATCCAAAGGAGCCAATATTTCTTCCTTACCGCTTATGCACCTATCCCAGAACTAGCCCCATTTCACCTTCTCTCACCCCCTTTACCTATAGCCAAGGTAAATTCTTGCAAAGCGACTTAGATCTTTCTTCCCCAAACTTTTCCATAAAAGAGCCCATCAACTCCAGGATAGCAGAAATGTTTATCTTTTCCACCTAGCCCTGCTGTTGTTGGTTCAGACTACAAGCTCCAAGACCTGGTCCTTTCCTGGCTAGCATTTTGGCTCAATAAACCCTTTCTTTGACAAAAGGTTTTGGTCATGGAAGTTTAATTCATTTAAAAAACCCCACATTGTTTTATATAAAATGCACAAGGATGCCCATTTCCAACTAACTATATTAAAGGCAAATGTCAAGGAACTCTATCAACTTTTTAAAATTATAACAGCCCAATGGGCCATGATCAAAATCCTAATACCGTTAGGTATACACAACAAGCAAAATTTCCCCTTCTCCTCCAAAAAGCTCTGAGAAATTATTTAGTTTAGTATACTATGCTAATAAAACTTTTACTTAACTATTTTTCCAGATTTTAAAAACAGAGATTAACCCATCCTCTTACCTTCACATCTGCAGGTACACAAATAGCTTAAATTGATGATATGAAATCGAGAATATATTTTTAGAAAAGCTTACCATTGTCGTTTTTCAGCATTCCATTACTGAGTTGTTTTAATCTCTTCTGATGTGATTTGCCATTATAGTGGATCTGAGCTTGAGCAGTCGAATTCAGCTGAATGTTACACACGTTGCACAAAGTGAAATTTGCATGTTTCTTTTCTCTTTCTGGTTTTTCCTCAAAGTCATCAGGTAAAAATTCAGCCTCACTCTCTCCATCTTGTGCACAAGTGAAATCTAGAGTTGCAAAGAAATTTATGAAGAAGCCCATCAAGATTTTTGGATTCCTTTATATTATTAAATCAAGTAGCAAATGAAGATTGTCTAGACACTTGGAATTCAAAATTTCCACTTCCTCCCATTTTAATAGGTTCTTTTTGTACCATCTAAAAATGAATAGCCTTTTTAATGGAATACAAATGGCAAATATTTTACTTTTTTTTCTGTCAAATACTGCATTAAATGTCTGACAAGTGTTTAGTACATAGTATCTCATTTATTCATCATAACAACAGGTTAGGCATCATAGGTTTTCCTGATTCATTGCTGAGGAAACTAAGGTTAAGAGGAGTTAAATAACTTGCCTAGGGTCACACACTAATAAACAGTATAGTTGGGATAAGTATTCAATTTTATTCATCCCCAAATTCCAAGTTCTTAATCATCTTGTCCTATAGCATTTATTAACATATTAGGTATTTCCCTTTGATTCGACCAAATAAAATTCTCTCATTTTTAAATTCCTTGCAATTAAGTAAAGTCTCTAACATCTAGATGGATATACCCTACATATACAAAAATGTAAAAACTGTTTCAACATCTAAAATTTTATATCAGAAGTATAAAAGAGGTTCTGAACACCCAAGATAGCCTCATAATCTAGGTTTGAAACAAGTGTAACTGATCTATGAATTTATTACATTTGCATGTATTATTTTTGGAAAAATACATGCTTTGTATACTCAAAACTAAGAGAAAAGAGCAAAAGACAATTCCAGCACCTCTGGCCTTAAGATAGTAATAATTAAGCAACGACTGTAATATATATTTTACTGTTCATTGACTAATCACTTAAGGTAATAATGGCTTCTTTCTAAAATGCTTCTGTACTTTCACTACATAGGACTCTGCGGAACTCTTATGGTCCAGATATGATTTCTCCAATCCAATTTTCCAGATTCTTCAGTAATTCATTTTGTAGTCTTTGGAAATACTGATAGAGGAAAGCAATTATCATTTTAATGTGCATTTATTAATTGCCTATTGTGTGGCAGGCACTCTCTAGGTAATGGAAATAAACTGATAGGCAAGATGAAGATGGTCCTTGCCATTACAGGACTTACTGATAATGATGGAAAGCACTTGGGCTTTGGTATCAGGCAAACAAGATAACAAATGCCCATATAATGTTAGCAATATGTAATAATTGGTTTGCTAGTAAATTTTTAAAAAGTAAAATTTCCAGCGATGACAATATACATGACTTTTCAAGCATCCATTTAATTTGAAATAAGTTAGAAAAAAATTTTTTATATTAGATTTTCGAAACGTCGTTCTAATGTTGACAAAGACATTGTCGAAGGTGCCTGTGCAGTTTTAAATAAGTTCATAAAATTAAGATCATATATCAAACAAGCAAGTACTTAAAAATTTAATGCCCATTCTTAAAATTTATAGTGAAAAAGTGGTCATTCTTCTGTCTCCTTGGTAGAAAAAATGAGGGTTAACTTTTATTTAACATTTTCTTATTTGAATTTGCATGGTATAAGTTACATCTATATATACATCCTTATATATTTTTTAAATATTCTGTGAGAAATAAAATGAACTTTTTCAGTGGTGAGGTTTTCTCTATTTTCATAACCATTTTAGAAACAAAATAATATTGTTTTGGTCAAATATTAAATACATATGATATAAATACTATATAAACTATATTTATATCATTTCACCTTTGAGAAATTTATATACCTCAGCATTCTTCTCCATTTTACTTTTAAAATTGTAAATAGTGCATAATAAAATTGTAAATAGTGCATAATAATTAGTGCTAAATAGCACCAACATAAGAACAATTTTGCATTGATCTTATTCCCCACTAGAGTGCAGTACAAATTTAAAATTCAAACTATAGTATCTGGAGATTCCCGTAACACTGGGCATGAAAATAGCATTACTGTAATTTTGTAAATATATAATACATACACATATTCATATACACAATGTTCAACTCTAGTGGCATATATATATATTATATGGTATATCTAATGTATTCTACATGAATTCACTGAAATGTAGCTATAACAATCAGACATTATAGATGAATTGGCAGAAAGTCAGAAAAGCAGACAATTTAAATCAATCGTCATGTTCTAAGTTTTTTATTAATAAGCAGTAATTGTTTTATATAGTCTGACTTAAACATCATTTTTGAACTTCAAAAAATGAGGGCATTTTAATTGTAATATCTTACTTTTATAATAGCAAAATGATATAAAAGATTACACGAGACAAATCAAGGTTAATGGATTGTTACTTCAATTACAGTTTTTATTATATCGTGGCATCAAACTAAATCTGTCATTCATTCTCAATAAGATTGTGGTCTTCACAAGGTGAAGAAAGCCTTATTGGACATTCATGGATTCACATACAAAAATTAAACTGTGAGTGGCAGGATGAGATACAGCATGAAACTTTGAAATGTATTTCTTTTCCTTTTTGAAGCAGTAGGCTTTAAAATTGTAAACTCAGAATCAGAAGTTCTCTTTTGAGACCTCAGATAAAGAAAATCTTACCTTACTCTTTAAGGGACTCATCATGAAACTATGGCTAGCATATCTCTGAGACAAAACAAGAGCTCATAGTTTAATTTGAAAAATAAAAATGAAGGCAATTCTTATGTTTTTTAAAAGTTATACTTCATTTAGAACCTATATTCAGTAATAGGTCAGATATATCTTAAATTTCAATGAATGTTATTTCTCAAAGTTTCAAAATCCTATGAAAAAACCGTATTATTATTTTTGTTCCAAACAAGGTGCAAATATTTTTCTATATTTTGACTTGTTTTTTTTTTAATTTTAGGAATCTCTTCTTGACTTGGTTATGTTCTCAGGGCTTCCTTGGCAAAACATAACCCCTGGGTTTATGCCACTCAGTATACCCGTCCAACCAGGGATGTTGAGGCTGGGTTATGAATCATGCTCTTAAGTTTTCAGGCCATATTTTTTTATGAGGCTACTTTAGATATTAACCTTGTTCCCTTGAGAATGCACCAAATATCTTTGTGCTTTCATCTGTACCCTACTTTGCATCTAAAACAGCTTATATATAATTTAAGGCTGGTTTGCCCCAGAAAAAAGTACTTTTGGAGACCTAAATTAGAGAGAAATTGTTTTGGCTTATACCTGGTGAAAAGTTATGTCAAGAAAGAGAACAGGAGCTGGTTGAAGATCATTGAAAAGAGATTCAACAAATATATTCTCAGAACCTCTTCCGTGTCTAGCACTCTTTAGGCACTCGGGCTATTAGCACACGACACGAGCAAATACCCTAGTTCTCCGTGGAGTTTGAGGATAGGGTGAAAATGTAGGTTATAGGGATTTGAGAGTGACATTTGATAACCATTTAGATGCTAAGTAAAAGTAAAACTGGTATTTAATGTGATTAAGATTTGGGCTTGTAAATTCAGCAATTGGATACGTAAGTTGTTAGTTTATTTTAAGAAATAGCTTTGCTTTCTTTCTCATTTATAGTATGCAAAGTCTCCCGATTGTCTTACTTTTTTTTTTTTTTTTCCTTCTGTAGACTCCATTTTCTTAAAATATATTTTGATATTTGGGTGATTTCAGCTGTTGTTCATGTCTAGTCTTTTTAGAATATAGACTTTCTCATAATATTATCTGCATCCAGTTTTGTCATAATCATTCTCATGAATGACATAGTTACTTTTAATTCAGTATTTCCTTTCTCACACCTGCCTTCAATATCAGAGGAGTAGAGCACACACTATTGATGATTCAGAATAACTTCAGGCTGCTTGAGAATATTTTGTCATATCAAGAAAAAGTTTGTGAAAAAATTGTACATCCCAACTATGACAGACATACGCTATGATGGTCCCTATGACTTCTACATCATGGTAGTTAGACCCTTGCATAATTCACTTCCTTGGAGTTTAGGCAGAACCTGTAACTTGCTTCTACCAATAGAATATGGTAAAGATGATGGGATATATGTGATTACATGTATGGGATGCATAGGATTATGTTACTTAAGATAATAATGCTCTTCTTGTGAGGAGAGACCTGCTCTCCCTTGCTAGCTTTGAAAAGGCAAGCTGTCTTGTTACCAGCTTCCCTAAGGAGAGGACCACTTAGCAAGGAGCTTAGGATAGTCTCTGGCAAACAGCTGGGAAGAAACTGAGGCCATGATAAAGAGCTGAATGCAACCAACAATATGTGAGTGAGGAGGAAGTCATTCCTTCACCAAACCTTAGATGAGAACACAGCCTTTGCTGGGATCTTAATAACCAGCTTCTAAAAGCCTAACAAAATCAAAAGGTCTGCCACAATCTCCCTTTTAGCAGTTTTCTTAGTCAGTATTTTATATGTACATTTACCCTATGCTCTCAGATCATATAGCTTATTTAGAGCCATTTTGCTCCAAAACTTGTAAGCCCACACAAAGTAACTGGTATGTCACTGAGTAATTTGACTCTGAGTCAGAGCATTTTAACTAGCCAATCAGATGATTCTTTACGTTTAATTTTTCTCTTTTTGCTCATCAGCTGCAAGCTGGCAGAGGACCCAGGGTACCCAGCTAAGCAATGTCTGGACTCGATGCTCAGAAGCTATGAGATAATAAATCTGTGCCGTTTTAAGCCATTAAGTTTGCTGTTATAATGTTATGCAGAAATAGATAACTAAACACCATCTCTTTTGCATTAATTAATAGTGAAATTAGGATATAATGCAAATTTCCATGGAAATGTATCTGTTTGCCAAGAAGTCCCACAACAACTTACCACCTCAGCTTTTTAAAAATGATTTAAGTCATTTTTCTCTTACATGCTTTAAAACATCCCAGATACATCTCGGACACCAAATATATAAAGCATGTTTGAGTAAAAGTGATGGAAATATAAATAATTTCTCTCATGAAGCTCTAGATCACCTGATATACATCCATGGCAGACATCACTAATCAATTATGACATCTTTTCCCTCAGAGCCTGGATTTGGTTTTACACACTCAATAACTCACTGTATGAATCCACAAATTGTTCAGATTTGCCATATAAGATAAAATTCTATTTGCAATACTAAATACATTGACTAATGTATAATTGTCGAATTTGACTTAGAGAGAAATAAAAACCTGTTTTAAAAAGGATGAAAATATGTTGTAGTTATTGTTCACTCTAGCACCATTTAACATATTTTTTTCATTATCCAAATGATAAGCTCAAAGGTTGTTAATTAAGTTTGTAGAACTCAATAATTCTAGTCCCTATAAAAGAATCAAAATTGAAAATATCTTTGTTAAATTATAGCAGTTGTTATAAACCAAAAAAAGTAATTCATTGTGGTAAATTTGAGATAGAAAATAACCATATAAATACAAGAGATATTTTTAATATGTAGAAGACTTTAAGAAACATTTCATTATACTCACATTTTTCAAATGCATTATATTCACATATAAGCTCCCAATAGAGACTTAATATGCATGAATATAGGTCTATGAAGAAATGTGAAAGACCATTAAATGTTAGAGTAAATTTATAAATTTAAATTATAAAAAATTAAGTTTCTTAGATCTAAAAGGAAGACTAAGAAGAACCTTAACAGTCTTAAAATATATAAAGGACTATTATTAAATTGAAGATGGTTTTCAGCTTTTGTCAATTTCTATAAATAAAGGAAAAATAATACATGAGTTAAGCTGTGGCATAAATAATTAGGTTATACACAATATTATCAATAAGAAATTTCCTTGGTTGTATAATAAATTTTCATTTATCTAGGATAGTTAAAATTAAATCCTTTTAAAGGTAAAAGGATGGAATCTGTTCTTTCAAGTGCTTTGATCTCCAGAGAATGAAATTTCACTGACAAGGATTTTTCGTGAAATAAAAACTTTCGCTTTAAAAATATATTCACATTTCACCATTGCTAACTATATGTTAGTTTTAAAAACTAATTTTAGTAAGCAAGTAAACTATACTTTTCTCTTTGAATGTTGCTTTTTAATTGAAATGGAATGTAGCAAAATATTGGGTTTTAGCACTATTCATGATATTTTCACCTTTGTAGCATGAGTTTTTTCTTTAATTTTGTTTTTGATATACATATTTCATGTTTTTATTATTTCATTTTTATATTCTAAAAAAAGTTAATTTGTAAACAGAAAATTCACAGTTTTATTTAGTTTAAGGTTTTATTTAAGAGATGCGGGATACAAAACCACAAGTTTCAAACTTGTCAGTACTCGGATTATATCTAAAAATCAGCTCCAAGTCTCTGGTGAATTCAAAGATCGCTTTAAGGATTTCTGATGATGAATTTGCAATAGTTGTGTCAAGAGCAAGGATCATCAAAGTGTGCTGCGTGTAACATTTTCCAGGTGTATAGTCTCCAGAAAGCCCTTCACCACTCTGGCTCTCTGCATTTGTAGAATAAAGTAGGTGGACAAATGATATCTGATGCCTTCTAATGCTAAAAAATGTAGCCTACTTTGGGAAAGTCACATTTTACACCCATGCTCATGCTATCATTATTGCCCTCAGTGTAACATGGGTTTTTTTCTTTAGAATGAAATTTTTAATCTGATATTTATTTAGAGTATATATTTTCATACTCGATTTTCTCCTAATTGTGCCAGATCTTAAATCTTCAGCAATTTGTGTGTTAATTGATAAGAACTCTGCTTTTGATTGACACCTCTTAGAATTAAACTCTCAGAATTAAACTACTCAAAGTCTTGATGGCCCAAGGATCAAGAATGAGCAAGTACTCTAGATTGCCATGAAGTCTCTTCATATTTTAAGATTTTAGATTTGTCATTCCATGTACCTCTAATTTTTAAGTTTATGGTAGTGCTATGTAGCTATTAAAAAATCCTTTTTTAATCTTAATTTTTGAGGTATGTTTAAATTAAAATGTTTTGAATAAACATGGCTTTCCTTCCAGAAATGCTGTGATTAGCAAAAATATTTCTGTACATTGAACATTATGAACTATCAACTTTTGTTGATCGTAACTACAATTTACCAAGTGGGAGAGTGATCTATCTTATCTATTCAAAGTGCCAGTAATAAAAATTGAAATGGCTATGGAAACTTTAAAATTGTGAATTTTAGGAAATAAATGTATAGAACAATAATGAACTAGGAGAGAAATAGAATACTAGGAGAACATCTAAGCCAAATGAAATGGTATGAGAGTAGATAAACGTTAAGATATAGTATTTTCAGTCTCATACTTATTTCTAACTCAATCTAACTTGATCAGTAAAACAACTTTTATTGCAGCCTTAGCGCGAGCTAGACTGCAATTCCACGTGCAAAAAGCATGCATAGTAACAATCTTTTTTTTCTCAAAACAATTCACAAATAACATAAATATGATGCAAACCTTTCAATAATCATTTAAATTTTATTTTTAGAAAGAATTTCATCCCAACCTGAAAAAGAAGGCTGGTAAGAGAAATGTTAGTCAAGTTGTGTCCGAAATCTGTCCAGGAAAGAAAGGGAATTTATTGCTGACTCTGGATGTAACCATATGTGTTCACCTGAGAATTCTCTATATTACATAAAGACAGGGCGATGGCAGAAACTGGCATGAAAGGGTAGATTTATACTAAAGTCATGCTGCTTATTTAATAATAATACTGTTATGAATTGGATATAGGCATAACTTGAGAGGTTCCCGGTCAAACAGTTTCATTCTTTTAAATATTTCAAAAGTCAACTTAGTTTTACATTCTGATTACATAACTTAAGCGAGTTTACTCAATGTCCATTGGAAACAAAGTGAGGCTTCCACTTGGAAATAAGAAAAGTCTCTGAAGAATTAACCTTTGAAATCAACACACAATGGTTCAGAAAAGAGATTCACAAAGTTAGAGTAGAGAGAAAGAAGGCTCCGAGGCCAGCACGAGCTCAAGGGTAACTTGAAGTAAGTAAAACAAAGGCATCCAGATATATGAAAGAATATTGACTTCAAGCGACTGGTCAACCAGGAAAGCATGTAAAAGAATCAGAGAGGTTAAGTGCCACCTGGATCTATCGAAGCACTGTTTGGGGGAGACGATCATGATTGCTATGACCATTTCTGTTGTGAGAGATTTTGCAAGCTTCAATGTCCTGATATCATAGAACTCTCAGTTCATTTAACTCTCCCTGTTTTGATTACACGAACACCAAGCAGCATTTTGATTTCGATCTGGCTCTCCTTATGTGGATATAATGGGAGATGTATTTACAAGGGGAGAATAAACTGATCATAGGAATTTGATATATTGTTGGTCCTGTGGCAGTAATTTCCTACTGAACAAATGGTGTCTTAATTCATTTCATGCTGACTGAATGGACTACATCCCAGTATTCATAAACTGGTCTTGTTCAAAACAAGTGTCTAGGGTGCTTGGCACCAATACTGTATTTGAAATATGTTCACAATTAATTATTATTTTATGAATGCTACTAATGAAAATGTTGGGAATTTTTTAGTGTTTTTTTTAAATGCTAATAATTAAGAAATACTTATATATTATCTACTAGGTTCTATATACTATGAAAGATTTCACAAATATTAATTCATTCAATCCTCAAAACATCACCAATAGGTAGATTCAGTAATTAACTTAAATTTTAGAGACGAGGAAACTGAGGTACAGCCATTAAGTAGCAGAGCTGGATTTTGAATGCAGATTCTGTCTGGCTTTAGAGTCGGAGCCTAATTGTAGCTTCAGTCTAGATTATAACAAATGAGAAGATCCTATAATCTAAAATCTCACATACAAAAAGGTATGTGAGAATGCTTATGGAATATATGGCCATTCTTTACTGAAATTTCTTTATTTATTGGTTTAGTACCTTTATCCAGCAGCAACTTTTAACTGGCATCTTGAAGTCTGCATACAGTACAGTCATTTATTTTCTTGAGATCTATTAAAATAAGATTACTAAGCACTAATCACCACCATATGTTTTTCATTTAACTGGTAATATCTATCTATTTTTCAAGCTCATGCTAATTAATGGGCACTTTGGTTTAGAACTATTTAACACCTTAATTAATTTATAAAAATCAGTCAACTTGTAAAATTTGAAAGCTTTCCTACAGCTCTCTATATATACACTCACATTTATACATATGCATAATTTTTAAAATAACATTAAATTTCATAGGTCTATGCTACTTCATATTATTCAACCTTCTGTTTAAATGAGGAAGTAATCACTGAGGGGAGATTTGAATCGGGAGAACCCAAAGGAGGAAGGGAGAGAGGGAGGGAGGGAGTTGTGATAATATTGGGCAAATATAGATGGGTTTGTGGATTTGTAGACCTAAAGCTTTAATAAAGTGATTCACATTATCTAGAGAAAGGCTTTATAGGAATATACACCATCTTCTTTATCATCACAAATTTTACATTTTTAGACTTGTCTTGCATATCTTTCTTTAAGTGATTGACAATAAGTGAAACTTAAATATCTCCAAGTTGTTTTGCTTGGCATCTTCAAAAGCATCAGCGAATAGACAGGGAACCTAAATAGATGATTCTGTATTGCTTTGTGTCTTGTCGGAGGTGCTCTGTTGTTCATTAAGCACAAATCCTGCCTTCCAAATGATATTAGGATGTCCAAGAAAGTGAGCTCTAGTTATGGAGCTATGTATATGTTAACCCTTATACGCCATCTGTCATTCTTTATTCTAACATTTTTTAATTCTAACATTTTGCCCTGATGTGTTTGCATTGTTTGGAAAATGAACACTTACTGATTAAATTCAACAATAAAAATGGCCCAGTGGGTGCAACAAAACAATAAAAACAGTATTCTTGGTAAGTGTTGCTATCACAGTTTGAGATTTTATATTACTGCTGAGGAGTAATTTCAAAAACAATTACTTGTGGGCAAATATATTAATAATATTCAAATAGTTGAAGTTGGAAAGCAAACCTACAAGATGGGAAATTTGAAGTTTAGAGTGACATTCTGTCCATGATATGGTACATCCCCTGGGCTCAGATCCTGGGGCATGTATTAATTTTATTTTGACTTGTACCCTCGGTGACGATAGCTACATTTTCGAGGTACAGCAAATAGATTTTTTAAGGATAATTCTTTTCTGTTATTAATTTATTTTTAATTCATATGTTGGTAACCTTGAGTTCATTTTAAATGAGCAAAAAGTTATTGTAGAGGTGTCTAGAAGTAATTTCTCCAAAAATATGTGTTAATGGTTTTGCTGTGGTTATTGACTGTAATGTCTAGCATTCACAAGTTCATTAAAGTATTTGCTAATATCATAAGTCATGAAGGGTCAAGGTTACATAAATAGTAACCTAGCAATATAAAACAAACCCACTGGAACTATCTGAGTAACTTGATATCGAGGTAAAATCAAATATGGATATATATATATATAACTGATCTCTATGAATTGTGCTTCTCCAGTATTTCTTCAAGAAGTTGCAATCATTTAAACATGTCAATCCATAGAAAATGACAAGTAATATGATATAGGTATAGGCCTTTTCTCTTTCTACATGGATAGCTTTCCATTCTTGTAATTTGGGGTATAATTTAAGCTATTTTAAAAAAAACGACAGCATGACCTACCATTTTACAATGATTATTTATAAAGAAGAGTCTGTGAAATTCTAAAATTTCTCAAAAAAGCTTGAAAAATACCTAAAATTCATATTCAAACAAGTTTTTCCCTTCAGATTATATGACAATTGTTATTCATCTATAAGATATATGCTCAATTTTAATAAAAATTGAAGTAATTATTATTTTAATTGTTGATTTAACATAGTAATAAAATAAGCACTGTGTTATTTTCTTTATAAACATAGGGAGTGCAAAGCAGAAATTGCTTTCTATATTGTTAATTGGGCTAGATAGTTATTATTGGTCTAGTTAAAAATACTTTTAAATAGTAAATTGTACTGACTTTTAAAACCTATTTTGCTTAATGTGATCACTTAGAGGTATCACTACAGCATATTCTTTTAGAGTTAATACTAGTTTGAGAATATTATGATAAAATATGAACTTTTTGTTTTTGTATATCTATGGTTTCTAAGTCTTTAAGCTGATACTTTTTTTTGAAAAACAAAAAGACACAAGTAAAATGTATAGTACTTACAATATAGTATGAATAAACAAATGTTTTTGATGCATAGTCTAAAAATATAATTAAAATAAAGTCTATAATTAAAAGCATTTCAGTGAAGAAATAAAATGACCCAGACATTAGTATTACAAGCTTTTCAAAATTTACACTTTATGAGAAACATAAGGAAAATGTACAAATATCTTACTATTGATACTTACAGAGTCATCTTGAAGTGCCAATCTCTAAAAATTTAATAGTAATTCCCAGATCTATATTACAAATCAAGATTCTTACCATATAGAACTGCTTCCCATGTAGGTTTTAGTATAATAATGATAAAGAAAATGTAATTTTCTTCTGCTCAAGCTATCCTCAAAAACCTGCACTCATTCCTTCCTCTCCACCCCACTTACGTGGTTCAAGTGAGTCTATCAACCACAGACCGTGCTCCTGACCCCAGGGTTAGGAGAATGAACGCAGACTAAGAAATTATGGTGACTTGTTCCAGAGGAAGACATATGACTCAAAACTGAGCCAGAGACCTGTGAGATTTGATGTTTAGTTGTTAAGACAGAGTTACCTTCTTTTCTCTAGATTGCAAGCTGTGGTGCCAGTGTTAACTGTCAACAGCTATTGCTTCCCCCTGATTAAAGAAATCCTATTGTAGCCTAAGAAAATGAAGCGATATTAGTCAGATTCTACAACTGTTCCCAGAGATCCTCACCTCTTTGTATTTATGCTGCTGTGTAGTCTCCTTCCACAACAAATACGCAACTAACAGGATTGCAAAGATGATGCTGTGTGGCTCCTGAGGCTAGATCATGAAGCTTCTGCCTTGTACCCTTTTGAATCATCTTCTGGGAAGAGATACCTACTATCACATAATGAGGACACTCAAGCAGCTTTTCGAAGAGGCACCCACGTCAAGGAATTGAGGTCTCTGGCGAAGAGTAAGCCACAGCTCACCAGCCATGCCCATGAAACACCCTGTAAATTGACCCTCCAGCCCCAATCAGGCCTTGAAGAGATTACTGATGTTATAGCCAACATCTTGACCTCATGAGAAACCCTGAGCCAGAACCATCGAGCTAAGATGTTCCCAAATTCAAACCTACAGAAAATGTGTGAGATAATAAATATTTATTGTTTTATGTTGCCAAGTTTTGGAATACTCTGTTGCACAAAGATTGATAATTAATGCTGATGTTTAGGAGAGTCATGAAGAAATGGGAAGCAGAAAAGAAAAAAATTTGGCAGAAGTGTTTAACTTCTGAGCCCTACTTTGACTTTTTCTTTCCCTCTTTAAGTTACCCAGTATTCTATCCTTCTCATTTACAAGCATCAATAAATTTCTCTTTTTTTTTTTTTTTTGCTGCTCAGATACTTTATTTGGTTTTAAGTTACTTGGAACTTAACAGGGTTGATGATGATGATGATGATGATGAAGATAGTTAACCACTTAGTGACACCTCTAAAGAACCAGGCACTGTGAAAGACTTAATAACTATTCTCTCTAATTCTTTAACAACTTTGCTTTTGTTGTTTTTATGATCAAGTCACAACTAAGTTTTCAGGTACATTGACCAAGAAACAAAACTAGGTTTTAGAAATAGGTCTATTTAATACCAAAGTCCAAGTTTTTTCTATTATTACTCTACAGTTTATATTTCCACATATCTGGAGAGTGTTTAATCTCAGATAAGGTAAGAATAACTGTTTATATCACTCTACATTCACAGGAAATTGTTAAATTTTAGTGCTTGAGAAATTAATAATTCTCTAGATGGATAGTTAATATCTCAACCAGTTTGAGGAAGTCCTTTACTTTAGTTACTTTCTTCCAACATTTCCCCTGCAGGCAGAATGAATTTTCCTATCACTTTGCTAATTTAGAAGTTCATTCATAAAGCTAACATAACCCTTTTACAATACAACCTTTATTAATTAGAAATGACTTTCTCCAATAGATTATAAACTTTTTAGGGCAGTAATTTGAGCTTAGTCATTTTTTTCTTATGTGTTCCCCTATTATAAAGTAATGCAATCGTATCATTTTTTGGAAATAAGGAAAACATTAAAATCTTAACACAATTATTCTAACACTATTTCTCCCAAAATTCATTACATAAAGTATTAACAGTTATTACAAGGGAAGTATGAGATTGTAGGACAAATTAGTTTGGAAAAATCTGGGTTAAAGAAAGTTAGGTAAATTCCTGCAGGACAGAAATCTTAGAATCTTAGAATCTTTAATATATAGATTTTTCTGGTGATTTTTCAAATGAAGAATATAGTACGCAGGATTTTCCTAATTTATTTGACCACAGAACCCTTTTATAATAAAGCTGTATTACTTATATAATCTAGTGTTCCATGGAACTTTGGGATGTTCCATGGGAATGTTTGGGAAAGAACCTATATTTAGGTTCTTTTCAAATTTTTTCTCTTTTATTAATAAGCCTAGAATAAAAATCTAGATATTTACATTATTTTTCATATATTCTGGATAATTTCCTTAAGTTAGAGGCTCAGATATGTAAATATTATTTCAAAGACTATGAGCAACTTAAGTTTTTAATTTATATTGTTAAGTGGCTTTCAAAATGACTTTACTCATTCTTACACAATGAAAGTGTGAGAATGTCAGTTTCACTGATCTTTTGTCAGCATTGTGTATTATAGTTCATCTTTAGTTTTGCTAGTGAAATGAGTGGAACATTATAACATATATCTGAGAATATTATTATTTTATTGGAAAGTAGAATACTTCTCTACGTGTGTTTAGTAGAATTTCTTCATTGTGAAATACATATTCCTGCACTTTACTCATGTATGCATGGCAATTTGGGAGCCTGAACTGTCTCTTAAAAAAGCAGGTTCTGAAAAAAGGCAAAATTATGATGACAGGAAAAATCTATGGTATCCAGGAGTTGGAAGGAGATTGGAGTAATGAATGGGTAAGCAAAGCAAAGAGGACTTTTAGGCATTGAAAATACTCTGTATGATATAATAATGATAGATATGTCATTATACGTTTGTCCAAACCCACAGAATGTACAACACCAACATCGAAACCTAAGGTAAACTATGGACTTTGGCTGATCATTATATGCCAGTGAAGATTCATCAGTTATAACAAATGTACCACTCTGGTGGGGGTGCTGATAATAAAGGATGTATGCATGTGTGGGGGCCATGAGTATATGGGAAATCTCTGTACTTCCACTTAATTTTGCTATGAATCTAAAGCTGCTCTAAAAATAGTTATTTTTTAAAAAAATGTGAAGATTGGGAGAAAAATTGTGAAAAATAGAGACAAGTTCTGCCATTTGCAACCACATGGATGGACTTGAGATTATCATGCTCAGTGAAATATGCCAGACAGAAAAAGGTGAGAACCACATAATTCCACTAATATGTGGGATATAAAACTGAGAGCAACCAACAGACAAGACAAACAAACAAAAACTCATAGACACAGACAACAGTTTACCAGAGGAAAAAGGAGGAAGAAGGAGGTAGATAAGAATAAAGCAAGTCAAATACATGGTGATGGAAGGAAATTTACCTTTGGGTGGTGAACACACAATGCAATATACATATGGTGAATTATTGAATTGGACACTTGAAACCTGTATAACATTATTAACCAGTTACCCCAATAAATTTAAATATATATATTTAAGAAATTTAATGACACCTTTTCCTGCTTTTTGAACAAGACACCCTGTATTTTCATTTTGAATGAGACCCATATATCATATCACCAGAACTGTTTGTTGTGTATGTGCTTTGCAAATACTTTCTCCCAGTCTGTAGTATGTCTTTTTATTCTATTAACAGGATCTTTTGTAGAACAAAGATTTTAAATTTTGATGAAGGGAAATTTATTTTTCTCTTTAATGGATTGTGCTATTGGTGGCATGTATGAGAGCACTTATCCTGATCCAGTTTACAAAGATTTTTCTCCTATATTTTCTACTAAAAGTTTTACAATTTTACATTTTAATTTTATAAATTTATGTTCCAAACATTATGAGCAACTTCTGTTTTGATCTATATTATTTCTTAAAAATTTTTTTTGACCTTCAATATTATTTGCCATTTCACCATCTTGCCCAGACTCTGATCTATATTATTTCTACTCAAAGCTCACCTGTTCTTTTGGAACTATACTTAGACTAAATTTAGAACTTTTCTCAATGAATCATATGTCACCATTTTAATTTTTTTTCTATATTTCCAAAATTTTGTTTTCTACTAATGCTTCATTCCAGATGATTCTACTGAGTTGTATGACAGTTCTAAAAAATCTTTTCTGCTTGATCAGTTGTCTGGTCAACCCATGCATTGAGCTTTTCACTAAAGATTATTTCAGTTCTAAAAATTGAGTTCTACTTATTTTTACAGATCCTAGCTATCTGGTGAAATTCTACATCATAATATTTAATTTTGTCGACATATTTAGTTATATTTATATCTTCAATATCTGAATAATCTGTGTTCTATGGCTCTACTCTTTCTCTTGGTTTTGGTCATTTTTCCTGATATGTTTGAAAATTTGTATTGAATGGTGGGAAATGCATATTAAAATTTATAGAGGCTCCGGAAGATGTTTGTACCCTCTATAGAGAATTATTTTCCTGCTGACCTTCAACAAGGATTGAGGCAGATCCTCTTGATTCAATCAAAGAATGAGATGTGTAGAGTGTGGGCTTTTGGCCTTTGATTCTACAGTGTACATCTTCATGAGTCTCAGATAAAAGTTATGGAATCTACCCCAGCTTTTCTTACAGACAGCGAACTCCAATGTTTTCCTCTACAGCTCTGTGAGTCCATCAGAAGCTCTCCTTAGAATTTCAGCTTCTTTGAACCTTGATTCTGTTCAGTCTCTGGGAGTCATGGCTTCATATAGTTTTGGATTAGACAAATGCCTTGATGAACAAACGCTGCTTGAAATATCTCACTTTTTGGGGGGTGAGGGGAGGTTCTTTTTCTCTGGCATATTTCCTCCAGTAGTCCTGCCTTCATTTATTGTGTCCAGTTTCAACCAGCCTTTTATTGTTATTTTCTGTAGCTTTTACAGTTGTGCTTGAAAGGAGGATTGGCTTGATAAAATCTATTCTGTCACAGTCAGAAATGGATATCCTTTTACTTTATACCCTATATATTTATCTGTTGCTTTTCAACAAGTATTTATCCATGAATTACTTACATACAATTTATAAAAAAGTAAAATGTTTTATAATCTGGATTAAAAGGCTGGGGAACAAACACAGAAATTGCATATAGAATCATAAAGATATGAGACTATTTAAAGGATGATATAGAAAAGAGAACTAAAATGAACAACGGACACTTAAAACCTGTTTTGGCAAATTCACATAGTAAGTTTATAAGGTAAAATTAAAATTAAAAATAGAGAAAGAGCTTTTACTGATTTCATGTTCAGAAGGAAGAGGATAGTAGTATTCTCAATTTATGGTATTGAGGTAACCACTGATATTTGCAGCAAAGACATATTAAATTTGATTTGTGAAAGAACATTCAATGAAAGATAGTTTCAGGATTATTAATGATACAATACTAAGCATATTGTGAAAGAGATACTAAGTCTTTTATACATAGAAGATAACTGATGAGTCCTTATTTGTATAAATAAGCTTTCAGGGAACAGATATGTAAAATGAGAGAGACACTAGGTTTTGTTTCATTTAATGAATAAATTATAGGTGTTCAAAAGCAAAGAAATTTTAAAAACAGTACCACAACACAAGCATTGCTTTGGCATGTTTCAAATCTCCTTTAGACTTCTTATATTGTTTTTCTCTCTTGTATTTTATGATAACAAAATTTAAACAAATGATCACATATTTGCATTGCTATTATTAAAGTATGTACATGGCAAGCTAGCATGGCAATAACGGATATTTTAATATAAAAGTAAACAATTCTACTCATAACCTTTCCTCAGTCTTAATTTATGAGAGTTTTCCCCATCATTAACTTCCATTTCCCATTGGAGTTCACCATTTCTTTAAAATGAAAAATGGTGGTTTTAAAATTTACCATATTGTCCTTATGCTACATATTAATTGAAGAAAAGACAGTAGCAACTTCCCTGTTGCTGCAAATTTTTTTAAGCCTGTCTTCTTTAACATCTGCAAAAATATAAGTTCTACACCACCTACTACTCTTCAACACACCTCAGGATTATTGGACATTACTCGTGTCACTTCTCATTGACTAGATCTCACATGCCTTGCTTCTCTTTTGAAATGTCTATAAATCCCAGAATTTCTTAGTTCTGATGGAGTGGGGCAGATAAAACCACCCAAACAAAAGACACAATCCCACCTTCACGTTATTTTTCCCATTTTATGGTATGAAGTGTCTCGCCCCGTCCCTCCATCACCCCTGTTCTTCTATCTCTGTTTCACCAAGCTATAATTGTCTGCCCAATGTAGATCACATTTTACATCTCATATCAGAGAAACGTGTGGAAGGAAATGAATGTTATAAATAACACAATTCGAATGTTTTATTCAATGCATACTCAAAAAGGCAGCATCATTAACAATACTGATTGACAATAAGGCTGAATGCAAGATCTATCCAAAAAGGGAGTGTTTGTACCCTGCAAAAGAACGAAATGCTAAGCTATGGAAATATTCATAGTTTCAAGTTTCACTTGGCAGGTTCCACACAGCCAAGGAATTAGACTTGCTGACTTCGCATTTGGCATTAGTATCTGAGAGTGCGATGTATACTAAAAAAGGGAAAGAAAGAGAGAACTAGCAGGTATACATTCTTACTATCTGCCAGAAAGGAACTATGCTAATCCTGCAAGACATGTCCTATTGTCATCTTCATTGTTTAGATGGGAAAACTAAAGCCAAATTTTTAGGCGAATTTTCTGAAGGCAACTTTTTAAAGCCAGAGTTCTGACTTAAATGAGGTATAGCTAACTACAAGGCCAAAGAGAATTAATATAGAGTTAACAAAAAATATGCATATATGTGATGTATAGGCAGAATTTATGAATTATACTATAGGAAACAGGGTAAATATGGAGTTTTATAGAAAGAGACTCAAAATATGATTGCAATGGTAGATATTTATCATATGATAGAAACTCTTTTAAGACTTTACCTGCCCTGATGCATTTAATCATCAAAGAAACTCTATGGAATAAGAACTAGTATTTTTTTTTAGTTTATAGGTGGAGACTAGTATATTTTCTGATTTTATAGAAGGTCACAGAAAGGTTAAGATCATAAACTAGGAGCTGTCAGAGAGGAAACCGGAAACTCCAAAATCAATGCCCTGACCATTGCACCACACGGCCTTAACAGAATTTATATATGATACATTTAATTAGGAAACTAAAAAAAAGAAATCAATTCACTTTTATTCAACTTTAAGCATAGCAATTCCATAGTCAACTGAGAGATGTTTAAAATATACATTTTTTCTTCATTCCTGTTTTAATCCTGAAAGTTTAAATAAGATCCAACCACTACTTTTCTATTCTTCTAGTCATAATAAAGTTTTTACTCATATATGAAAACAGAAAAGTAGATGTGGCTATCTTGATAAAACAAATATGAAAATTCTTTTAATTTGATAATTTTGATAAACTAAAATTATTTTGGCATTTCCCCTGTGAACTGAAACGTAAAGAAAAATAGTTGCTAACTGGAGGAAAAACACATACGAAAAATGAGTAACATTAACACAAAAAGCAGTGTGTTAAACAAATTGAGATATTAAATGAAGCTTTATGAAATTTATTTAAATATTCTATTGATGGCTTTTGCACCAAAGTCTTTTGTTCCTATTTGAGACCAGTAAACTGGGAGCCTCGAGGACTCCAGATTGATAATTTACCTTCTCTTTGAGTTTTATTTTTTTAAATCTACATAGTAACAGTTCCCCACTAACACTTTACTGGGGTGATATAAAAATGAACTGAATTAAAATACAGCATATAAGAAAGCTCATGGCAGAGGCTACCAGTAAATTTTATTGAAACCACTGTTTCTGGATTTTGATACTAACTTTGTCTTTTACAAGGTCAGTATGACAATGGTTAAAAAAATGGTAGTTCATCTTCTGGGTAGAGTTCAGATTCATCCATGCCTTCTTCATCTCACAAGCAAGTGAAGGACTTTACAAACAGATAACAGGAAATGGTAGCAAAATCTCCTGATGCTGCCCAGAAAAGTTACCCACTGTGAGGCGAGAAACATGGGCTTTAGGGCCTTTAAATTGTTTTTCCTTTATGATAGCGTCTGATAGGTGTTATCACCATCAGATGTAAAGTGATCAGCAGTTTCCATAAGCTGTATAAGCTGAGTTAAAACCAAGGAGAAATAGGAGTTGAACCATACGCAGTCCTTAAAGCTAAAAATGCTCCTAGAGGATCAGTTGATGGCCTTGTAATGAGATATCAGGGAATCAATGTTGCCAGTTTTGTAATGATTGTTGCCAGTTTCTTGTCCCATTTGTAGATTCCAAGGTGATCTCTACTTTACAAGACTATAAATGTTAAGTGTCTCAGTCTTTGAAGTGATCACCTGGAGTCATTGACAATGGTATTACAGTGGAGAAATGCAGGCCATAAAGCATCCTGCTTCTCAGAGTCATTCAGTCAGCCCATAATATTTACTCAAGGCACACTGTGAACAAAACATTGTGACACAGACACACACACACACACACACACACACACAGACACACACACACACACACACACACACACATCTTGAGAGAATTACAAAAAGAAAAGCAGATATGACACATTCCTTTGAAAAGCAAAAAGCTACAAAACAGAGAGCTTCTTATAGACATGTCACAAATGTTCCCATTCATGTTTGGTTTTATAAATACAAAATTAAGCTGTTAAAATAAACGTACAAGTGGAAGCTAATTAGAGAACGTGAATACAATAGGAGTTGGTTCAACTGTAGAGTATATCAGTACTTCAAAGCCATTCATATTTAGTAAAACATTGCGTGCATTTGATTAGTAATGGTTTTAAATTCCTCTATTTTATATCTGGTAGTTATTTATAGTCGTATATTTTTAAAGTAAAGTTGACTTGGGGAAGAAAAGATACAAACAGGAACTATAAGCAAACCATTTATTGTTTTTTTTTCCTACGCACTGGCAATTTTTTTTTTTTTTAGTATTTTTCTAAGACTATTCATCGTAAGTATTCCTGAAACAATATTATTCCTTTACACTTATTTTTGAAAACTCTAGCAAAATATCGAGTTCTTACTGGTACCCTCCTAAGTATACTAATTTATTTGGCTTTCATTTGTGATTTAATCTTTACTGAGCCATCATTTTCTCTTTTTTCCTCACATAACTACACAACAGTACAAACACACATATAAAAGTCAACTCAGGATAAATGTGGAAATTATGAGGCAGTTATTTATTCAGCCTTACCATGGAGAGGGTATTAGCATAAATATTCTTTTCAGGAAAACATTTGTTTACCATCGTAATGAGACATATATAATATCTGATCTTAATTTTTAGGCATCTTGAAAATCCCTTTATCCATAATTATATTCAGTTATATTAAGAACATTATATTCTGGATTATATTTTGCTATGTATTAAGATGTTTTGAATGAAATAAATTTATAGAAAACTAAAAGGTAATTTTATAGTATTTATATCAGCCAACCTTTTGGAAAAGTTTATGTAGAGGCAAGGGAAGGAGTCATTGAGTGGAAATTGCACTGCTGTGCTTAATACTCATTTAGAGACCTGCATTAATAATCAGTAAGCTCTATCTCTAAATATTAAATATATATCATGCTTTTACATTGATTAATATCTTAAGTAGCTAATGTAACAGGGATCATTTTCTTTTCTATTTTGGAAAGCATGAAAAAATAAGGAAATTTGTATAATAATCCTATATTTACATCCCTGAAGTAACAGAAGCATCTGTAAGTGAACTAGGAATTAGAAAAGTCTATTATACTTAACATTAATGAGCACAAGGGCTTAGTCAATTAAAATATATTTACTGATCACCCAAAGAACCCATAAAGCTGTAAGCGAAAAAAAAAAATGTGTGTTGTTTAAAATACCATACCAAGAAAGAGTTGATTCAGATTAAGAAAACACATGTTCTTTGATCTGAAGAAGCCTACAATCCATTGAAATTAAATGGATATGGCTTAATATAAAACCAATATAAGTAATGTATCTGGCATTGTATTTTTATTATGAATATTTTTTCAGAAATCAACTCTTGTCAGTACACAAAAGCCTACTGAGAAGTCATTCATTTCCCAACCTCTCCACTCCCCCAAACTATCTTCTTCTGCCTAATTCCCACTTCACGCACTGGCTATAAGTTTGGCAAATTGATCTTTTGGTGAATTGGCTTTTTGACAAATTCTTTTTGACAGTTGATCTTCTTCAAATGGACAGATCCTGAACTATATCACTCCCTAACTGGTTTCCCCCAACTTTCTTGATCTAGCTAACTTCTATTCATTTTTTAATAGATGGCTTATCTGTCATTTGTTTTATCAGGAAATCTCTTAAGTCCCCCCAAATTCCATGTATTGGCATCCTATGCTTACTCAGATGAACTGATTTCAGTAGGAGGAAAGTGTTTGCAGAGTTGTGTGTCAATCTCAGTAGATTATAACTCCCTTAAAAGAAAGGACTATGTCCTATTCATCATTATCTCTCTAGCCCATACCAGATGCTTAATAAAGCATTTGATGAATGAATGAATATTTCTCAATATTCTCAATGACTAGAAAATCAAATAAATGTCATGAATATGTAAATGTCAGTAGCCACTTTTATCACCCTGGGCTCCCATCTTTTCAGATAATCTGGTTCCCTGAAGCTTCTTGCATAGTAAACTTGTCATGTAACTTCACCTCAGAGACTACAGTACATTCATGTCGCCATTGGGCAGTTGGCCCAAACAGAAGAATCAGATTCTCTCGTGTTAGCATTCAGAATTTAGATTCGGAGACTAGACGTAAAGTTTTATTTGAGTGGTTGAACTAGGAGGGAATACAGAGCAGGAGAAGCAACTGCTTGTGTTCTGTCTGAATATGACACCAACAAAATCAAGCCTATAGATTAAGAAAGCAGAATGCTGCCTTGGGGCAGAAAGAAAAAGCAGGAAAGACTGAGAGAGAGGGTAGGAAACAGAAGATCATGGAGGGTAGTGAGGTAGAGGGGGAATGGGCAAGAAAGATTCCAGTGGTTCCTGAGTGATGTATTTCTTGCATATACTTTTATAGAGACTTTACTGAATTTCTTGTACTACCATCTGTAAGATCACCTTATATACTTCCAGTAAATTCCTTCTTCTCCTCTTTTCTTTCTAAATATAGCTTGATTGTGTTTTTAATTCAACAAATGATCCCTGGGTCTAGACAACAGCTACCTAAGCAAGGTGCCCCATTCAGAAGCCTTCTTCAATTTTCTCGGCTCTGCAAATACACTTTAAATATGAGATAATGATTGATGCACAAATAATAATTTTCTAAGATGTTGTGGCAATAGAGAAATAGTATTTTTGCATCATCATTATACTTAGCTTTCTTTTCCACAAAGCTCTATTTTCTATTGCAAATATAAAAAAAGGCCTGATAGTCTCTGGCTCAGTTATTCCCAGTAGGCTGGAACAGACAGAGGAAGAGGAAGGCAAAAGAGTAGAAGCAGGAGGTGGCCCATCAAATTTTGCATTGCCCCACCTACCTACCACAGCTCAGTCTCTGTTCTAACCATCTATCAGTCCCTGTTCCACAAAAGGACAAAAACAACAACAAAACTATGCTTTCATCTCTTCATGCCATCTTGCTACATTCCCATATGCATACGCATATGTCTTCCTGTAATGATTTTTAAATCAAGAAGATTGGAGGAGAAAAGGAATTGATTAACCCAGAACAAGTAGCTCTGATGTACCCTTTGTAAGGTAATAAATTGTTGACCTTTTGGAAGCACATTAGTGATGTTTCACTTAAGAGATTCTCTTTTCTTGGAACTAATATGTCCCTAAAATGTCAAACTTTATTCTCTCATCTTTAAACAAATCAGCCTTAATATGTTTCTTCTGTCAAGTGATTATTTTAAACAAGTCAAAAAGACCATTCCTAATGTCAATCAATATAAAGATGATTTAGGTGAGAAAATGTAAAGGCAAATAAAAGCTTATCTTAGGGTTATGTAACGTAGACTGCTTGTTTCCTTTTCATAATTAGAAAAGTGAAATTAGGGCAAAGCTAATTGTATCGCTGCAGTTAATATGGAACTACTAAACCTAAAACATTCACTTGTTCTCTCATTTATAGCCCTTCCGAGAAGAAATCAGTCATACTTAACTGCACGATACTGAGCTAAGATGCACATTCAAGTTAATTACATTAACTAAGGTAAAAAGAACATAAAATTTGTTAATTTGAAACCAATGAAAGATTGCTTAAACATAATGGTTAGAGTACATTTATTTAGAAGTAGCGAGTAAAGTGCTAACTAAAATCTTTTTTTTTTAAGCCTCTGCTGAATAAAATGCAAGTTAATCTGTGGAAGTTTATAAATCACATTCTTTTCACAAAATTCCTTTCATATGTCAAGGGCATATCTCAAGAAATAGATATAATTACAGCAAATTAGTCACGAGACAATATAAATGATAAAGTGTGATAACATCATAGTTTGGCTCGATAATCCAAGGTAGGTTTAAGAAATACTTTCCATAAAAGTTAAGTAGTAAATAATTTAGGCTTTGTAGGCTACACATAGTCTCTGTTGCATAGTCTTTTCTCCTTTTTTGTTGTTTTTATTTGTTTATTTGTATTTATCAGCTTTTAAATATGTTAAAACCACCCTTATCTCATTGGCTGTACAAAAACAAGCTACAGATCATATTTGTCCTGTGGGCTGTGGTTTGTTCTAAAGCAAAGCATGATTGGGTTGTCTCATAGCCAGATACAATTTTCTTATGGAAATAAATCTTGTGTGTATCTCACATTCATTTTGGTTTCTAATTGAACAAGTAATAATTCTTCATCAGGGTGAATCTCTTAGATCCAGTATTCAAAGTTAGTTTGGCAAATCTATTTTAACATACCCATCAAAATATAACACAAGGTAGAAAGCAGTGAATGCCATATGAAAGCCCCAGGCCATTGATGTTGGACACATATTGTTCATTAGATCGGTATAACTCTAAAGATTTCAGAGGACAAATTTTCCATGGACCAGATTCTGTTCCTCAGTAAAAAACAAACAAACAAACAAAACAAACAAACAAAAAACAAATTTACCAGCATACTAAAAATGAGAAGTCCCAGAGAGATTAACAGTAAGTAAAATCATAAAAAAACGATTTAAATCCCAAATGCCAAACGCGTATATCTTTGTGGCCTCTGTATTCTCCCATTCTTAACAGATTTACACTGGAAGCCAATTAATGAAGCACAGGTTGTACAGTTATTATGAAATTATAGCAACAGAGTTAGTTTGTTGAGCCAGATTTTTCAGTTATTCAACACCCATTCATCACACATGAGCTGCCATAGGTAAAGACAGCTCTGTGGGTCAGAGCAAACTTCTCTTGGACAGTGACAAAGATTTGCTACCAGTTCTATTTCTATGACCTTGCCATGTTCTGTGTTCCAGGCAGAATACATACCTTTTAACTAACTCCCTCTTCTCCCTTTAACCCCTCTAACTCCTTTTAATCTTTAATGTTTATATCATTTTCTCTGAAATAGTTTAGATATTTAAGTAGAATCTGAGTTTAAATAGAATCACTCTCATTCTTCCTACCAGAATAATTTTTTCTTATGTTAAAAGAACAATTTTCTACTTATCAAATTTCATAATTTAATAAAAAATTTAATAAATTTTTTATAGTTTCATAAATATAAACATTCATTAGTTTTTAATGTCTGTCTCAGACTTTCATGGCTGTCTTACCCGCAACATTACCTTTATGGATAAATTGCTATGGGAATCCAAAAGAGGAAAAGAACCTTTTTACGTTAAGTCATGGAAGGTATAGGAGACGTTTCTCGATGGCAGTGATACTAGAAGTAAAATCTTCATGGTGAGCTAGTAGTGAGGAGGCAGTGGTTTCAGGTAGAAGGAAATCTTGAATATTGACTCAGATGTGAAAACACAACGGAAATAGGTGGAGAATAAACAATATCTCATTTGGGCTTAAATAAAGTTCATAAAAGGGATGAATACAAAATACAAGTTGAGAAAGTAGATTGGACTATATCATGGAAAAGATTGAATGTAATGCATTAAGACGGCTTGCAGCTTACCCAACCATTTTTCCTTTCTCTAAGGCAACAGATGGAAGATACAACTCAGTCTCCCTTGTAGTTAGATGTGGTCAGATGACTAAAGTCTAGTCAATAATGAATGACTAGAAATGATCTATTGCAACTCCCAGCCTAACCCATAAAAGCCTCTCATGTATGATTCTTCATTCCCTTTTGCCTTCTGTGGCCATTTTGGAAGCTACATGTTGAAGGTGGGTGAGCCACAAATATCACTACTGGAAAGAACATGCCAAGTGGAAGCATCTTTCTTGAATTTTCATAAATAAGAATTAAACTTCAATTATGTCAAACCACTTTAATTTTGCCATATGTTTGCTGGAGCAGCTAGCATGACCTTAGCCTGCAGGGACTATTCTAAGGTAACAGAAAACCATTAAAGAACAATGCATTTGAAAGCGCAGAGAGACCAATAAAAGAGCTGTTTCGATATTCTCCAGGAGAGTATAATGTACTGTCCACAAATTAGAGTACAGATTATGAAGTTGGAGAGGTAGAGAACATTTACCAAATATTGGACAGGTAATATTTATTAGAAATTCTCCAACGTCCACATAAAAGCTAGCTTTAAATCATCTCTCCAGCTCTTTGCCATTCTTAGGTTACTCTTTACTCTTTCTTTTTAATCCTATCATTCTCTTCAATGCATATTCTATATATTTGCCATGATGTGACATATTATAGAATTTTATAGAGTTTTCAGATTTTTTAAACTCAAAATGTCTACAAATAAAAGAGTGCAATTGACCTCTGTTATGGATTGAATTGTGTCCTCCAAATGTTTATATGTTGAAGCCCTAACTACCAGTACTGCAGACTATGACCTTATTTGAAATAGGGTTATTGCAGAGGTAATTTGTTAAGATAAGGTTATGCTAGAAGAGAGTGGGCCTCTGTATTGTTTGAATCAGCTATGTTGAGGCCAGCAGGTCAGGAAACTATTGTCTGATGTTTGCTCCTGGGATAAGGACAGAGGAATGAATATTGCCTTCTGGAATATAAAAGCCAGATAGAAGAAGTGGTTCAGAATATGGGCTCTAGATTGGTTGGTTGGCACATCAAAGATGTTGTGACAGGCAAGTTTTTATTTACTATCTATAGAAATCAGCTAGCCCATGAAAGGGGCAGTTTCTCCAGGATTAGCAATACCCCAAAATGTCAAATTAACATAAAATACAGAAAAATTTTTAAAATGTGATTAATACAGCCTCTAATGTTACTGGTATCCTTATAAAAAGGGTAAATTTGGACACAGGCACACACACAGGGAGAACACAGTGTGAACAAGAAGGCAAAGATATGGGTGATCCTTCTACAAGGTAAGGAATGCCAAAAAATGCCAGCAAACCACCAGAGGCTAGGGCAAAGCCATAGAACAGATTCTCACAGCCTACAGAAGGAAGCAACCCTGCTGACACCTTGATCCTCAGACTTCCAGCCTCCATAAATGTGAGACAATAAATCTTTATCATTTAGCCAACCAATTTGTGGTACTTTATGCCAGTCCTAGCAAACAAATATAACCTATAATGTCTTCAAATTAAATTGTCATCCAGGAAACATTTATTTTACTCCTACTCCATCTGAGACACTGTAAGGTGTTGTAAGACAAATGAATGGGTCATAGAATTGCTGCCTCTATAAAGTTTATAATCTGAGAGGGAAAAAGAAAGATACAGGTCTAATATTTATATCAGAAGTCAAAAACAAACGCTACAGGAATTTTCTCTGTTGATGTAAATAATCAAATCAAATACATAACTATTTTGGTTCAAAATGAGGCAGAATTTTTTTAAAAAGTTTTTTGAGGAACTTTAATTCTGATTACAATTTCAAAACTTTAACTTTAAAACTTTTTAAAGAATAGCCATGTCCCTGGAATCATGGAATGAAGTGAGTCCTAGATAAAATGACCACATTCCAAGGTTGGGAGCAGCAAAAGGTGTGACTTTGAGGAAGAAACCCACATTTCTAAGCCTCACTTTCCTCACCCACAGTCATGAGGATGTTGATGTCACCATTTCGGGACATCTAGGGAAATCAAATTAGAGTACTTTCAAGTCAAGAAAATACTCTGTGTACATTAGACATTATCATTCCAGCCTCCTAATGTCATTTTGTACCATAATATGACAGTTTTCTGAAGTACTGATTCTAGTTCATTTATTTAAAAAACATTGTGGTTACACTATGGTCTTATCTATGGAAAAGTCACAACTTAACATACTAAAATGTTAGTAAAATACACAACAGTGATAGATAGGAGGAAAATCACGTTAGTGTTGCTTTGGTGCTACGAAACTAGACATCCTATAATTTTTTTTAACTTGTGAAGAAAACAAGCACAAGATAGACATAAAAGAGGGATGATTAGTTTGCCTTTGCCAGATGAATTGGAACGTTGTCATATGAGAATAAATCTTAGGAATATGATTGAAACAACTAGACCAAATTCCCACTAACCAATTAACAAGTATTTACTGAGTCTTGATTCTAGATTCAAACGTAAACAAAATTAGTTATTTTAATGTTAATGCCTAGTTATATTTATAGCATAAAATCATGACAATCTAAGGAATAATTTAATATCACCAATATAGATATAACGAAGTATGTCTGTGAATGTCTCTATATGTCTGTCTCTCTGGGTGTGTATGTTACACGTATGTATATACATATATAATATATATATGTACAAATAAATATATTCATTTAATTATATTCATATATATTTATAGTACTTTTCAAAGTAAAAAGTGTGGGAATGAATGATTATAGAAAGCTCCATGAAGGAGAGGAAGAGGTTGACATTTTTAAAAAACATTTTTCTTTAAAATAAGCATATCTGTTATAGAAAAATAAAGAAAACAAATAATTGTATAAGATAGAAAATTTAAATAAACATTTTGGTTTATATTTTATTATTCATACAGAGATTCACACTGCTCAGCCAATGTTATATCAGTTTTAACATGATTTCATATTGTGAGTATTTAATGGCCAAACAACATAAATGTTCCATAATTGATTTTTAAATTTTTGACTATAAGGCATTTAGGTTATTCCAAATGTACAGTCATCCACTGCTGTTATTTTCCAAGGATAAAGTCTTAGAAGAACTAGTAGGTCAAGGACTGAAACATTCTTACCAGTTTTCCAAAAGTGTGTATCAATTTACAATACTTAGGTACAATATAAATGTGAAAATGCTACCAATATTTCTTCAATATTGAGTATATGAGGGCCAGTTTGATAAGTGGTATGATGCTTTAATTTGCGATAGCTGATTTCAAGGTTAACTCATTTTTCTTGTTTCTCTGTTGTTTATGGCTCTTCTTTTGTGAATCGCCTATTCACATTTGCCCTCTTTTTTTGGACTGTAATGTTTTATTTGTATTTATTGCCAAGAGCTTTTCAGATGACAGCAATATTGTTACCTAACTTTTATGTTTATTTAGCTATTTCTACACAATGGCCATTTGCATCTTTTTTATATTTCTATAGTACAGAAAACTTTTATATCTATGTAATCAAACCTTACATGATTTCTTATTGTAATTTCTTTGATTACAATAAGTCGTTGTTAAAAATTTCTCTCTACCTCAAAATCTAATATATTCCTGCATTCTCTCCCAATTTTTATTGTATTTTCCCCTTCCTCACTTCTAACTCTTCAATTGATCAGGAGTTTATATTTCTATATTAGTTGCTGGCTCTCAGCATCTTAAGTTTTTACTAACTTGACAGTTCTCTTTTGCTTTCAAAAAGAATTTTTAAATACAGATTTTTGTCCAGAATTTTTATTTGTATGAGGCTCCTCTGAATTATCTAGTCAGCCATTACTAGAGGCCTCACTCTTTGCCACTAAAATATAAAGAAATAGAGGAGGACACAAAGAAATGGAAAGTTATTCCATGCTTATGGATTGGAAAAATCAACATAATTAAAATGGCCATATTACCCAAAGCAACATACAAATTTAATGCAATCTCCTTTAAAATCCCAATAGTATTTTTCAAAGAAATAGAAAAAAATAATCTAATTTATATGGAACCACAAAAGACCCCAAATAGCCAAAGCAACCCTGAGAAAAAAAGAAAAAAGCTGGAGCTACTACACTCCATGGCCTCAAATTCTAATATAGAGTGGCAATAATCAAAACAGCATGGTATTGGCAGAAAAACAGACACACAGACCAGTGGAACAGAATTGAAAGCCCAGAAATAAACACGCATATAGAAAGGCAAACAATTTTCAACAAAGGGGCCAAAAACATACAATGGAGAAAAGAAAGCCTCTTCAATAAATGGTGCTGAGACAATTGGAAAGAAACATACAAAAGAATAAACCTAGACTACTACTTGTCACCATACAAAAAAATTAAAATGCATTGAAGATCTAAATATAAGACCTGAAGCAATAAAATACATAAAAGAAAACATAGGTACTAAACTTATGGACCTTGGTCTTAGGATTTTATTAATTTAACCCCAAGTATAAGGGAAGTAAAAAATAAATGAATAGGACTATATCAAACTAAAAATTTCTTCCAGGCAAAAGAAACAATCAACAGAACAAAAAAGGCAATGAAACAAATGGGAGAAAATATTCATAAATAATACCTCCAAGAAAGGGCTAATATCCAAAATATACAAAGAACTCATATGACTCAATAACAACGACAACAAAATGGCCCAATCAAAATGGGTAGAGGACCTGAACAGACACTTCTCCAAAGAAGATGTACAAATGCCATCAGTTATATGAAGAGATGTTCAACTTTACTAGCTATAAGGAAAATGCGAAGCAAAACCACAGTGAGATATCACTTCACACCTGTTAGAATGGCTATTATCAACAAGACAAGAAATACCAAATTTGGAGAAGTTGTGGAGAAAAAGAAACCCTCCTACATTACTGGTGGGAATGTAAATTGAGATTCCCACTCTGCAAGAAGGTATGGAGGTTCCTCCATAAGAATAGAGCTATGGTGTGACCTAGTAATTCTTCTTCTAGGTATTTATGACCAAATTTTGAAAACATTCATTCATAAAAATATATGTACCCCTATGTTCATTGAAGTATTATTTATGTGGCCAAGACATTGAAACAACCTAAGTGTCCTTTGACGGATGATTGGATAAAGATGTGGTATATATGTGGTACAATGGAATACTACTCAGCCATAATAAAGGTTAAATACTGCCATTTGCAACAACATGAATAAATCTTGAGAATATCATGCTAAGCAAAGTAAGTCAGACAGAAGAAGACAAGCACCACATAATTTCATTCATACATGGGATATAAAATTGAAAGCAACAAACAAACAAATAAGATAAACAAAGAAAAAACTCATAGACACAGACAACAGTACAGTGGTTACCAGAGGGGTTAGGGTTCGGGGAATGTAGAATAGGGTAAAGGAGGTCAAATATATAGTGACAAAAGGAGACTTGACTTTGAGTGGTGAACACAGAATGCAATACACAGATGATGTGTTATAGAATTGTACATTTGAAGTTTATATAATCTTAACCAATGTCACTCTAATAAATTTAATAAAGTTAAAAAGTAAATTAAAAATAAAAAGTAATAAAAAATTAACAAAATAGAACATCCAGTCAGTATACTTGAGTTGGGTGGGTAGTGGTTATATGTGTTAGTTTATATTGTAATTCATCAAGCTGTAAACTTAAAATTTGTGCACTTATACTATACTATACTTCAATAAAATAATTTACAAAAAAATAAATAAATCTGAGAAATTGTTCCTTGTAACCAAGAAGGGTAATGTTCCCCTCAGCCTGACTAAACTTTAAAAAAGTTTCTTCCTAACTATAGGCCTATCTTCATTTTTGTTAGAGCATGTTTCTTTGAAATATAAATCTCCTCCCAACCTCTTGCCAGTTTTACAACTCAGGAATGATTTCTCAAGGATCTGGGAGTCATCCCCTTGAAATGTGATCATCGAGAAGCATAGCACACCTATCCCCAAGTCTCTATGGGATGGTAGGAGTCTAACTTAGTGCCAATTAGTAAACTCAGATGGCTTAAGCTAACTGACGAACCTCCCCACTCCATACCTAGTATCGTTTTACTAACTCACCCCAGTGCTTCACAACTCTCTCATCTTTTGCTTCAATAGAGTTGAGTTCCATCTCTTTTCCTTATTGAAATAATCTTAATTTCTGTTGCAATAATCTTGAATAAAATATTTAACTCTGTGCAGAGCAATTATTATTTGACACACATTAGTACATAAAAAATGACCTCACTGTTTTTATTTACTACAGAGAATTACATGGTATAAATGTATCATAATTTGGCAATTCTTCTTTTGATGGATATTTCAATAGCACATTTTCTCAAAGTTCAAGCTACAAGCAATGAGAATCAATTGCCATGACTCAGTCAAATGTATGGTGATGAGCTGGTATTTTCTGCAGTTCTTTTCCTGGCTGAAAGAGGTTTTTTTTTTTTTTTTTTCTGTTTCACATATTCTGGAACTGACCTTGAAGAAATGTTATTTTTTAATAATTTATAATAAATTTAGTACAAATTTTCTGTAAAGGCACATTATAGAAACACTCTGCTCACCAGAAAACTCCTCTTTCAACGTTCTCTTAGCAGCATTACTGATGTTTTTCATCTTTGTTTATATTTCTACTTTAGAGTTTCACTTTCTATGTTTTCGTATGTATTGTCGGGGGAATATTAATAAGCCAACCACTACAAATCTACAAAAAGGAAAACTGAAAGTATATTCTGCCCAGTCCATATATGAGTCTATCATCGATCCTTTTCCTCTGACAATATACATTTTACAACCTATTCTGCAAATAATGTTCAGAAAGGTCAGACTTGAATGTAATAGTTATTTTACTTCTTAAGAGACTAGGTGGCATCTTATTAATAAATGGAGTCTTATTATATAGTCTATAAATCCATAATCCCTATCGGAAACCCTTAGGACTAGATGGGTATTTAGAATATTTTGGATCTCATAAAGATAATGAGATACACACACCATGCATAATATAACACTCTCAGCTCTTTCTAGGGTGATGACTCATAATTAAATACATTAATATTTCTGAATGAAATATATGAATATTTATAACAAGTGGAATAAATAAAAATTTTGGAACAGTCTTGGATCAATTCAAGAAAAACTTTGCTTAAACTCATAGTCACAGACAACAGAAGGGTGGGTACCAGAAGGGAAAGGGGTGGCAGGAGGATACAAAAGGTAAAGGGGGTCAAATTTATGGTGGCAGAGGGAAACTGGACTTTGACAAGGCGATATACATATGCTATGTTACAGAATTGTACCCTGGAAACATATAATGTTATTAACCAATGTCACCTCGATAAACTTAACAAAAATTTTAAAAGGAAAAATGGTTTGCCACTAAATGAGTTTTGGTAACAAACAGATGAAAAATGTCTTGGTTTCAGAAATTCATGGATTTTGGAATTATAGGTAAATGATTACAGACCTGTACTCTACAGTCCTTTTCCCAAATAAGAAATTCAAGAGTCTTTTTTTGATAACTTTTCCCCTTTTTCTCACTATATTCAACATGAGTTAGTGTCATTCCTAATTATCTTTTAATTTATTCTGCATGTCTTATCACTGTCTTTATTTCAAACTTTGTCTCTCTCCCCTGGACAGTATTATTACTTCCTAACAGTTATCTGTGCTTTAATCTCCCCCAATTTCACTCCAAATAGTATAGCAATAATGCAAAAGTGATCATCTAAATCTCTACTGGAAATACTGACTTTCAATTTAAAACCATCAATGGTACCACTCCTACAGGTAAAAGTCCTTGATCATCTGATCTCTCTCCTTTTCTAGATTTTTAAAATATGTTTAATACACATAGTATTCCTAAGTAATATTAATCTTAGAATTTTCCATATACACCATATTCTTCATACTTCTGGGTCTTCGTAAGTGTGGTTACCTCTGTTATGGAACTTTATTTTACTTCTCTATCATGTAAACTCTTACAGACTCATTTAATGTTAAACTCTGAAGCCCTCAGCCATCCCCTTCCCAATATACATCACCACCACCATCATCACTTTTACTAAATATTACTTTCCACTATGTTACTATGGTTATTTGGAGGGCTTTTTTTAACCAGAATTTAATTTTTAATAATGTTTGGTCTATCGCCATAGATATGGTTTATTTATATTCCATAAAAGCATTATCTTGCAAATGCAATATTTTCCAATTTTCCTTAGGAAAGAACTAATTGTCACACAGATGATTAAAGTAATCTCTAGAGAGTAGAAAAATAAAAGTCTTCTTTCACGTCTATATACGGTAGCTTAATTTCTTCCAAAATATTGTAGCAATAGCAAGTTATCAGATCCAAAATATTTATTAACCTTATTCTCTAGTTAGAAGTAACATTTGTGTATGTATGTATATGTAAACATGGAAAAATATGTATGTATACATATCCACACATAGACACATGCATATACACATGTATCTCTCTCTTTATATATGTAGTTATGTTTACATGAATACTAGAATGAAAAACTTCTTTCTTATTTTTTTATTCATAGAGGTAAAAAAATTATTATGATGAGTTTAATGTATTCATTGTCCAACTTCCACAATTAGCAATTCACAACCCATAACATTTCATTCATAAATATGATAATCTGTATGCACATTAACATTTGACAAGCATCTCTTTAGAATGTTCTTAAGACTGAATATCTTCACTGATTTTTAAATTCACAGAGACAATTTTGATAAATGATAGTTTAATTTCATTTTGCTTTATTTTATAAAGATTTCTAATCACTTCAGGGCTTATGAGAAAATAGATTTCTTTGTAGCTGCGTGCCTTTGATATTTTTAATTAAAAAAGACTACTAATTTGTTCTTTTTAACTTGGTAATATAGCTATCCTAATGGTGTATGGTCTGTATGGCTGACAGCAACTAAATTACAAAGTATATGTTCAAAAAACTGATGCAAAGATTGAAAAAATTAGACTTTAATTAAATATAATTTAAATTCATCTTTGTTCGATTCAATTTAAGCTTTGTCTTCTTTACTCATTAAAGCCTCTAAGACATCCACAAAAGAATATCTCCATGATTGGGTAGAAGGTATGAATGCCCTCAATGATTTCACAGAGAAACCATATGTTTTCTAGGATATTTTAAAAATCTAATTATACAAAAGATTTCATTAATCACTCTAAATTCTGCTGACTGTGAAAGTCACATAATCTTCACCAGGCAGCCTCAAAATAAAAAAGAAAGAAAGAAAGAAAGAAAGCCTAGGATGTCAGCCTGTTGAATGAACAAAATCTCTATTTACTTATTTAAAGTCATCTTAAAAATACAATAAGTTCTAAGGTCAAATATATTCAAATTAAGGTACCACAAGGGTAAAGATTATTTCTTTCTATATCCCCATAAAGACAATGACAATAAGAGTAAGACAAGTCAACTTTATTTTGAAACTTGTTTAGTATAGCTGGAAATGAACTGGGGCTTGCATAACTGGCGGGGGAATGAGTTAGCTATACAAACTTGGGCAAGCTACCTAGTGCTTTTGGCTTTCGTATCTTCATCCATAAAATGGGAATAACAACCCATCTTCTATGGCTGTTGTAAAAACCAAATGAAAAAATGTATATAAAAGTGCTTTTACAAATTATAAAGCTTTAAGTGAAATATGAGCTTTTATTTACTAGGTAACTTAGAGTACATGCTATGTACCAGCTTAGCATTCCCCATGAATTTATTTCTGTGTTTAAAATATTTGAATTTAAATATCTTCAGTTGAAGCATGTATTCTCCATTTCATCTCTACCTCTCTATGCTCTCACTCCTTCAAGACGTGTCAAACGGTTTTAGTACTGTTGTGAACATGAAGGCACAGTAGACAGAACCCAGTGTCCATTAAACCAAACTATGCAGTGACTGGCAAAAGATAACGAAAAAATAGCAGGCCCATGGAGAAGACAGTTTAGACAGGTGATGTGCAAGCTTGAAACCCAAAGAAACACTATAGGGAAAGCAAAAAATTGTGGAAGACCCTTGTCAGCAAGTCAAGATAAGGTCCTATCAAAGTTAAGTTATTCCTATTAAAGTGATCTCATCACTACCCACAGTTGGTGAAGCTTGGGACACTCTGGTTCCAGTAGGTTTAGGGCCTACCAAGGCATCAGCCCAGCCCAACACAATTGACTGAGCACTGCCTGTAGGGCACCACAGACACAGCCTCCAGGACACCTTTGTTCACTACGGTTTCAACATAAACTTGATTATTCACCAAACAGTAATATACATTTCTATGTCTTTTTTGTTGTTGTTGTTCTCAAAGACTAAAACCTATCATCAGAAAATCTGATCCCTGAAAACACCAATATGCTCCTAGTTTTAAATCTCAAGGACAAAAGTCTGATAGTTTTCTAATAATATTAATAGTGGATGTATATTTACAATCACATTTAAAATCACGTTCCAAAGCTTTTTTCACATCTCTAAATTTCTGACTTCACATAGTAATCATTTGCTACCTTTACTTTCCTTTTTATATTCAAAAATAATTCTGATTGAAGTATATACTTTAAAAAAAAAGTGACACATATGAACTGGAATTCAGAATTATACCCCTTCCACATATTTCCACCATTATTACTCCACTGAGCACTGTGCCTGATGTCCAACTCTTGGCACATGCACTTCTTTGCCCGAGGCTCATTTGCAACCCAAGCCTACCTTGCACCATGTGGCAGGCAGGCCAGAAGTGACAGAGAATTAAATCTCCCTCTCCAGTGGAAGCAGCTTTCAACTAATAGCTGATGGGAGTTTGTGTATAAATACTCAGCCCCCTTGCCCTCAGTGTGGATGTATATGTAGGGTTAAGAGTGTGGGGGTGGGAAGATAACACTGAGATATTAGAGGTATGTGTTCTACACTGGCTCCCCTGGTTTCTTCAGAGGCATTAAGAGACAATTGCCCACTGTGGCAGATGCATGATAACACCCCCTAAAGGCTGCCTTTCTCTCCTTGTTTCTACTTTTCCATTTCTCTACCAGTATTTTCTGGGTTCAGCAGCCAAAGAAACTATTTAACCTCAAATCCTTATCACAGGTCTAACTCTCAGGGAACCTAAGACAGAGTAATATCAAAATATAACAAATATTCAGTATAAGAAGCATTTATTTGCTAGATTTATATAAATGCAATCTTGTTAATATTTATCGCTAACATTTAGTGTGTTTAGTTTAGCCAAAATGACTTTTATACATACACTTCTTTTCAGTTGTTTATATATATATATATATATATATATATATATATATATATATATCTGAAAGAGCATAGAAAGGGTTCTCTAAACCATTCCCTCTACCTTAACCTACCTCTGATTCCCCTTGATTCCTGGCTACTTTCATATGCATAGTTATTGTACCTTCACTGTAGGATCCAACTTGAAAAGCCAGTATGAGTGGAAAAGAATCTCAAATGATCTCTTGCAAAGTAACTGGAAGTGAAAAAAAAGTATCTAAGTACTTGCTCATTTTATATCAATGTTCTCTTCCAAGTTTGATCCTATAGAAAGGAAAAAAAATCCCTCCATTCCTTTTTTAAGAGCATTCACTTTTACCACAGCTGGACACAAAAGTTATAAGCAAGCTCTCAGCAGCAATAAAGGTACTTAGAAGCATGGGGCCTCAGCATGACAGGCTAGTGAAATCTTAGAATCATAAACAGACAAAGGGAAGGACTGTCATTTTGAGAAAGCTACACACAGCACAAGCGAAGAGAGCTCAGCAAAAAATAGCTGAGGATTCCCTGGCCTGAGAAGATTGTTGTTTTATAAAGCCTTCAGAAGTTATCTTCCAAAGCTCAACTGTTCTGCTTTCCTATCTGGAGGTGAGAAAACACTCTTAAATTGTAAAAACAGTAACCTCAGCAACACATGTAATAATTACTTTTTGTTTGTTTCAGAATCTGTGATTCAAGTTACAAGCAGAACATGAATTTCATTTGTTTATGATGTGTTTTGCTATGGCTTTTTTTCCTGGGCAAGCTTGCAACAGCGTCTCTTTCGATGTCTAGGTCATCCATTTATAGCATCCGCTCTACGCGTACTTGTCAGTCATGTTTTTTATTTTCATCATATTCTTTTACCCTCTTCACTTGTCTTGTTTTTCTCTCTACCTCATCATCTGTCATTTTATCATACGGCATTAGTTAGCATCTGTGTCGATTTTTCTATCTAATGGCACAATGCTGACAACTACAATGACCTTAATATTCTCTCCATTCAATATCCTTTCACACGTTTAATCATATCTTTGAGCTCATCCTTCCTTGACATATTTCTGCTTGCAAAGGCCAAGATGGAGAAGTGTAAGCTAGATCTTTGCTACTCATAGCGTGATTCAAGCACGTCAGCATATAGCAGTAGCTTGCTAGAAATGCAGATTCTCAGGAGGGCCCAGTCTGGACCTACTGAAACAGAATCTGTATTTAAAAATACCTCACATTATTCATGTGTACATTAAAGCTTAAGAAGTTTTAATATAAGTAATATAAATGGTAATGGGTAGAATTTATAGCTGTTTTAAATTTTTATCCTAAGGATATTCGTTACTAGATTGGGAGCCAGTGATAAAGCAGGAACTGCAAGGATGTCACAAAGAATAAATAAGAAGCACATGACCATAGGGCGTCTGGGAACTCCGAATCACAGAAAGGGAAGGTGGCTGAATGCCATGCAGCATTTATTTAAGGAAGTACATGTGGTTTCGATTACTTAGTCTTTAGAGAATTCTAATCCAACCCAGGAAAGCATCAATCACCAAAGGACCCTAGTTTAAAGAGAGGACGCACTGGTGCTGTCTAACTGATGGATCCTTAGATTTACCCAAGATTCAATGGATTGGATGTTTTTAGATTCTTTACTGTTTTTCCTTTTCTCACTCTGTTTCTCTCCTTATTCTCATCTATCAACTACCTGGACTTCTCAATCTAGATACCAGATTCAATGTTTTACATGATGCTTCCAGTAAAACACACTGAAAACCTTCACTTTTTGATCTCATAGCCTTCTCATTGCGCAATCCCCAAATACAAGATTGTATGTTTTTAATATCCCCTTACTTTTCAAATGTTGCTAGAATAAGTAAGAAATATACTGAGTATACTAAGAAGCCATCAGCCAATTCCATGTTTCATGTTAAAATGGCCTCATCCATTTTTCTCGAATTTTCAATCCTAACTCTCTATTTCTTACTTTCAGAGACAGGCTTCACTTTCTACTTTCTTACAAGGAAAATCTAGGCCATTTGATGTACCTTTTTCCCACTATCTTCTCTCTGCCAGAATTCCTGACATAATCTTTATAATCTGAAAATTTAATTTTAACTAGACTCTTTTCAGGTCATCTAATCTCTTTTGCTCTGGTTAATGTAACATTTTTTCCTTTTTTTTTTTTGTTTTGTTTATATGTTTTTAAATTCTAAGGCTAAATTCCCTACTTGTACACTTATTTAACGGTCATTTCCCTCTTATAACCCATAGTCCTCTAGGAATATTTAAATAAGTCATTTCCTTTTTAGTACTCTCTATTTAGTTTCTTATCGAGTCCTTTAATCTGCTTATAAACACCCTCAGTTATTTTTGCTCTCTCGAATAAAGCAAATTTATTTGTATTTGTCTCTTATGGTCTATACCTTACATCACTAATAAAACTGCTCAGAAACATATTCTACATACTCAACAATAAAAGAGAATAGATAGATTACTGATACATGCAACAACATGAATGAATCTCAAAATCACACTAAGTGCAAAAGGCCAGACACAAAAGATTACATACTATATTATTACACTTAAAGAAATTCTAGAAAAGTCAAATACAATCTGTAGTGAATGAAAGCATATTCGTGGTTGTCTGGGGCAACAAATTTAGGGGATTGAATTGAGAAGGGGCATAAGATCACTTTAGGGAGTAATGAAAATATTCTGTATTTTGACTGTGATGATCTGTATAAATTCATCAAAACTCATTGAAATACACCTTTAAAATCGATGCATATTATTGCATGTCATTTATACATCAATAAAGTTGATTTAAAAATATCCCCACTTATTGTGCATATAACCTCTAAACTAGATTATTAACGCCTAGGATATCTGGCTCCTGCTCACTGAAGCTATTTCAGTGAATTCACAAATATAGTCCTAGTAGTCTCTACCTTCTTAAATTTTCTCTTCTTTTGACTTTTAAGGGTAAATAGTTTATTTACCCTCCTTCTTATTTGAACATTCCTACTCCATTTCTTCCCCTAATTTTTTTCCTGTACTATTATTCTGATATTTGGAAGCAATTCATTGGTTGTGTTAAAAGCCTACTGTGTTGCTCATAAATTACCATGATTTCCTAACTCTTTAATTATCCTCTCCTTTGTAACGAGATCAAACTCTTAACTCTTCTGTCTCCTAAGCTGCAACTGATAGCTTTACCTCAAAATTCACACATCCGAAAACAAATCCACTCTCCAATCTTAAACCAGCCACTCCTCCTAACTTCTCTGACAATTTTGCAGTCACTCAACTCAAAAATTTCAAAATAATTTTATCTGCACCTATTCACACTAGACATTGACCAGGTATGCAAATACATTAATTGTACTGACTTTCAAATTCACATTTACTCTCTAATTCCATTACATCTGTCTAAACTCAGGCCTTTATCTACTGCCTTATCAATACAACTGGTCTCCTTTCCCCTAGAACTCTCATTTTAAACAACATCTCCTCAATGTAATCTATTTGCTACCATCAGATTTATTGCCTAAAATGCATTGTGGTGGTTGTTCCACTGAGCTCAATAAACCACAAAGATCATCTCAATGCCTTTTGAAGACAGTCTTATATCTTGAGCCTTGGCAATCTCTTCCTCCATAGCCTTATTAAATTCTATCATCAAATCCAAATCATACATTTCATCCAGTCCGAAAGAGTTGCTATTCCCCAAGAATGTTCTCCTAGAATATTTTTCATTCTTGAACTTCTGTTGTATTCTCTTTGATGAAAAAGTCTCCCACCACAACCTTAGCCTATACATGTGTCTTGGGATAATTATCAATGCCTTGATGACGGAGCAGGTCCCAACTCCTTATGACTATTCCTAAATTACTTATTTATCCCAATATTTGACAATTACATACTCCTTTATATTTTAGTGATTTGAATTAATATGCATTTTACTTTTTCAGAACACTTTCTCTCCGAATGGAAATGCTATGAAATATATCTTTGTAATAGAGTGTCAACAAGTCCTGCTAATTGTAGGTGCTCAATAAAAATGGCAACTCCACAATATTTTACAAACCATGCTGTCTTATAATCTTATTAATATCAAATAATGTATTTAAGGCTACTTTTGATACCTAGAAAGGCAAAATGTCTTTAAGAAAACATGTTTGTAGCACCAAATAAATAAATGTAAATTTTCTTCATTTTGTTACGTGTACCAAATCTCATCCACCTAACAGAAAGATTTTATATGCTGTCAAGATTAGGATGGAGCCATCAAGGAAGAGCCAATTTTTGGTAAAAGAATTCCTAGCAGGTCGATTAAAGACAATGCCTATGTGTGTATGAGATTTTGTGTGTGTATAATGTGTGTGTGTAAATCTGTGTGTATCTAAACAAAAAATAAAAATAAGCTTTTCCTATAAGAACCCAGGATTTAATCTTCAGCCAGACCTAAATCTATGCTTTTTATATATATTCATATCCATGCACTATGTCTTCTCAAAAGTAGTGAATACTTTAAAGATTTTTGCTCATTTTAAACTGGAATAAAGATATAAATCTGAAAAATAAATGTGGAAAAAATAAGTGTAAGTTTGTAATCATGAAGGAAGGTAAAGTGAGGCTGATTACTAGGGAGAAAAAAGGAAAAGATGACATTCATTTACATGGCAAAACACTTAGAAACCATAAATAAAAGATGAATAAAACGAAAATCTTCGAAACTTCAGCATAGCCAAAATACTCAAACAATGTGAAAATGACAACTAGAGACATTTTATGTAATTCTTATGCTGAATGGAGAGTTTTTGCTAAGGTTTTAAGTGCTCTTACAAAATAACACAATTAAGTAAAAAAAAAAAAAAAAAAGTGGTCAATGATGTATGTAGCCAATTCCTTTTAAAAAAGAGAAACGAATAACAAACATAAAAATATGCTCAATCACACTCAGAGTCAAAAATTGGAAATCAAAAGAATTTGCAGTTATCTACTTATCAAAGATTAATAGACTTAATATCACTGTGCTAGCAAGGGCAAGAAGAAACAGAATTATACACATAATCTGGTGGCAGTACAAATTGGTACAATCTCTTTGAGAGATAATATGAAAATATCCATTAAAATAAGTGTCTAAATTAAGTCTGGCAAATGAGAAGTGAAAAAATATTTATTGGTAAATTAAAATTCAAAACTGTCCATGCTTTTTGACCCAACAATTTCACTTTATAAATTTTCAATGGAGAGATGCTCACAAAATACACAAGGTATAACATCAAAAATTATTGCAACACTGATATAGCAAGGAATTTAGAAAAGACTCAAAAGAGGCCATGGTACATCTAGAATAATATATAGCCAGCACAAAGAATAATACAAACTTTAAGTGCAAATGAAACAACTTGCAGAAATCACTTAAGCAATGGTATCACCTGAGAAAGAAAACTTTATAAGTACATATAAGTGTGTGTATTTATGATATATGTGTATACTTACATATGCACACACATATATTTATATATAAAAGTACTTCAAATTATTTTGATACTTGTTATCATCTGAGTTGGCCAGGAGAGAAAGAAGAGTTTTAATTATAATGATATTTTATATGAGGATTTATTACTAATATTATCATATTTATTGTTACATTCAAGAATTTTCCATGTTACCTGCTTTGGTAACTTTAAAATATAGCTTCAAATTATTTGATACTTTTTCTGTTAAAAGGTGGAGGTCTTTGTTTCCTTGCCTTGAATCTGGGTGGTGGTGTGACTGCTTTGATCAATAGAATATGGTGGAAGTTACACTACATAACTTTTGAGACTGGGTCATAAAAGGCCATGAAACTCCTAGCTAATTGATTGGAGAAGCCAGACTCTGGGTAAAAAATTTAATTTTCTTGAGACGACCACGCTTGAAAGGTCACATATAAATACTCTGGTTAACCATTATGGCTGTGCACTCAGCAATCAGCCAGCATCAAGTGTCAGTGCTCTGACTGAGTCACCTTTGATGTCCTGCTAGGCCAAACTTTCAGATTATGGCCAACTTCATGGGCATTTGACATGTGCAGCCGTAGAAATCCCTATCCTCTAAAAGGCCCTACCCTTGGTATAGCACTTTTCGGTCACCATATTAAAATTTAATGGTTTTATCTTTGAACTTGTGCTTTGTAAGTGAATTCCAATGGGACAATGAAGTATGGGAGTGAACAGGGAGATAAGTACAATCTCATAAAGTAAGATGGTTAATTAGTGAAACTCTACAATTCAGTTCTCTAGATTTTGAATTCCCTTTACCAGTTCAGTTGAGCCACCTTAAACATTTAAAAAGTACATGTTGGAGAGAATGTGCAGAAAAAAGAAGCCTCATACACTGCTGGTGGGACTGCAAATTGGTACAACCACTATGGAAAACAATGTGGAGGGTCCTTAAAACACTAAGAATTGATCTATCATATGATCTAGCAATCCCTCTACTGGGTATTTACCCCAAAGACTTGAAAACCCATATCCGAAAAGATATTTACACACCTATGTTCATAGCAGCATTATTCACAGTGGCCAAGACATGGAAGCAATTGAAGTGCCCTACAATAAATGATTGGTTAAAGAAGCTGTGGTACATATATACAACAGAATATTACTCAGCCATAAGAAGAGATGAAATAGTGCTATTTGCAACAACATGGATGGACCTAATCATGCTAAGCGAAATAAGCCAGACAGAAAATGTTGAAAAATCACATGATATCACTTATATGTAGGATTTAAACCTAAAAGCAACAGAGATGACTCATGGACATGGAAAATAGACTAGTGTTTACCAGTGGGCGGGTGGAGTAAAAGGTGTCAAATATGTGGTGACAGAAAGAAATCTAACAATGGGAAGGGAACACAGAATGCAATATATAGATGCTTTACTGTTAAAATGTACAGCTGAAACTTAATGAATTTTGTTAACCAACGTCACCATAAAAAAGTGAAAATAAAATAAAATAAAATAAAGTATACTAGGTAATACTACTTGAACAATTTTATTTTCATGTAATCATCTCTTCTGCTCAAAATTTCATTTCACTATATTCAATTTTATATATATTCCACATGCCTTTACTTTTTTTTGAGTTAAAAAGCAGTTAGCATTGCTTTTCATTTATTACGAAGAAAAAAATACAACAAAGAATGCAACGAATCATTAACATTTACTTATAGGAAAGAAAGAAAATATATCAAAGCAAGAGAAAGTAGGCAAGGGTAAAATTTAGTCCCTTGATCTATAATTTTTTCCTTCCAGATTCACAAATCTCTAGACTATTTTAAGAATACTTCAAGTTTTACTTTCTAGACAATGGTGTTTACAAGGAAGACTGATCCAAGCGGGAGGCGGGGAATCAAACAGCATAAACAATGATGTCTGGTCTAAAGTACACAGCGTGAAAGGTTGGGAAATTTTCTGATTTTCAAAATTTACAATGCGATTTGCAGAATGCCACTCAACTTGTCCACTTTCAGGTTTTCCAAGCTCCGAAATGGAAACATTTATTGTCTCTTAATTTCCTCAATTGAAACTAGTCTGTTAGAGAAGAATTTTAATAGCCATTTAAATCAGATTTCACTATTTTTATTCTTTAACTCTCTAAAATTATACTCTCTAACCTAGCAAGTATTTCAATAGATTTTTTAAAAAAATTCTTTCTATAATCTTCCTCATCAAGAAAATGAGTTTGAGGGTTCCCCTATCAGTTGAGTTCATGTGTGTATGTATGGCAGTGGACTACATGCATGTGGGTGCATGATTTTTTAAGGAAATATTACAATGCCAATTACCTTCTTGTAGCTAGCCTCCAGAAATTCTCTAGTCTCTCCATCCTAAAATTATATTTTCATTTACTCTGTTCTCTTAAAAGGTTTTTTGTTGACTTTTCTCACTTTCATAAAAAAATTTTTAAAGAAATGACTTTTAATTTATTCCCAACTCAAAAACTAGTATATCTTAACAGAAAAGTAGAAACATATAGAAAAGTATAAAGAAGAGACTTAAAAATTTCAACAATCCAGTAACCCAGAGCAACAATTTTCAAATCGTGATGTATTTTCTTTCAATTACCCCCCTGCTTTCCTTTCTCTCTCTCTCCCTTCTTCTTTCCTTTCTTCCCTCCCTTGCTCTGTTCCTCCCTTCCCCCTTTTTCTCATTCTTCTTAATTTTCATTTAATTTTCCAGGATTCCCATTGTACCACACTAAACAATAAATACTAGAATATCTGTCTCCAGACTATAAAGCTTAGGGAAAGAATTCTATTAACAACCAGTACACGTGCCATTGCCTCCCAGAAGCCTTTCGTGACCACCCTCCTAACTTTCCTTCCACAGATCTAATCATTTCCTCTTCTGCAGTACTTCCACTTTAAGTGCATGTTTCTATTGTTGTAAATGAAAGTATAATTAGTTTGCTTCCACATTCATTGTTTCTATTACACTATAAATACTTTCCACAACCCCATACACACTTTAGGCCATCTGTGAATGTCTGTTCAATTGAGTAAATTTATGCATTTTGAATCCTAAATACCCAAAGAGGAGATCATAAGTAGCAGAGATTGACTATATGTTTGACAAGAGGATTAAATGAATAAACTCTCCTTGTGTTCTAAGAAATTCAACTAGGCTAATTGCTCTGAAACTTTTCCCTCTTTTCCTAAAATAAGTACCAAATAATGTTCTCAAAAAATAAAAAAATAAAAACAATTACCACATTGAAAATGAAAGAATGCTGAATATGGGGGTCGGGGAGGAAGTTGGCAGGACTTTGGTCTCTATAAATAAAAACCAACTTCTAAAGGGCACTGACCCCATGCACTTGCTCTCCCTGACTCCTCCCAAACTTACTCTTGTATGCTGTCTCTGTATCAATTCTCTCTTGGCCTTGATAGCAGCCTGGTCTATGTTCCCAATCTCTTTGTTCACCTCCACATGGATTTATCTCTCGTCTAGATGGATAAGTGTTGGCCCAACTTGATTCAGTTTCCAAATCATGGACAAGATTTATTTTGTGTGTTCTCTTTAGACACTTTTAGACATTTGAGATTTGCCTGCTCAGGTTTTGGATTTATTATTTCTATTTTTTTTTTTTTATTTTCAATTTATTTTTTTCGGTGAGTGACATTAGTTAATGAAATCCAGTAAGTTTCAGGTGTACAATTTAACAGTAAGGCATATGTATGTATTGCATTGTGTGTTCCCCTCCCATAGTTATATTTCTTTCTGTCATCACATATTTGACCCCCTTTACCACATCTACCTCCCCGCTCCTACCCACCTCCCCACCCACTGGTAATCACTAGTCTATTGTCCATGTCTATAAGACTCTGTTGCTTTTAGGTTTATATTCTACATAAGAGTGATATGTGATTTTCAACATTTTCTGTCTGGCTTATTTCACTTAGCGTGATTATCTCGTGGTCCATCCATGTTGTCGCAAATGGCAGTATTTCATCTCTTCTTATGGCTGAGTAATATTCCATTGTATATATGTACCACAGCTTCTTTAGTCAATCATCTATTGTAGGACACTTTAGTTGCTTCCATGTCCTGCTTACTGTGAATAATGCTATGAACATTGGTGTGCAAATATCTTTTCAGACATGGGTTTTTAAGTCTTTAGAGTGACTACCCAGAAGAGGGATTGCCAGACCAATTCTTAGTTTTTTGAGAAACCTCCATACTGTTTTCTAGAGCGGCTGTACCAATTTGCAGTCCCACCAGCAGTGTATGAGGGTTCCTTTTTCTCTGCATCCTCTCCAACATTTATTACTTGTCCTGTTGAGAACAGCTTTTCTAATAATTGTGAGATGGTATCTCATTGTGGTTTTGATTTGCATTTCTCTAATAGATAGCGATGTTGAGTATCTTTTCATGTTTGTTGGCCATTTGTATGTCTTCTTGGGAGAAGTGTCTGTTCAGGACCTCTGCCTATTTTTTTTTTTTTTTGGATAGTTTGTTTTTTGTTGTTATTGAATTGTATGAGTTCTTTGTATATTTTGAATATTAGGCCCTTATTGCAGGCATTACTTGCAAATATATTTTCCAGTTGTCTCTTTACCTTGTTGACAGTTTCTTGCTGTGTAGAAGCTTTTTAGTTTGATGGAGTCCCATTCATTTATTTATTCTAAGCCTGTAGCCCTTTGGGCCTTAATGAATTCACCTTGATTTTTGGCTTGGGAAATGTTACCTTTCACATTCATTCTTTTTTGTAAAGGAGATAAGCATGCTTTCATATTATTTTCACTTAGTTGAGGCTGAAGCGAATAATATTTAAGAAAACTTTTTTCTCTAGAAAAAAAAAAGCTATGTAGTAGAATATATGTTTAATACACATTTTACAAAGCAATGCCCATCATTTGGAATTTCAGTCACAATTGCAAGATAACTCTTGCATATTCTGGATATAGTACTTATTCTCATATTTTATCACAGTCATGTTTATTGTGAAAGAGCTTCTTTAAACAAGATGAACAACTATTCTAAATATTCACATCCTAAGAAATAGAAAGTTATTTGTCGATTGCAGTAGGAGAAAAGTTTAAATTTAGGATGAAAACCATAACAATTTATTCTGTAGTTAAGAGATTGTTTCTCAGTTATCAAAACATAGCTAGGAATTCAATGGAGAAAGGATAGTCTTTTCAACAAATAGTTCTGGAACAACTGGATATCCACAGATAAGAAAACAAGCCCTAATACATTACTTGCATTTTATATAAAAGTAAACTGAAAATTCATTATAAACTTAAGTGTGAAATATAAAAATATAAAACTTTGAGGAAAAAAGAGAACATCTTTATGACCTTGAGTTTTTAAATAAGACAACAAAAGCATGATCCACAAGAGAAAAAACTGATAAACTGGACTTGGTCAAAATTAAACCTTTTTGTGACAGCTGTATAAAGATACTATTAAGAGAATGGAAAATATTTGCAAATTATATCCAGGTAAAGGATTTGCATCTAGAATATATAATGAACACTTCACCAGAGATGATAAATTAATGACAAATAAGAATATAAAAATTTCCTCAGTATCATTATTTATTAAGAAAAGGCAAATTAAAACCAAAATGAGATAAAACTCTGTATCTAGTAGAAAGGTTAAAACCAAATAGGCAAAAACCGACAATATGAAATGCTGTTGACAGTGAAGAATAACGGCCTCTCATTCATTGCTAATGAAAATACAAAATGTTACAGCCACTTTCAAAAGCAGTTTGATGTTTTTATTTTTATTTCTATATAGTTAGACGTACATTTACCACATGACCTAGCAATCCTACTCCTATTTATTCATGTAACAACATGGTTGAATCTTAAATCTATTTTGCTGAGTGAAGGAAGCCAGACCTCAAAAAGTACAGCTTGCGATCATTTATCTGACATTCTAGAAAAGGGAAAATAATGCTGAAAACAGATCAGTAGCTGCTAGCAGTTAGAAAAGGAGTGTTGACTACAAAATGGCCACCAAAAAAATTTTTAGGGTGATGGAAATGGTTTGTATGCTAATGTGATGGTGGATATGTGCCTACAGATATGTCAAACTGGAAAGAACTATACATGACAAAGAGTAAATTTTACTATACGCAGTTTTTTAACAAAACAAAATCAACTGATGGCAGGGGATCCAGGGACAGAATGCAGATTGTTACAAATGAATCTATAACTGTATTACAAATGTTTAACCTAACCTTACTGTAGAGGGTTGGGAAAAAGATGCAGATCTAATTCTGGGAAATGGTGTTTTGACTGAATACTGTAAAGCTAAACATAAATAAATTGTATATACAAACACTGCATGGGTTATTTTAAAATTTTTCATGTAGTTTAGGGCTAAACAAAAAAATAGCTATCCCCACTGTGAACCACAACTAAAAATGAGTGGCTTCCTCATCCAAAGAAATAAATAATGGGTAATTAACAAACTGAGAAACAATGTATAGAATTAGAGACTTTGGAAGTCAAAGGCACTGCATTAAAGTTCAAAGACATAAGAGAAATTGTAGAATTGTAGAATCTAAAGAAATTGGTTAGAAGTGTTGAAGGCAATGACAGGTTTGAAAGGAAAAACAGCTATCAGTATTTATAATACAAAATCCAGTTAGACTATGAAAAAGGTGAAACTTACACTGTGACTAGGCAATTTAAAAGGAGTGAAAAACATCCCAGACTACACATAGATGTGTATATACCTTGTATTAGAAGTCCCGTTCGTATACACATTCTAGCTTTAAAAATAACACCTATAAATTGGCAAACTCAAGAGTGACATTGAAATACAAAGAACTTTTAGAAACAAAGGACAATGACAATAAAGTTATCTTTCTTGATTTTGTGTTCTGTCTATTTTTTTCTAAGAGCAAATTTAAAGCCAAGAAATAAACACAAACACTCCCTTTTTTCCTTTTACTACTATAGACTTGAATGAGGATTATGAATTCGCGATATGGTTAAAGACAAAATGCAAGCTCCACTATTTACTAAAAACAAGTAAGTAGCAGGAAATACACCCTAAGATGCTGAGATCATGGCTAAGTTAATGATGCAAGTCACCATTAGTAATTCATTGAAGTGATTCTCCAGGGAAAATGTTGGTCCACAGTCCTGGTATCTCTGAAAGGAAAATCTATATCTGTGTCTCCTTAAGATGTTTCCTCGGGGACACAAGATTCTTTGGGGAATATAAGTGGAGGGAAAGTGTCATAAACCTGGCACTAAAAACAAAGAGAGGAAATGTATATCATCATTTTCATTAAGTAGTTGTGTTTCTACCTTTAAGCTAGAATTAAGATTTTAAAAACTATTTTTTTCCGCAAAGTAGCTATATTTATGTGCATGCAATCAATACATAAAGAAAGAATTCTATTTACTAACAATCTTATATTACATACTCGTTGCAATAAAGGCCAAGTATTTAAAAGATCACTTCTAAGGAGAGGGCAACTAATACTTTAATAACTGCTGTTTTAGGTGCTTTATAAGTAGCATTTTATTTAATCTTCAAAATAACCTAAAAGTACTCTAAAGTCTACTTTAAAGATGAGGAAAGAAACTAAAGTTTAAAATGTCAAGGTTCCTCTTGACTCCACATTTCTCTATTAGCCTAAATAAATATTCTCCACCTGGGTATGCATGAGACAATCCAGAATACCAAAAATAACCCATATTGATCTACACACTTTAAAGTTTTCTATATTTTCTTAAGAACTGATTGGCATTTTTGTTTGATCAAAACAAATGAATGGTCATAGGCAATTATGTAAGGCATTGAAATAGAAAATGTAGAAAATGCAAAGAAAAATAAAATTTACTATCTAGACCCAAGAATCTTAAGATCTTTTGGGGGAAATAAAATGAAAACATAGAAAAATAAATAATACATTTTTAAAACATTTTTTAAGCCTGCAATATAATAAATCTAAGAGATTAATTCACAATTAAGTATTAAATGAACTACCTATGATAAGGAGTAGGGCGTTTCCTAGACCATTGTTCTATGGCAACAAGAGAGAGTCAGGTTTTTCAATTAGCCAGCCTGCCCAGCCTCTCCTGGATGTGTAGGCATTGAAGGGCTCTATGTGGTAGCTTTCTCAGTCATCTACCACCTCTGATTTTCCTAGCTCAACACCTGGCAGCAGAGACTAACTAAACCAGTGCTACTTTAAGTGTGGTCCACCAATGAACGCTAGTATCGGCACTATTTGTTAAAACAGAATAAATTCAGACATTGCAAGTTAATGCTTAAAAACTTCTATAGTGATTTGACAGGATAATGTTATGGCTATTGATTCCCATAAGATATTTGGACTTGATTTTTAAAATATCATTGTTTTATTCATTCTGTTTTTCTAGTAATTTATTTTTATTATAAGAGTATAAGTCTGCAGTCAGTTGGAAGCAAAAACTTTTTAAAAAGATAAATAACTGGTCTTTTACTACAGATGGTTTGAGAAATGTCCTACCAGAGTTTGGCCAGTGAGAGAGAGGTGTCCTCAAAGAATAGGCTGCTGAGAAAAATCACACCTGACACCTGATGATAAGCGGGTTCCAAGCCAGCTACTTTCAAAGAAGGACCCACTTAGATGGCAGTGGTATAAAACTTCAGTGAAGCTTCTAATTGTTCTCTTGTTCACAGGATTTCTCTCTTTCCCTTCTTCAGCCCATGAAATATTAACCAGACTAGAAAAAGGAGAACTTGTGTTTCAAATGTTTACCTATTTCTTTCTGTCTTACACCCAAGCCATCAGCATGTATGTTTAAGTACTAAAAATATACGTATGTGCTTTAAATTCTGTGGCTCTATGATAACTATCATCTGGAAAAGTACTGGAGACATATGTCTGATTGTTTAAGCAGAGTGCAGAAATGGGGGGTTATGGGGTACGAATGAAAAAAATAATTGAAACTGATAGGAAGGACATCACTTTTATCAATTAATATTTGGAGATATTCCACTACAAACAGAACAATAATTTTAGTGTAAGTTCAGAAAATTATTCCAGGCTGAGTTACCAGGGAAGATTTCATGAAAGAAAACAACTTGGAAATAAAGAATAAAAATGGAAGAAATTTGATAATTGCATAAGAAGAAAAAGAACGTTCTAAAGATGGCCAAAATGGGAAACTAGAAAAATTACATAAAAAGGCCTTTATCTATATTATATGACAATACATAATAAATTCAGTGACATTGCATACTATGTTCAGTGTGTTGTCACCCATTAACAAAGTGCATGGTTCACTGCTGTACAGAGGAAAACTGCAGTAATGTGGAGTGTTAGCACACTTCTACCAGTCCCTGCAAGTACATCTGCGGTTTGTATCTCTCCACTGAATAAACTTGGACCTGCAGCATTACTGTGTGGAAACAGTCAAGAGGCTTCCTTCAGATCTGGCAAGCCAACAGCTGACTCCACATGGCCACATCATCCAATCCAGCCCTGGAAATCATCCAGAGATTCCCTCATCATTGGAAATACTGGATGACGTGTCAACCTGTTTGACTCACTCAGATGGCCTTCCCTTCCCTCAATGACCATCAAAGACAGACATTAATTAGTCATTTAGCATGGTCAAATATGTCAAATGTTGCCTATGCATCTAGATCTTATGGCCACGCTATACATGATGAGCAGAATGATTTGAGCTGAATCCTTGAGGCTGAACATTTCGAAGCAAGGAACAGGGAGTTGAATATTTTCATATTTGGCTAAAAAAAGCAATCTGGCCCTAAAATATATATAGTTATATCCTATAACAATGGGGAGTCACTGAAGATTTCTGAGCAAGAGATTAAGATGTTAAAAGATGTGTATTGAAAGATGGGTTGAGTCCGAAAATAGAGAGAGAAATTAGTTTACTATTATGACAGTGGAAATGACATGAATCAGTTTGGGGCAACGAAAATGAAAGTCAAAGATTTCAGAGCATTTGAAAGGCAAGAACGGGATATGCACAGTGGCTAACTGGATTGTTTAAAACAGAAGAGAGGAAGGCAACTCCGGATTTTTAAGCTGGCAAAACAATGGCACTGTTACCAGGAATGGGCAAGTGAGGTGAAGATCTGGGTTTGGGTTTAAGAGACGTTTAGAACTTTGGATATGACCGGAACTCAGCACTTCATCAAGTGGAGCGTTCGACCGACAGCTGAAACTATGGAACTTAAGCCCAAGACACAGGCACGAGTGTCTTTGAAATTTATCTTGTAAATATTTCTGATAATAATGACTGGGAATTTGCAGTCCATGACAACAGCCAACCTTTCATTTAGCAAATATCTTCATTGATTTAGCACTCCTTCACCACAACAAAGTTATTGAAAAACCGCTTGAGACTATTTTTCATTTCCCCTTGAAGCCAACAAGCCTCTAAGAAATCTACATTTCCAAAAAGTGTTAGTACCCTGTGCAAGAACCTTCCTGGGGAAAAAATTAATTAGCCATTATTAAACTCTTGTTCCAGGGTTCACAATGCCTGCAGTTTGTCACAATGTGTTGCTTTGCTGTAACTGCCTAATACTTGAGATGTGATTTACCTTAAAATTGTGTTAGTCTTTAGAGAGTTTCAAGAGCTATTCCTGACTTAATTTAAAGCAAAATCATTCCAAACAACGAAACACAAATAAAATAGAAAAATATCAAAAACAGAAAAGTAGAGTATAATAAAGACTTTAAGGTATATTCTTATTATCAACCCAGGAATTTCTTTTTTATATTTTGCATCTCAACAAACACTCTATTCAAAGTGAAACCCTTAACCATGTTGAATCAGGATCATCTAATCTAAAATGGGAGTCTTAGAATGATTGATATTTAATGTCCATTTCAGGCACACTAGCTCCTGAAGTACAATTGCTAAATTTAAAGTAGGATGGGTTTCAAAGTATGTTTAATCCCACTTAAATACAAATAACTTCACAGTCTATAACTGTACAATGAATTATAGTTTCATAGGACTTTCCAAATGCAGGTATTTCACACGTCACAGGTAAATTCAAAAGTAATAACAAGTATTTAAAACTTTCTAGGTACAGCTATTATTTTTTTAGGTAATTTTTTGCATCAATATTTTTAGTTCATCTGCTATACAATTTGGCCTGGCATCTACCCAAATGAATAAACATCAGATCATTGAATCTTCCAAGGTCTCAATATCAGCTGTGATTTCCAAAATTTATGCTTAAGGAATTGTGACCTTGGCATATCCCAGATCCAAAATGGACTAATTTATTCTTGTTGTCTGCACTTGTATCAAAATTGCCAAAGAAATGAGGAAATAATTAACAAGTGAATAGAAGACCTATGTTCTATAAGTCCTAACTCAATGGCAAACTAGAAATGCTGTGATATATAGACTAGATGTTTTCTGACTAAATTCATACAGTGAAATCCTAACAACTCCCAGTCGATGATGTTTAGGAGGTTAGGTCTTTGGGAGAGAATTATGTCGTGAAGGTGGAGTTCCTATGAAAAGGCTTGAGAAGAGACTTAAGGGTTTGTGCTGCTCTACCCACATAGGACACAAGAAGAAGCTGGCCATCTGTAAGCAAGGAAGCAGGTTTCACCAGACACCAGATCTGTTGGCATCAAATCTTGGACTTCCCAGTCTCCCAAATTGTGAGAAATAAATATTTGTCATTTAGGCCTCTCAGCTTATGGTATTGTTATAGCTATCCAAGCTGACAAATGCAACCTGTGTATTGCATTCAAAGAAGCTGTAAAGTTCTAGTTTGAGGAGGAAGTACAAATAATAGATTAATTTCAGTGACTTTTTTTAAAATTTCAATTAATTTACATAAAATTTTATAAAAGAGATATCACAATAAAAAGAGAGATGGTATTTACATTTTGATTTTTTCACCACCATTCCTACCACATGACACAAGTGTCCTGGTGCTGGTCCTGCTGTGATTTCTACTTTCCAAAGGAAGCATACTGCTGTTTTCACTGCAGCAAATTTCATACAAACCAGTGTGTTCCCAAATATTTAGAAGCAGTGCAATGTGAGTCAGCTATTTGACTTTGCAAGGACAGGATAAGCAATAAAACTGAAAAAAAAAAAAATGAGAGAGCACATTTCCTCTTCCATTCTCCTTAATCAGCATTTTAAAGTCACCTGGTGAAAGCCTTTTAATTTTAAAATGGCAAATTTGTTTCAGATTTAACAGCTCCCTCCCTACAATAGACTACAGATAGATAGACTGCAGCAACTGTGATGGATTTAGTGAAAACTTCAGAAGAAAAGTGATTCAGCAAATTGTTCATTTGCTCTTTCTTAAAAAAAAAAAAAATTTTTTTTCAGTCTGTGTGGAAAATATTTAGTCCCACCTGCCTTATCAGGAGGATGATAAACTTTCCGAGACTGACACAATTAGAAGGAATTGTGATTGAAGTTGGCATGAAGAATCACTCTAATCAAGTAATAAACACTTTGAATCATTTTTAAGAAAATCCTCAAAGTGGTTTTGACTTAAGTGTCATAGCTCAATCTATGCTCCTTATGAAGGGAGAAGACTGAGTCCCAACCAATCTCAGAGATACTGACAGTATCACAAAGCCAGTACCACTACTCCTGTCATGCGGCATTTGTCCAGGGAATTCAGACACCATAATAGATGCTAGGATCAGATTTATGAAACCATGGAGAATGAGAGAATATTTTAAATATAAAGTTTTATTCAAGCATTTGATTACAGGCATTTTTAATGGTTCACACAAGAAGAACTATATTTCTTTTCAAATCTAGTTTTCTGTCTTTAGAATATCTCTCAATCATGAGTTACAGCTAATAGCAAAATCATTTTTTAGTCCTTGATTTTCATACAGAAGGGCTAAATTTGCCTGTTTGCCAACCTCTGTCCACTCTGAAGCATGGTGCCTGCCATAGAAAAAATAATTTACCTTGCGTGTTGCAAACACCATCCTCAATACCAGAAAACATTCACTGAGTGACTACATGAAGGTGACCCCAAAAACCACACAGACATAAATGCCAAAGGAAACTCAACTGCCAAGTAAAAACCATACTCTGAACCACAGCGATGAACTTCAGACATGTTCTCTCACTCCAACTCCTAGAATTAACTTTGTTATAAAACTAACTGAAATGCTCTAGTGTTGTTAACTTTATAAAATTTGAGAAGCTTTCATTTTCTTAAACTATGATCAAATGGGGGCGTGGAGAGCACTGCATTCAATAATCCTATGATGAAGATAGGAAAAAAGGATGTCCTCTCACAAATGACTTTGAGAGATGCTCTACCAATTCTCTGTGCTTTAAACATGCCTATTGTCATCTTTTTTTAAGTTTTTCTAATAAACAATAGCTATGCTTCCTTAGAATTCCCATAGTTCTAATTATGAGGCTTAACTTCTCAAATATTATTTTCAGGGCTAACATTCCATTTAGATAAATTTGTAGCATATTTCATTGCACCTTTTTGTCAATTACATGCATATACACAACACTCACACTGTTCAATTTATATATAAATCCAATTTAATTTATCCATACACACACATAATTTTATTTATACACTTACAAGTTTTTATTTATATACACAAACAGAATTTTGTCTATTATTTTCTGTTAAATTTTAAATTTCTGGGTATCAGGAAGTAGAACTAAAATGGTTATTTCATTCAATTATCTTGGACCATAAAAATGCAGATTTATTTCCCATTTTCTTTGTTAATAATGCCTTTGGAGTGCTGATTATTTAATATGTTAAGCTGACTGGTTAGTAGAAAAAAATATTTTTAGTTAACTGTAAAACTAGAAATAGAAACATTTTTCCTTAAGTCTAAAAATTTAAATGGAAGTGGTAGAAGAAAAGTGTGCATATTTGGCTTGTAAATATAACAAGCTTTAAATCATTTTTAAATTATATGAAAAATCATTGCTGATGACTAATTTAAGCTCCATGTAACCTATATTAACAATTATGTCAATGAAAAATATGAGATCTTTAAAATGCATATTTTGATGATGATTTGTTAGAAATGTTTTAGAAACCAGTCTTATTCTTGAAAATCACACAAATTTAACTTACTTCGATTTTTTCCAAAACTTAACAGAATGGTGTTTATATACCAAAATTTTCATTGTTTTCTAATATAACAATTTGCAAGGCAGAGTTCCCCCATGGATTCAAGAGTATATGCATAAAAACAAGAATTTTACTATGTACACTATGAGTTCACAAAAAGCATATAATAGAGTTTTATGTCCACAAAAAAGTGACAACATCGTTCAATAGTCTTCCATCAAGCTGATGAAGGGGTTCATTACCACACAAACTTGCTCTCTGAATATTCTGTTTCCCAGAATCAGGCAAATTTCAACATTTAGCATTCCAGCATAATCAAGGTTATCCTACACAATCACTGGCTTTGCTAATGGGAGACAACTCTGACACTCAACCTCTCACCTGCAAGAGACTTAATGACCACACATTCTATATAGGACCATAAAGGTGTCTGGGAAGAGAAAGGTAAGCTTTATTCGAGCTTGATAAAAATCGAATGTTTGGACTTTGAGTCATTTAACAAATATTTACTGGGCTTTTAATTTCTGCTTTGGGGATAGAGAGAAGAAGAGAGACATAGTCCTCAGCTTTCATAAAGTGCTATGGGGGGAGGCAGAACGTTAAAGAAAATCACACAGTTATACATATACAATTAAGATCAAGGTTACAAGAAATAGAAATTGAGCCTCTCTAAATTGACATTACTCTTCAGGAAGCACAGGCTTTTGGATTTGGATTCTGATTTTGTTATTTACTTGCTCTGCAAACTCGACAAAGTATTCAACATCCTTTAATCTTCTCTTTCTCAATGCAAGAATGGGAATTTATTCCTATCTCTGGCAATTTTAAAGAGGAACTGCAATTTTTTGTTATACCTTTCATAACAAGGTACAGTTATGTCTCTTTACTTGAAGGTAGGCAGTGACTGCTGTGACCAGTATCAGTGAAGCTCTCCTGTTCAGGTGAGGTCAGTGAGATCATGCAGCTACACACCTGTCTCTCTTGGATGCTCCCCCTTGGAAGGCATCCGTCGGACTGAGAGAAGCCCAAGCCATAGGGAGAGATTATCTGTAAGTTCCCTGGTTGATGTTCCAACCTAGCCATATTTAGCAGTAGACACTTCAGAGGGTTTTTAGTTTGAGGTAATTTCACTTGTTTATTTCTGCTTATATTGCCTATGCTTTTAGTGTCATATCTCCCAAAAAAATCATTGCTAAGAAGCTTTTTCCTTGTTTTCCTCTAAAATTTTGATGATTTCAGGTTTAATCCTGAAATTATTTAACTGTTTAATCCGTTTCAAGTTAATTTTTGTAGAGTATAAGATAAGGGTCCAGTTTCATTCATTTACTTGTAGATATCCAGTTTTCCCAGCACCATTTATCGAAGAGACTGACATTTCCCTAGGTGTATTCTTCATGACCTTGTCAAAGATTAGCTGACTGTAGACACGTGGGTTTCTCTGGGGGCTCTCCATTTTATTTCATCAATCTATGTGTCTGCTTTTAGGCCAGTACCATGCTGTTTGGATTATTGCTTTGTTATGTAGTTTGAAATCAAGATATGTGATGCCTGCACCTTTGTTCTTTCTCGAGATTGCTATCCCCAGTAGTTTCATCTAGGTGTTCCACTCACTCCCAGCCATTAGAGTCTCCTCAGCTGAGAGCCTAGACTTGTGGAACAGACAAGCCATGTTTATTCTGAATCCCCTATCTAATTCCCTAATCCTAGAATCTATAACCATAATACAATGGTTGCTGGTTTTATGCCAATAAGTTTTGGGTTGGCTTCTTACATAGCAATAGATAATCAGAATCCCATCCTACATGGTAGCAACTGTGATAATAAATGTAAAGCAGAAAGTATAGTGTCTTGAACATAGTAGGCACCGAGTAAAGAGAAAAAATTTCATTATATGGCTTGTCAGAAACTCAAAAGAAGTGCCATATACTTGATAGCAAGACAGCCTCCTAAGTATTGAGCAAAACTTTTACAACCCTCAGGGTATCCCATCATCATAATTCTTATCTGTATTTAAGGATATATATTATTTTTAAAGATGTGTGTAAATAGAAGAACACAATGCACATCCTACCACATATCACTCCTTAGGTAAGGATGAGATCAGCAGTCTGATTTATTATGCTAGAAATTGAGGATAGAGATACACTGTAGATAAATCCATAAATAACTGAAGAGCAACAGCAATAGTTTTTGACAAACCCTTTCAAAGCTCCGAGGAATGTGCAAATGTGCATTATTTGAAATCATGCTGAGCTTCAACTTCTAAATATTGGAAGCTAAAATAGCATTGCCTCTATTTATACTTATGTCCACGAGAGTCTACCTAAAAAAAAAGAGGAAGTATATGCTATGTCAGCTTTTCCCTTCTGTAGAGAAGGCTCTGCATCACGGGGCCTAAAGAATATTAATCACTCCTTCTAGGCTAACTGGGCACCAAATCTCTCAGGCAGATGTTTTCAAAATTACCCTAAGTACATAGAATGAAAACTTACTTCTGTCAAAAAACAAATCTCAACTTTTATATAGCATAGTTAAATGAAGGCTATTTCTAAGTGCTTATAGTTATTCACACTCAAGTTTGTAATCTGGGAAAGAACAAAGGAGAGAGGTATGAAAATTAAGGTATTTTCCCCAAATTTTATTTATATATAACAAAACAGTACTACATAAATATATAAGATACAATGAAAAACACTGAAAATATATTTATAGAAAATTTTCTAGAATTCCCTGAGTAGGTTATATCATGTTTTTTTTTAAATTACAAAAGACCTTTAAAAAGTTTAAATTCTCATTTTAATAGAGATGCTGAAATGGATTTATCAATTTATATTTTTAACAAACACTACACACAATAGTGATTTTTTGCAGATAGGTATATTCCTTATTATTACCCTTCCTAAACTACGTCTCTCTCCACACTATTTTTTTTTTAATGTCATTCATTCACATTGAAATTACTTTGCTTTTAACTGGTAAATTAGGGAATATTGCCCCCAGTATTCTACAAGCTCAATCTGAAAATGTGTAGTAAGCAAAGCATATTTGCTACAGAAAATCAACTACATAATTTGGAAACCCAGTACAAAATAAAAATGTGGGCCCCTGGTTAAGAATTTCAGAATAATAAAAAAGAATATTAAAGTATAGAGCCTTTCTAAGCACAGGTTCCTGTGTACTAATGGGTCACGCATGCATAAAGCCAACTCTGGCTGCAAAATATTTAAAGGCTACTGCAGAAACAGAGCAGTGACTAAGTGAGCAAAAGGCAAAATGGTCTATCAATGGAAAGTTCCAGTGAATCTGTGGGTACCTCTGGTTTTAAAATTGAATCCTTCTTGCCAAGAAAATCTTAATCTAAAAACTTCAATAACTTTCCTAATTAAGGTTTTAGAATCTATCACAAACTTTAACAAACAGGGTTTCCACACTCGTATGCCCATCCAAAAGCCCTCAATGCTTAAATGTTGGGATCAGAGCAAGATCCAGTAATCATTCTTGTCTCAGCAAAATGAAAACATCAAGCCCGAAAATGAATTACACCACTGAGGTCCTTGGAATTTCAATATTAATTCAGGTTAAGAAAAATTCTACACGAAATTTAAAAAATTTAGCTGATACCCATTTGCTAAAATAATTAAGATCACAATTAATAAGCCCTGAAAATCTGAGATTTCAAAGTAGATATGTAAAAATAAGTATTCCTACTTAACTATCATCTTTCCATAAGTGTCAACTGTAATCTTTCTTCTCTGAACAATTTAAGATGAGGTCTTGTTTTAAGTTCTATAAGAGAAGTAAGCACTCCACCATCAGTATTTTCTCTCTCTCACACACACACACACACACACACACACACACAAAGCGAGTACTGTATGTTAGAAGGTTTAATTGTGTGCAACTCTTTCCCTACCTATTTGTCTATTTGGGAATCTCCTAAGTGAGTCTCCATAATTTTACACGTTTCTCTGTCTTTTCCTTAGACCAAACAGGATTTCTCAGCTTTGAGATTATGGACATTTTGAACCAGATAATACTTTGCTGTTGAAAAGCTGTCTTGGGTTTTATTATTAGGCCAAGATCTCTGTCCTATTACCCACTAGATGCCAGAAACATTCCCCTTCCTAGCGTAAGAACCTAAAATGTATCCAGACATTCCCAAATTCTCCGAAGGGCAAAATCACAACCTCCACCCCATCCCCATTGAGTACCTCTGCCTTAGGCCTTCCTGTACAAACAATGAAATGAGTAGAACAATGGCTCAGAGTTTGGGCCCGGGATCTATAGATACTATTTTTAGTTCCATGTCTGTCACTCAGATGTCCTAGGGACCTGGGAAATTCACACAATCTCTTTAAAGGTCAGTTTCTTCCTTTGAAAAATAGAGTTTGTGAGATTTATCTCATAGGAATGTGGTCAAGACTAAATGCATAAAGTTATAAAGTGCTTAGCTTAGTACCTGGCACATATTAAACATTCAATAAATGTTATTTAAAAACTGCAATTGAGACACAACCTAATTCAAATCGATAAAATGAGAATAAAGAGATAGGGAAGGAAGAGACAGTGATCCATTACAAAATTCAAGCCTTGTTTTCCCTCATTTGGATGTGAACTTTAGACTGTGGTAGTATTTGCTTTGTAATAAAAAAAAAAATAGATTTAGGAAGCTTTAAACAAAATCTTAGCACGTGTTTTAGTTCATCCTTTTAAAAGTAAATTGTAGGGAAGAATACCGGTAATTAGATTTTATATTAATATACAGTATTCATTTAATTGGAAAAGAGTAAGTGATCACCATGGTGAACATAAATGAACATAATAGAAAGCAGCTTAAGATGCTGATGGTGCCTTTTTACAAATCTTAGTTTCGAGGTGGGACGGATGTGCTTAATTAAATGTATCATTATATCACAAAGTAAATAATGTGATAAAGGTATAAACAACCTAGGGTAGGGGGCAAAGATAAGAAAACTACTGTTATTAAAGGTAATAACCATTTATATAGGGATTATTAGGTGCTGAGCATTGTGCTACGTACTTAACATATTATGTCAGTTAACAGTATCTGGGTAGCTGAGGAAGGCTGCAGGAGGTGACCCTGGGTATTGAAGGATGATTCATGTTCATCCAATACTGAGAAAGACGAAGAGCATTACAGGGGAAAGAAATACCTTTTGCACATAGGTGCTAAAATGTGTGGCATGTCTGAGTGAGTTTGACAAAGTTTAGTGTGGTTGAAGCCTAGAAGCTTTTCTGATTTGAAAAGACAGAAGTGAAAACCAAAAGGTACATTGGCCAAGACTATAAAAACGTCTCTTACTCTAGGCTAAAGAGTTTATTTTTTATTCTATGGGCATCGGGAAGTAACAAATGATTGTGTTAAGTCCCACCATGACACTGTAAATTATATTCTTAAAACGATTGTGGTGGCACAGTGTAAACCTGAATTGACGATCAAGGGGGTTGATAATTGATAGGCTGTTAGAAGATGAAGTAAAAGTTTTCTGGACAAATATTCTTTTTCTACCCTGAGGGAATAGATAGACTGTAATAATAATAATGGAGATAACACACACACATGAAAAATCACTTTTAAGGGTAGGAAATGCTAAGTTTGGGTGTTTGGGGGATACCTAGGAAAGGCTATCCATTTGGTTGTTGGACATAACTGTTGAATCTTGAGTGGGAAGGAGTATTAAGATGCAGATGTAAAACTTACGGAATAGATTGTAATTGAAACCATAAGATTAGTTGTAATCAAGAGAGCAATTAAGTTGACCAATTCAGATTTTGAATTTCAACTTCGACTTCAACATCACAGCTATTATGAACTATAAAAGTATTCCTGATTAGTAAGCTATAACATCATTTAAATAGATTGAAGAGTTTTCAACCAATACAATAGTTTTCCTTTTAATAATATTCAGGTGTTAAATAAAAATCTGCCTAATGATAAGACATAACACATTTGCGTGATATGGGAGATTCACCAATGACAAGAGTCCAATTTCCTTATATTAAATTTTATAGTTTTAATGCAATTTAATTTGAAATCTCAATGAATCTTTTTTGTCAGTCATTTGAAGTTTGATCTAGAAGAAAATTAGATAATAATAACCAAGAAAATATTGCATAAATGAACACATTAGAAAATATAATTACTAAAACAGTGCAGCACTGGCACAAGAATAGCCAGATTGCTAGAATAAGAAAGGAAATCCAGAAAGAAGCATAAATATGATAAGAGAAGCAGTTCAAATCAGTAGGAAAGTAAAACAGTATTCAACTTGTGCTGGTTTAACCGTGAGGAAATTAAAGTAAAATTAGATTCCCCTAATCAAATGAAATGTACACACACACACACACACACACACACACACACACACACACACAAAATCTTTTCCTCAGCAAAATATAAAAACAGGAATTTTGGTAGTCATGACTGCCTAAAAACTATTTTTTTTTTCAGTATGTTTTAAAAAACAGCATGAACAAATTTAAAAGCACATAATTAACTAGGGACAATACTTGCAATATATAAAAGCTAAGAAAACACTGGTGACCTTAATGTACACAGTTCCTTTATGATAACTTAGAGAGAGAGAGAGAGGGAGAGAGAGAGAGAGAGGACTCTCTTGTAAAAGCAAATGCAACAAGAGACATACCTAAACAATTTATAAAAGAATGATAATCAATAATAAATATTTTGAAACTTTCTAGTCTTACTAGCAAGCATAATTATGAAAATTTTTTAAAGTAATGGGCAATCTGACTATTAAAATGGCCAATGTACATGTTTACTTTTGTTTCTCAGTGTAGGCAGAAGACATATACATAATGCTGGGTGTCCCCTCCACTGACAGAAGCCTTCTGTTTGACAATGTCTATCAGGAGTAATTAATCTGTGCATTTTCTTTGGCCTAAAATCTCTTCTGTGTTTATATTACGGCTATTTACAGCTATTTATTTTTCCATTTCCTTACACATTTCATTACAAAATGTGTATTATTTCCTAAATATATGACGTTTTATTTATTGTATAAACTTTTAAAAATATTGATAAGCGAAAACAAATTTTGTAATCACCAACACCCTGAGGCAAATCAATACTGACACTTATTTTATAATCATGTAAGATTTTCCCCTACAAATGAGATATTGTAATATTTTTTAAATTTATATTTCCCCTCCATTTATGTAATGTGGATATTAATAAATACACATTATATAATTGTTTTACTTCTCGGTTTATTTCATCTTATAGATATAAAATAATTTACCTAAAAACATTTTCTTTGATTTAGCAGTTAAAGTGTTTCTTTACTTTTTATTTATATTCTTAACAAGGCTAGATGAATATTATTGAATGTATCTCTTTGTAAACTTTCCAATTACTTCTTTAAGAAAAATTTTTAGCAGTAGAAATGTTTGTCAAGGTTTTTTGAAGCATAGTTTCAAGTTGTTGCCAAAATCTTGTATCACTTCACACTCCTACATGCCTATTCCTCAGCCTTTAAAAATACCATAACATCACACTTAAAAAAATACCATTTTGATAACAAAATTTGGTATTTAATGTGAATTTCTTTGAGAAATAGTAAGGTTTTATATGCATGTTTAATAATAGTTTGTATTTGTTCTCTTGAGATTTTACATTCAATATCCTAAACTACATGTTTTTTTTTTAATTTGGACTCATGTTTTCCTCATTTATCTATAAGAATGATTATTTTATTAATAAAAGTCTTTCCAAAATATCACAACTACTTTTTTGCTTTGTTGTTTATATTTGAACTTTGTTAATAAGGGAGGCTTTTGATTTTCACCACATACAATAATTCTCACAAAATTTGAACTTATTGATCTTTTTTCTTTTGAGATTTTGCCTAAAGGGTCATACTTCAGATAATTCTTTCCCAATTTGACTATATACTTCTATATTTCCTTTGCTTTGGAATCTTTGTGCTTATAAGTCATGAGGCAGCAATATAAGTTCCTTCTTCCTACAAATGAGATTGTGATAATTATAGTTTCTGTCACATAACCTTTGTTGCGACTGCTGTTGTTTGTAATGTAAGTTGTTGCCTTGTTAAGTAGTTAACCCACTGTCTTTTAAGACCATTTTCTATAACCAAAAATTTCAGGTGCTATCTTTATTATATACTTACTCACTTCACTAATGCTTTAATGACTGTCTTCTCTGTGTCAACTCCTATTGCTATTCTTAGATATAAGTGATAAACCAAAAACACTCCCGTGTTCATGGAGTTTACATTTTCTTAGTGGAGACAGACCTAACACAAGTAAATGCATAACAGAATTTTGTAATCCTGTAAAGTTAAAACAATGAGTTCATAAGGACAGAGTATATTTTTCAGGTTAAGGAAGACTTCTTTGAGAAAGTTATCTATGACATGAGACCTCACAGATGAATAGGTGTTTTCCAGTCAGAAGGAAAAATAAAATTCCTGGAGAGGCATAAAATGGAGCTTTTCAAGACTACACAGAAGGCACTTGTGGCTGAAATGCCATGATCTCAGTAGGCTTTCTCCCAGTTTCCCAAGGCTATTATTTCCAGATGATAGTCAATAGGTTTCTTACTTCCACCAGAGGAAAACCTGCCTCAATATTTTCAACCTCTTTTTGATAAACTCCTTAACCTCATTCTGTATCTGCACTCAAATCTTCTATACTTTAATAGGATGTTTCAATTCTACAGTCCAAATATAAACTTCTTCTATTCCTTTACATTTCTCAAATTAAAGAAAAACACCGCGAGGCATTACCATTCCCAGAAATGCTATAAAGATATCAACATTTTTCAGTCATCATACTAATCTCTCAATATTTTGTCCAATGGCTCAATTATATCTCAAAACTTTGTCATTTAATTGCAATCATATCATCATTTCCTCTTCTATTTTTCTGGTGATTCCTCCTCTGTCTACTCTGCATCCTTCTATTTTAAATGTAGGTTTTTTCCTAGCATTTCAAGTGAGGTTATTATCTATGTTCAGTCTATATATTTTAAAAGGCTCATCATATCTGTTGGAGATGAAGAAAAATAATTAAGAATACATCCACATTGCCCAGCATCTGAGTAAAGAATATGAAGATTAATCCTGTCAACCTTCCCTCCAAAACCCCTTTTAAATCTATTTCATCCTTTTCTCACTTTCTCCTTTCAGACTGTTTTCTTCTTCACTCTGGACAACTGCAGCAATTTTCTCTCCTGTCTTCTTTTTTATAGCGCCAACTTCAAACTTCTTACTTGATCACTGCTCTTTTTAAACCCTTCTATGTCTCACATGTACTTACGGGATAAAGTCAAATTCTTCCCTAATCTGGTTTTATCCTATTTTCTCAGCTCTATTTTTCTTTAAAGCCTTACTCAATAATTGATGCTTCATCAATACAAAGGAAACTACGAATCAAATTGTAAAGATATTGGTTCATATTTCTAAGATCTCTACAAATATTATTTCTCTGACTAAAATATCCACTATATATATATATATATATATATATATATTTCTTGACAAAAAATTTATTTTCATCTTCTAAAACCATGTTAAGACACATTATCTTCATTGAAGGCATTATAAATGTTCCTCCAATCCCCCCCAAAATAAATCACTTTTGTGCTATATGTGAATTTTGTACACAATTTATATATTGCATTAATCACTATGTACATGCATGTTTATAATTCTATATCTATCAAACTTGGTCACCTCTCTTGACAGTGAATCCTATAAGGATTGAACATATAACATAACTCTTAGTAGAATAAATAAGTGGAGAGTAAAACTGTTGTGATACTGACTCTGATTCTCAACAGGTATTCAAAATGCTTAAGAAATATAAAATTCCCAGTGACTACTTACAGATCACACATTTGGTACCTAGCCATTTTCTACTAATGTTTACAAAAGAAAAGTCAGCAGCAAATCCTACAAAATATCTTACATTATATTTAATATTTTTAATTAGTCGAATAGTTTAATTAGTTGAATGCAGAATGATTTAGTAGTAAAATAGTTATGCATTACACAAGAGAGGTGTTATAAAGACAGACTCAGAGCTAAATGTTTCCTACAGAGGTACAATGGAATTTTTTACAACTAGAGCAGAGTGTACTTTTATTTTGGGAATAAAAGGGAAAACTTTGCCAAAGGAAGTTAATTAGAATAATTTGTTTTGCAAGGATTAGGGTCTACTACTGTGAACAAGCTGTAAATATTAGCAGTAACATTTGCCCTAAAAAGGAGGGTTTCATAAAAACATAAAGAAAAGAATTGTTCATGAGCCACACTTATACAACATTCAATTAAGAAGAGTAAGAGAAGAAATAATAGTGCACTATTTTCTCAAGTCAGGATTTATGAATATTTATGGAGTTTAGTTCAAAAGTAAACTGAAATAAATATTTTTTGTTATTTTGGAAGAGATTTACAATGTACATATAATATCATGAAAAATATTTTGCTTTTACCACCAAATTTATTTTTTTAAAATAAATGTATTTAAATTAGTTTCAAGTATACAGTACATTGATTATACATCTATATTGTTCATAAAATGATTCCCCCAATTGCTCTCTCCCTCCCTTGGCCCTCCACTTAGCCATCAGATTAATGCCAACTGCATTCCCTATGCCATGCTCCCCATCCTCCTGCCCAACTATCAACTATTAATTTGTATTTCTTTAATCCTTCACCTGATTCTCCCAGCCCCCCAATTCCCCTCCCCTCTGTCTGTCACCTAATTGTCCACTATATTTGTGAGTCTGTTTTTGATTAGTTTCTTCTTTTTGTTCCTTAGATTCTACACATAGTGAAATCAAATGGTATTTATCTTTCTCTGTCTGACTTATTTCACTTTATTCTTTTTTTAAAAATGACCAAAAAAAGGCCTCTCTGGACAGCAGAACTTATAATATCCCCACATCAAAAGCTCCTAAGAACAGATTTGATCTACTTTGACCTACTGTAGAAGTTCTCAAACTGTTGATCTCAGAACTCCTTAATACTTTTAAAAGTTATTGAAAATAACAAAGAGGTTTTATTTATATGGGTTATGTCTATTGCTCCTTGCCATATTAGAAATGAAAACTGAAACAGTTTAAGTATTTATTAATTTCAAATAAAATTATAATCCTATTCATGTTAAAATACATGTTTCTGAAAATTTTCTATATTTTCTAAGACAAAAAATAATTAAGAAGAGTGACTCCGTTTTGCAATTGTGCCAATCTCTTTGCTTTAGTAATCAATTTGTTGTAACATATTGCTTTGCTTGAAGTATATGAAAAAAAGTCAGTCCCCTGAAGGCTTATAGTTAGATAAGAAAGAACCCTTTAAAGTCCTTTTCCAGATAATTGTGGATATTATTTTTTGATATTACAACAAAACTCAATATGTGGTCGTTTTGTAAAGTTAAGCTGCTATGTGGATTCTGAAATTTTATTAACAAACTATTATAAATTGGTTCACCATGTACCTTGAGTAAATCTTTCTCTCGTGCATGATTTTGTAACATTATGTAGAGCTCATTTAGAAAATATTGGTTCATTGAGTTATAATGATCTTCCAGATGGAGGTACATTTTATTATATATATATACACATATATTATATATAATATATATATGTAATACATTTACATATAAAGAATATATATATGTAATATGTGTATTTAAAATGATCACTGAGCTAATGAGGAAAGTCATTAAGAATTGACAAGCTGTCTAATTCATGGTGGCAGTTTCAAGTTTTCCAAAATTCAAAATTTTCCTTGAAACTTGAATTTTATCATTAGCTGAAAATACTAAGAGTTGGTTTCCTTGAAATGATAGGCTCACTTTATTCTGCCAATTACCAATGCCTGAATAACCATAGTTTGTCAGTTGTTCTTTCCATTGTAATTGACATTTCATGATAAACCTGCGAGTTTAGCTTGCAATTCAAATAGTCATTCCAGTGCTTTTCCTGGAGGTAACTGTCATATGTTGGTATGTAGCAGCAGTACTTTATGTGTACTTCCTATTTTTTGCCACTAGAATATTAAAAAGATGTGTATACTGAAGGTTTGAAACTTAATAAAAGTTTCACTGCTTCATAGGAGAAATAATTAAATAATTAAATAAAACCAGAGGATATTTAGGGCAGTAAAAATACTCTGTATGAAAGCATGATGATAGATACATGTCACTATAAATCTGTCGAAACCCATTGCATGTACAGTGCAACATAATGTAAAATACAAACTTTGGGGAATTACAATGTGTCAATGTAGGTTCACCAATTATAACAAATGTACTGCTCTCTTGAAGGATGTTGATAATGAGGAAGGCTATGCATGGGGGAGGAGCAGGAGGTATATTGGAAAACTGTACCTTCTCTTCAATTTTACTTTGAACCTAAAACTTCTCTAAAAATAAATTCTTAATAATTAAAAAAAAATTGTGTGCACATGATGTGAAGAATTCAATGACCTCTGGTATAGTCGGTGGCACTGCATTGATTTGTGCTAAGAGCTGGCATTGTTGCCACCTTTGCTTTGTACACTGTCAATGGAAACGTCAACACAGTGGAAAAAAAGCAAATAAAAATCATGGATTTATTATAAAAATAGTTTTTCCCTCTCATGCTCTCTGACAGAGAATTATTAACCTTGTGCTTCTCTACTTTCAAGGGCTTCAAAATCCATATGAAAGAGAAAAGGATTGTTGGAACATAAAAATGTAATAAAGAAAACACAGAAATTCAATGCGTGGAAGAGATATGAACCTAGTATGTAAAATTAATAATGTAAAGATACAAAATTAATCAGGTTATTTTCAATGTGCTCTCCTCTAGGTAGTAAATTATTCAAACACATCTCATTCAGGCTCTCTGTGCTAATATAAACTTAAAAAATTAAATTATACTCTAATTAAAAGTTGTGATTATTGTATCCCATAAATGAAAATTACATTAGAATTGATTTTGATACGTTATAAATCATTTTGTAATCTCATAAGAATAAAAATGGTATGAATTTGACAGTTAAATATTTTAGAAATTTTATTTAATACTGAACAAGATTTCATTAATAAAATGGTTATAAATCTGCCTGCTTTCAAAAAGGAAGCATTTTTACCTAACATAATAAATATCTTCTCATTTTGCTCAATATAAAAATGCTAATTCAACTATAAATTTTTGGTTATGGTTTTAATTTTAACATTAAATTCTTATCATTTATCAAACTCAAAAATTATAGCCAGATTTTTCACTTCTGAAGAAATATTTTTTATCAATTTTTCAATGAAACTCATTTTTAACTATAATATGTTTAATAAACCCAGCTACTATGCTATTATTTCAAAATTACATTAAACCATATTTATCATGGAATCCTTCAGAAACTTGAAAAAATTAAAAGTGGCATTTTCATATTATTTAAATGATAATTATTTGACTAATATGTATATGAAATAAACTGAAATTAATATAACTTACAGTGTTTCTCTCATAATTATCTATTTATCTATCTAAATATCTACCTACCTTTCTACCTACATATTTCTATTACCTCCAACTCCCTGCTTTTCCACACACCTCAAACAGCGAATTATACTAAAGGGGTAAGACCAGATCTTGAGATATATTTAAATAGTTGGAGAAGAAAGAAAGAACAAGCCAGAAACTGTAACACCATAGTTAAAGATTAGGTGGAAAATAGTACAGTATATCAGGAAAACAATTCAGGAAATGGCTTTACAAAGCAAAGCAATATGCAAGTGAATTGAGTGGCATCGGTTTGAGAAGAGGTGGTTGAATTGGCTTGGTAAAGCCTATGCAGTAAGCATTAAAAACAATTTCAGAGAAATAGTTGAGAATATCTGAACAAAGCTATTCCAGGAGCTAATGTATATAAAAAATTTTTTTAAAAAGGAGACCCCCCCCCGCAAAAAAGGTAGTGTTAATCAATGTGCTGGATTTACCTCTCCAGAACAAGTCTTCACCCTTCCTCATTATATTCTATACCAAGAAGCTCGATGTGCCCCAATGGGCCTCTTATTTTTTAACTAGACTGAGCAATGAAGGTGGGAGGGGGTGGTGTCAAGGAACCTTGAGTGTAGAGGAAAGTGAGATTGAAGTTTTCATCTGTCTTTGCCATGTTGTCTCTAGTTTGCTGCGATTATCTACCAAAGGCCACAGTTTATACCTGTCGTCCTCTTCCAACAGGAGTTTTCCCTGAGTTTCTGAAATTCACCCCTCCACTTCCCCTTCATACCTAAAGGTAGGAATTTGCTTCTAGTCCTGTGGTACCTCTCATCCCCTACTGATTTATCTTAATCTTGCTCTTCTCATTAAACTCTCCTCAATTACCTTATTTGAGTATGCTTCCTGTTTTCTACAGAACACTGACTGATCCATTAATATATTTTATTTTTTTAAATTCTAATGTGTTATCATAAAAGAACATTTTTAAGTGATATTCTGAAAACATTTCACAAATGGTGGCTTGTTTCCATGCTGAAAACCTAAATATTATTTTTTTCAAAGTTATCATCTGATTATTTGTTTGTTTGTTTCACCCTAGAGATCCACTAAAGGCAGAGTAGAAAACACTAGGATTTTAGTAGCAATATAATAAGGTGCTTTGAGAAAAGAGATCACTGCTATTATGAGTATAATCATTGTATTACTAAAGGCCTCAAAGCCTGCAGGCATTAACTATGAAGGAAACATTCAGGAAAAATGTCCCAGTGATCCATGGAATTAACTCACACTGATAAATGGGTAAGAAAGACCAGGACCCAAAATGGCCTTTGGAGGAAGTGGATCAGATTCTGTTATGGTAAATCTAATCACTCACATATTTTTCTTTTCCATAATCTCACCCTTCATTTTAACAAAATTGAGAAAAAAAGAGACAATTTTCAGTTTGGATTTGTACTTACTTTCTATTTGCTGCAAAGTATAATAGCAAATGCTTTCTGTTCTACGGTTTTAATATAAAAATGCAAGAAAATTATTTGGCAACTGTCACTAAGATTACTACTTCAGAGTCTCAGTTTAGGGCTTTTATTTTTTAGTACATATCTTGGTTCACTTAAAATTTGCATTTTTAGTTTTCTCACTTAAAAAATAATGATTGTACCAACTAAACTTATGCACTTTTGCCTTGAGGAAAAACAGATAATTGAGGTAAAATTAACTACTTTTATAATTAATATCCCCATTAATTGTCATTTCAGACTTAAAACATCCAAAACTAAGCTCTTAACCCCACCCAGCCTGCTCCTTCCCCAATCTTGTCCATTTCAGAAAATGCATCAATAGCCACCTAGTGCTCACTCCTGTGAGTCACTCTCGGTCCTTTATTTTGTTCACATTCAACATCCAATCCATCAGCAGGTATATCTAGGCCTTCCTTCATATGACATCTCTTAACTCAACACTATCTCACCACCTACAGTATCATCACCCTAGTTCCAGCCACATTTTCTCTCACATATCCTCTTGTAGTAACCTCCTAATGGGTCTCTTCAATTCCATTCTTGGTTCCTTTACTATTGTCAGTTCTATCCAAAGCAATCAGAATGTCTCTTTCTGATTAAAACTTAGATTCCATTACTGCCCAGCTCAAACTCTCCAATGACTTCTCAATATACTCAGGATCTATCACTCTGACCTAGTTGTTTCTCCGTCAACTCCAGCCACGCTGGGGTTCTTGCTGTTTCTCGATCACAGCAAGCTTGTTCCCACTCAGGGACTTTCCACCTTCTGCTTCCTTCTTTCCACAATGATTCTGTCCAAGATCTTCACACACACACACACACACACACGCACACGAAAAAAACCTCTCAACTTTCTTACATTATGTGTCTGCTGAAAAGTTATCTACTCAGAGAGACTGTCTTTGATTAGCTATCTAAAATAGTGTTCTCTATTTGCTCTCTTTCAATTTCTTGTCCTTTTCATAAACTAACATTAACTATTTTTTATTTATTATATTTTCCCTCTGCAAAAATGTGAGCCCTATAAGGACAAAGCTTTTTCTGTAATATTATTGTTATATTCCTAATGCCTTGGATAGCTTTTGACACCAAGTAGATGTTCAATAAATATTTGTTAAGTGAGTGATGGAATGAATAAATGAGTAAACATATCTTGCTTACTGGAAAGCATACCTAATTCTCAATTGGGGAAATTCTGACCCCAGGGGACATTTGTCAATGTCTGGACACATATTCAGTTGTAACTAAGAGAGTAGTGCTACTGGCATCTGGTGGACATAGGCCAGAGGCGTTGCTAAACATCCTACAATGCACAGGACAGGCCCCGCAACTCAGAATTATGACATAAAATGTCAGTAGTGTTAAGAATGAGAACCTCTGATCCAAAGGTTAAAAACATAAATATGTCCAGCTGCCAAATTTCATAGTCATCAGTAAAGTGAATATGTAAATATGGAACCCACAGGGGCCTGGGATGGAGTGAAGGAGGTAGAAAGAAAAGAAGGCAGGCTCAAAGCAAAAGAAGACTGGAAGAATCTGAATCTGATCAAAATCTAACTTATATTTAAGGTAAATCTGGGCTAGGTCCTGAGAAAAATCCAAGAGTGTGTGACAACATGAGCCTGGTAATAGAGTGAAAGTATCCATCAGTTAATCCAACAGGAAATGAGCCAGCAGCTACTATACAGGAAACAATGTGCTTCTCCTTGTATAAAAGATTAGCAGAGAGGAAGTTGTCAGGAGTCCTAGGCAGAGGAATGGATCTAAGGGAAGGACACAAATCCCAAATTACTTGGTGGAACTAAAGATCTTAATGTGTCTTCCTTAGAAAGAATCTCAGGGACTTCTCTCCCTATCATTACAATTGGGATTTCCTTGCTTTCTTCATTATGCTTATCACCATATATAGTGATATATTCATGTGTATGTTTACTTGATTAATGTTAGTCTCCTCATTCGTTCTAGAGTCTACCGAAGAAAGAGCCCTATCTGTGCAGTGCTTGATACACAGGGTCTGGTTGATGATTATTTGATGAATAACCTAAGTAAATAAAAGTATGCCTAACAATAAATGGCACTGAAAAAAAATTCACTATCAAAAATGAATGTTCGGGTCTCTAACATTCAACTTTCTATCCCAGTATAAGATGAAGAATTAAAAAATTACATTGACCCCTTTCAAGCCAAGCAGCCTTCTAAGCAAGGTTCTATAATAGATTCAGAATTTGCCTGTCACATTCTACTCCAAACTCCTCATGTAAGGGACAATTTTTTTTCTTTCAACATATATTTTATTAAACCCCTTCCCTACGTGCCACAACTGGAACTAGGTGCTTGGTATAGAATGATAAGCAAAATAGACTTTGGCCCAAGTTCTCACAGAGTTTACAAACCAGTGAAGGAAGCAAACATTAACAAATGTAGTTGCAAATTATCGTGAAAAGATAAGCAAAAACTACAGTCAAAGATAGAGAATTACAAGGCAACCTCTTCGGATAATATAATTAGCAAAGACCCCTCTGAGGAGGTAATATTTAAGATAAGAATATTTAAGGTTTTAAAAAGCCAGTGCTGGAATCATTTTTAAATGAATAAAAGCACTTAAGCTTTCATCATGAAATTACAAAATCTTTTTGTGAAACATCACTGTCCAATGAGGTTAAATGAACTCTTTCATATCTAAATAATAAACATCTGTTGAGTAGAAACATTTAAAACTCTCCAGGTCTTTTAAGGTCTCCATATACAAAGTTGATTACTTAGAGAGGAAAGCAAATCGAACTCAATTGACCTTGCTGCCATCAACCTAACACACACTAGCAAATCAATTTTTGTCATGGAAGGATTTTGACACACAGCTTATGAGTCAGCATTTTAAACTCACTGAGTGATAGAATTATGAATATGAAAGGAAGGAACAATCAAAAAGGATTGGTTTGAATATCAACATTCTTGGGCCTCTTTGAGAAGGGAAAGTGTTATTAATCCCATGCCTACCATGTGTTAGGCACTTCACTAAATGTTTAAACATTTGCCTTCTCATTTTATACCTGTGTGTAGTAGGTACCATTTTTATAAGGATACAGAGGTTAAACCATTTACCTTAATATCAGATAATTAATAATTAACTAAGCTATGACTGAACCCAGTTCTACAAACTCCAAAGCTTGTTTCTTTTCATTTTAATATGCTGTCTCCTCTGTTCTGCAATTAGCTTACTTGACAGCCTATCTTGGCCTCCACTTTCTCATCTATAAAATGAGTGTGCTAGCTTAGATTCACTCAAGTAATTCTACAGCTCTGGTTTTCTGTCAATGGCTAAGGTTTTCCTCGACTCACTTGATATCTTTATAATTCTACAATTAAAAAAAAAAAAGAACCTTTGGCCCTTTGGCCCTTAATAAATTTCAGTGCCTCTTTTATTTGGAAATATATGGCTGGGTCTGGAAATATACAGCAGTCAGGCTGCTTATCATTCTCTCCAAAATGGTGTCATTGAAGAAAACAATAATAAGAAGAAGAAACTCATTTCACTCAGGCTCACAATATTCCTTAATGCCAAATGTAGAATGTAGAAGCCAAATTAACTCCTTTTCTCTGTGGGAACTAGAGCTTAAACAAAACCAGTAAGTAGAAGAAGAGTTAAATGGGTTAGAATTCTTGTTCACATATATTGGCTGGCTGACTGCTGTCTTACCTTAGCTTGAAGAGGCTAATAGAATCTTCTAAGTAAAAATAATACCTGAGAAAATAACTGAGAAGCATGAGAAAACACAGTTAGAAAGTAGACAGGTCGTTTTAAGAGCACCGCTGTTAGGAAAGTTTGCCAGTCAAGGACTAAATTGAACAGTTAGGACAGGTAAGCAGTATGCAATGAAATTTTTCTATTCCCTTGGCCACAGCTTTCAACTTTATCATTATTTGATAACACTCCTCAAATATTATCAGGAGTAAGTTTCTGAGTACATAACGATGTGCAGATACCCAAATGAAGTCAGGTTCTCTTTTCTGGGAAAGAAACATCATCTATCCTTTTCATTTCATTCACAAAATTGAGCAAAACAAAACAAATTTTCCTACCAAGTTTATGTAATGATAAAAAATATAGCCCTCCATGCTTTGATATAATATCCTAAATATCCAGAGCCTACACTATTTAAAGCAAAACAAATAAATTAAGCTATTCTCTTCTGAATATTCATTTGTAAAACACAAAGAAGTCAATTTACTTACTCAAATGAACCACTTTTACATGAATTTACTTTCCTAAATAAACTAAGTCATGACTTTCTTCAGTGACAACCAGAAAAAGGAGTTAAACTTGCATCAAATGTCCATGGGAAAAGTTTTGAGAAAAAGCCACTATGTGTCCAAAGTAACTATATAGTTAAACTTCAAAGGATAAATAGCTCAGAGTCTAAAGCACTCTAAGTCAAATTTGTTTAAAATTTAAGTAAATTTAAGTCCATAGATTCATTCCTTGTCAAAATTTAGAAATAGTGTCTGAATTCTTAATTCTAACCAAACTCAGTTTTTCATTACATTTAACCAACAAACATGATTTTTAAAATTGCATATTTGGATACCTATTTCTCTTTTTAAGAAACAGAAGGTAAAGACTAATCTACATATGTAACAGTACTTGTAATTCTTTTTTATTTTGAAAAGGTTTGAGTAGTCTACTTTTAAAAATTATAGTTTCAGTGAAAATAAGATCAATAGTCAAATCAATATTTCTCTGTAAGAAATATGAACTCACAATCCCAGATGAACAATAACAGAGTGATTAAGAAAAAATCCCTTTCCACTTTATTAAAACGCCATTTTTATTTTAATTACACTTTTCTTTACTTGTCATGTAAAAAAATTTTTGTGCAAATGATTAATTGCTTTCCCTAAATGCACTCCCAGATTAGAATGATGCATATTCAATCAACTGCTCTTTTTATTTCATCTATTAAGTTATTAAAAACAAATTAAACTCTAAGTAGTAAAAAAATATACTCAATGTATACTTTTTATATTTTATGTGAAACAAAATAAAAGATAATAAAAAGCATTGATGGATCAGGATAAACATTGAATGTATTCCCACTTACAGTGAAAAAAATTTTTAAATGATTTGTTAACTTTTTGTTTTTCAAGTTTTGGAATTTCAATAACTGAAATAAGGCAAATATTCTTTCTCTTCTCTTCCAATTATAGTGTAAGTATTCACTATGAGACAAATTATTATGTAAATTTTTTTTGCAGTTTTGTGTTGCGCTAAATAATTGCAAACAAAAATGTATTATTTAGCTTGGGGACATGAAACAACAATAAAAGGAAATGGTAACTATTGCTACTTTGTGGATTGCAACCCCAGTTTTTCAACACCAGGATCACTGATGCTTATCAAGGACACTTAGCAATGGCACAAATCGGCTGCTTATTTATCCTATAATTCTTACTGAGACTATGAGAAATTTACATGACTAAAATATAAGTAGCTTATTTTCTTCCATTTTCATTACAAATGTTATATTTAGTACATGAAAGCATTTCTCTTCAAAAAATTTTTTATGTAATATGGAAGCTATGAATTGATTTTGTTCTTTAGTTTGAACAGGAGTTGACACATTTTAGTTTGAAGAGCCAGATAATAAGTATTTTAGGCTTTCAGGTCAGAAGGTCTCTGGCACAATGACTAACCCCATGTCATTTTAGCACAATAGTTGTCATGGGTAAATGTAAACAAATGGGCATAGCTGTGTTCCAAAAAAATTTTATTTATAAGGTGAATTTTGCATGGGCCATCACTTGCAGACCTCTGATATAGAAGAGGGTGGAAAGTAGTATTAGAATGTAAATTGGGGAAATATTATTTTCATTTATCAAAATGATATTGAGAGATGCTTTATGCAATAGATGACAATGTGCATCAAAGTGACTTTTGAGGTAAGGACTCTGGAGCCAGACCACTTCCGTTTGAATCTGAGCTCTTCCACTTGCCAGCTATATGGACCAAGCCAGTTACTTTACTCTGTATTCTCATCTCATCTGGAAAATTGGGTAGGGACGGGGGGAGGGATTGTTGTTAGGATTAAGTGAATTAATGCAGATAATCAACTCAGAACCCTACCTGGTAAAGAATAAGAACTAAGTAATGTTATTTGTTATCATAAATGTTCATTTTTATACACCATAGCCTGTCAGAGGGAAAAAGAGGCCCATTCAGACTGTCCAGCTTTTCCTCGTCATTAGAAAGTAAATAATAAACAAATAAGTGGTAAGCGCTGCCAGTTTATAAGAGATCTGTATGTTTATCATTCTAAGCTCCCCTAAAGCCATGCCCGAGGCTTATAGATCCCTGTATCCCCAGCACTAAGCTGCCATCTAATACAGAGTTGGGAAATGCAAAATGAATGAGGGAGGAAGTATGTGAATGAACCTATACATATAAAAACTAATAGAGACATCTCTGGTGGCTGATGACAACAGTGACACCCAGGCCTCCAAGAGTTAACTAAAGGCAGGAGGCCTAATTAGTCAGTGAGGTGGCTAACATCTTAAAAATTAGAGCAATTAGGGCTGTGAAGGACAAGTTCAAATACATATATTGTATGCAATTCAATGTCACAGATAGGGTACAGTCGAAGAAGTTCAGAATCCATCTGATGACTTCCAAATGACTTTCTAGAGGGCATGAAAAGATAGGAAGGAACACTTTGAGTGATGGAGAGAGAGCATGGGAATTAAGACATAAAAAGTATTCCAAGAAAAGGCACAGATTACAGGGTGAACCTGGAATTAAATAACAATGTAGGAAAAAGAGTTTTTCCATCTTCTTCAAGGTCTCCAAAGAGAAAATACAGCTGAACATTTTTTTTTTCTTTTTTCTTTTTGGTAGGCTCAGAACTGTCAGTATGACTCCAAATACCATACTATAGAATCATCTTTCCACATTCTTTAATCCTGCTTCTGGTCCAAATCTCAATGCTAACCCCAAACTCTAAAGAATCTTAAGTGGCAAATCTTGGCTTGCTCTCACTTGTATCACTTCCTTAAGACTAGTAATTAGCCATTTATCCTGTACTGACAATTCAACCCAAATTTCCCTCAATGTTCTTTAGTAGTGAGCAGCAGAGATTCTCAGACTTAAAGGTACACGTGGTGCTTCTAGGCATCTGTTCAAGTGCAGATTCTGGCTCAGAAGGTCTGGGCTGGAGCCTGAGTGTCTGTGCCTCTAACAAGCTGCTGGTCCATAAGCTCCACTTTGAGGAGCAAAGGTGTAGAAAACATTTAATTCTCATTTTGTGCCTAAAATCATTCTGCTCTTTTCCCTGGGAAAAAAAAAGACTCCTCTCTGGCTCAAAACTCAAATGGAACATTAGTGGTCAATTATACTTTCTACCTTCACTTTGTGATTGTATCTACCGTTTCCCTCAATTGCCTAAATGGATTTCTACAGTTAGGGATTTAGGCCAGTATCTTAGAGTTTTCAAACAGTGAAGCTATCCAACAGGGCTTTCATATACAGCTTTTGATCTTGAGAAGCTTCTTTTGCTCCTCCTCTGTTAAATTCTATCACATAATCTTTTCTTTCTCAATTTTTCTTTTTTTAACACACTTGAAAATGTTTACGTGAGCTTATTCCCTTTTGGATATACCTATATTTAAATTAAAAAGCAGTGCCTAGTCCTCATTTTAAATTATATTATTATACGCAGTGAATGGCAGTGTAATATAAATACATTTTAAGGTTTAATAAAATTTAAATATTCTATTGCTCTAGTAAGGAAGCATATAGAAACAAAAAGCTATATGACATAAACCTTGTTTTTTGATGGATTATTTGTGGTAATAACCAATATCTTTTGTAGTACTTTTATACACTAATAGAATGTAGAATAACATGTTATACCTCTTGAATAAAGTATAGTGATCTTTCCAAGATTTTAATTATTTTTAATGTATGTACCTTTAATAAATGTATTGAATTCACTTACAAAATTTTCTTGTTTTCTTTCTCTAGCCTGAAATGCTCTTTGAAATTCTGAAGTCAAGAACCCATATCCCACAGACATCTTACTGTGTTCACCTTGGACCGATTTCTCAGTTAATTTCCAAGTGTATCCTTTGTTGGTTCTGCCTCTTGACAGACTCATTCTTGGTGTTATCTATGTAACACTCTTTGATATCTTCACCCAAGTACTTTGGCTTGGCCTTCTATCCTTAAAAACTGTTTCTGGGACAATCCCTGTCTTAAACCAGAGATCCTGCTTGCTGTCTGTCTATTGAGTCATCTGTTCATTCATTTCTTCATATCCATTAACATTAAGTGTTAAAAACCCGCTTGGTAACACATTGGTCATTGTCCTTTACGGTGTTCTAGACAGGAGACAGCAATAGCAGCTTTCCTTTATAGAAGAGAAAGGAGGAAGTGGAGGAAAGAGAAAGAAAAGGAAGAGGTAAAAGAAAAAAGAAATGCTGAAGACTAATTTGAGTTCATTTTCCATACAATCTTTCTATACAGACATTTCTTTTTATTCAAAAAGTTGTTTGTTTTTTTCTGATGCAAACATTTTCCTTCAAACTTGTCAAGGATTTTCTAAGACAAAAAGTTTCAAAATAAAAACAAGAAAAATGAACCTGATTGCATCAAGAAAAAAAAATTACCATTGAAATAAAACAGATTTCTTACCACGGCTTTCAAGTCCCCACTTCATCTGGCCCCAGCCTAAGTCTCCAAATTCACCACCACTTTATCTCCACACCTTTGAGTCAACTGACCCCAGTCGCACTCTAAGTTTGTGTTTTCTGAGACACAATTTCATTCTCAACTCAAACCTATGCACTTGTTGAGAAGGTCTGCTTCCTTCTCAACATTTAAACTTTCTTCAAAGGTTGTTGTCAAAGAGGCCACCATGCCTTCCCCAGCCCCACGAATCAAACCGTCAGTTAGACTTAACTATTTTACTCTATTTTATATATTTTTAGCACATTTTAGTAGCTGAAATTATCTTTTCTTCATCAATAATTAATTTTCCTTCTGCCTTGGGATACAAGATTTTTAAAGGTAATGTCTCTATCTTACAGTTTAATTCTATATCGTCGCCACCAAGAACAGTATATAGAATGCACTCAGCAAATATATAGTAACTGATTGAGTCTTAATAATTACATCACCTTTACTGTTGCCCCTACAGAAATGTCCCCTGGGAGCACAGGAGGCATTGACCTATGATTTTTACTGATGAAAACAGCCTTATAAAATCTGTGCTTGAGTTTAGGCAGGACATTATCCACCTAAACTACCTATTCTGAGGACATTATCTACCATCATGTCATTACCATAACCGTCAAGTTATAAAACTTTTCTCATACTCCCTTTTAGAATAACTGTCAGAAGATCTTTGGCATTAAAGATATGGTATATTTGTTTCCTATAGACCATATGTAAATAATTTTATTCCTAGCTTGGCTTGATTATCACTAAGCTCAACTATAGTATCTTGGACATGTCTTAAATATAAGTATCTCTTTAAACATATATTATATACTGTACGCCAAAATATATTCTAAGGGCCCACATAGTCTCTCACTTAATCTTTGACTTAGGAGTTACCTACATGGCCAAATTCCGGGAACTTTCAGGGAGAACAAAGGACCATATTAATAACAGTTTTAACACACACTCATATATTGCTTACTTATTTCCTAGATATGTAGCATGCTGTTATGCCATGACTAGAGTCATTAATTAGCTAACAAGTGAAAAAAGCCAAGGAAAGAGATAGGATAAAAAGAGAAAACATGTAAAAAAAAAAAAAAGGCGGGGGGCAGGGTGGAACATATTCCTTAAGTAACAAAGAATGTTTTCAAGGACTAAAAGGTAAACAAGGATCTGCATAAAAAACATATGATCTTAAATGAAATTAGCTGAAAGTTTCCTAAAAGCAAATTTGTGACTGACTTATTCACAAACAATTGTGTATATGTGTGTGCTATCAATAAACATTAGTTAAATTAATGGATAAACATAGGACATTAATTCTTTGTAGAAAATTATAGCATATATATTTTTTACACTAGAGCAGTGGTTCTCAACCCGAGGTGATTTTAAATATTCTCTACTGGGACCTCTGGTAATGCCTGAAGACATTTCTGGTTGCCACAGCTGAGGGGGTATTACTGGCCTGAGAAGCTGCTAAATATACTACAATGCACAGAACAGCCTCTCACAACAAACAATTATCTGGACCAAAATGCCAATAATACTGACACTGAAAATATGTGCCCTAGAGAAAGAAGTAATAAATGATAATTTTCAAAAAAGGATAAAAAGATTTTATTTAAATCAATCAGTGAAGGAACCAGACAGATATTAAAAGTGGTTTAAAAGTGAATCTGTAAAACAAATATATAGATTAGGAATTTGAAATGTATGTGTAAATGAAGGCAAAACTATCTTTTCCATCTGATGGGGAGGTAATTCATCTGAACTTCTGTTGGACCAGTAGAGGTTATCTACAATTTACAACATTGTAAAACAGTTTTCGCTGAATCAGGATGAGGTGAGACTAAAGGACTATGGTCAATGCTTAGTTTTCCACTTAAGTACATACTTTTTTTTTCCTATGGAAAAAAAGAAAAGGTAGAGACATCAGTTACCATCAAATCCTATCACTAGCCAAGTGTATTTTGGTGACTTGTGGGTAATACTCACCAGAGAGTAAGTTTAGTCAGTATATAAACAATATTTTTATTTACCTAGAATCCTAGCATTTCGAATTGACTTATTCTAACTTAAGGATCTCCTCAAATATATCCCCTTCTCCTGGAAGGTACACATCTAAAATTTCTTATTGGATTATGTAGTCTTCACCTCCACATCAATAAAACTCAATGTTATCAAAAAATAAAATGTTACATATTTCATTATAATATAACAATGAGGACAATATGACAATGTCTCATAATAATCTATAAGGAGGGCAAAGTAATGATTCATAGAAAACAATAGGCCTGGAAGTAATGACTGAGACAATAAGTTTAACAGAGACTGTTTAGAATGTCCAGCATGGGCCCCTAAGGAAGCAAGGATAATTCAACTTCATAAAAGTCACATGATTTTTAATGGCTCATCATCTTAACTTCATTTATGTGTATGAACTGTTTCACCAAGGCTGGCCAAGAGTGCATTGCGATCAAGATGTTAAATTCCTTTGGCTTCCTAACAGTTTTGGTGATTGAGTATGAAAATAATATCTTCAGTCAATGGTACCATATGTGTTCATTTTACTATATTTGAAAAACAAGGAAAATAAAATAAGTATGCATAAAATTCTGCACTTAAAATCTTTTCTATTTAATCATCTTGTAGAAATGAACATTTTGGCTGGGATTCAAAGTTAATCTTCATTTTATTAAAAGTCTTCTTTCTTATTCTCTTTAGTTAAAGTATTGAAATCATCAAGATATTTTTACTAGTCTTCAGAATGACAGCTCTACCAAAACTATAATCAAAATTGGAGACATTTACGTATATAAATACTAAGAGCAACATAATTAAATTACATCTGAATTTGATTGGCTAAAGAAACAAGAGGAGTCTATACACCATAGATCAACTGATTAGAGAATAAAACAACCCCAGCAGACAGTTATCATGCTTATTGAAAGGTTATTTTACAGAGCCTTAAACCCAGACTAATCCCATCACTAATTTAAAAAATTAGATTGAATATACCATATTTGTCAGCTGAATTCTATTATCACTCTATTGTCATTTCTTAATTACTTGAGAATATTATATCTCACAAATATCTAGTGGTAACACACAGTAGAGAGAAATGCTTTTGCCACACTAGTGAGAGCATCCTATTAGCAAGGGACATTTTATATTGTATTCTATTTCCTTAAATGATTACTGTGGCATTAATCAAAAGAAAACCTGATTAGCAAATTAAAATTTTGATTAGCTCTTTGCAGAATAAGAAAAAAATGTATTAATCAAAGACTATCAGTAGGGCATAACTGGTCCCCTACTTCGACCAATACCTCCACACTGGAAGCAGGAAGATAATGGCTGTTAACACATGAGAGTTTGAGAGCCCTTTGATTGCTGTCAAACCTTTTTATTCTTCTTTAATCAAGGCAATTACAGAGGATAGTGGTTCTTCAAGGCTTATATTGCATTTATCAAGATAAGATTGAGGTGTTTTTAAGACACAGTTCACTTATGCTGAGGTTAAAAAATACAATATCTCTCTACCAATCCTGGGGTTGTAGACTTTGCTTTCTATTTCAAAAAGTTAAAAGCCAGATTAATATTCTTCTCTGAAAAGAATATTATATTTCATCTTTGACAGTATAAATGTTTGGATCTAGGAAAAGGTAATAATGATATTTTATCAGTCTTAAAAATGACAGAAAACTCACAGCCTTATATCTGGTGATGTCAAAAGACTTTCATGTCTACAGCTATGAAACCCTGAACAAGCCCGATCCCGTCTGATTTTGGAAGCTAAGTAGGGTCTGGCCTGGTTAGTACTTGGGTGGGAGACCACGTAGGAAGACCAGGTGCTGCAGGCATAAAAAATAAAAAATAAAGGATTGTAAATGAACAAGGTCCTTGCATTCTGTGAGGTCAACCAAGGGTTGCCTTGCCTAAAAGAGTTTAAAATAATAAATAACAATAATAATAATAAAAGAGTTTCATGGCAAAACTCCAATGTGGGTAACTTTTAATAAATTAGCATATTTATTTTCTTTAAGAATTAGGAGAATTCAAATGGTGACAGTCATGATGGGCACAGACACAAAAATGAAAATTGCTTCTTTACTATGAATGAATTCAATTTCGTTTGTAGAATGCAATTCAATACTTTTGGGATGTCAGTAGAGGAAGCACTAGGATCTAGTCCTTTGCATGAAAGTTCAGAATTTAAATTAGAAAGATTTATCCACCTGTAAGTGTGTGCTTTAATTGCCATTGGACATTATAATTTATGATAGCCACTCGTTATTTATACACTCAGTAAATGTTTTGACAGTGTTCTTCTTGGAATAGTAATCTCACAAAAAGGTAAAAGAATGTAACAGACAGAGGCCTGGACCAAGAAACATGAGGCCTATATGTGAGATCCAGTTCTACCAACTGTTTAGCCATGTAAAGTCAGGCAAGGCATTTAAAGATACTAAGACAAATTTTATATTTTAAAATTTATAATGATAGTGTACTCCCTGCTTATATCATAAGGCTACTTTATAGACTAAATGGGAAAATGCATTAGGAAAATTGGAAAAAATCATTGTAAAAGTATGTGATTCTCCTAATCATTACCATGTATTTCGCTATTGGTGACACAAATGGCCACAGAGTATTTTCATTTCCATTTTTTATCATCAAGCCAGAGTACTGGCCTTTGCTGCTTATGGATGGTGCTCTCGTGGAATCAAAAACTCAGAATGAGGATGTCAGGAGAAAGAAATGGACCAAAAGCAAATAACAAAGGGTAAACTTTAGCCTCCAATCCTGTTCTAAAATTTTTGCACCTGAAAATAGATTGTATGAGTAAACTAATCAGAAATAACAAGAGATCAGATATTTCGACCACATGTTACTATTTTACTTTACATGGTTGGTAATGAAAAAGAGAAAATATAAGCACTCATTATTTAAACATAATGTCATATTTCACTGCATTTGTTTGTGTTTATTTCTTTGTATCCTTAAGAAGCATGAGACATCTCAAAATTCTAACTCTAAGCAACAAATGTAATTCTTTCCACACTGAAACTATCTTAAAACTCCCCCAAATAAAGTAAAAAATAAAGCAAAAACAGAACTGGGGAAAGGAGGGCATGTGAAAGCATCAAGATTAGCAGTGGTGAGTGAAGTAGCACTGTGGGTCCAAGGGAACGGGGGTGGGGGTGGGGTGGGGGAATAAGTGACTATAAAGAGAAGAAGTGAGAACAGAGAATTTAAATAGTTCCAAGATGCTGAGCCCTGATGCAACTCATACAGGGAAATGAGTATTTTTGTGCAATGTCAGGATCTGAGCTATAGCCTAGAAAATTGTAGTTAAAAGCAACAGGTCCATTGAGACTGGCCCTAGGTAATTCATGAACAATAAAATCAAATTCAAGAAAGCAGGGTGAAGAAGGAAGTGCCAACAGCCAAAAAAAAATCACATACTGATTAATGATTCCTAAATAACAGTGGTCAAATTAATGTAACAAATATTTATTGCATACATACAAGATGCTGGAAGTACAAGAGTGAAGAAAACAGGAATCTCAGTTTCATGGAGCTTATAATTTCCTGCGATAGAAAGGAATTAATTCCATTCACATAGCTGTTAAAGCTTAAGTATTATCAATAAGCATAGGTATCTTTCAAATGCCCTGTACCTTTTCCATGTCATGTAACATGTCAATTTTAAATTCTATGGCAGATCACAAAGAAAAGTGACCCTTAAGAGCCGTTAGATACTTGCCTAATTTTAATTTCAAAGGCATGGCTAAAACTGAAAAACCTTTTTACTTCATGTAAAACAAAGAAAAAGCAAATGTGAACCAACCGCATGATCCAAACACAGCTACTTCCTACCTCAGCATATTTGCTCCATGAATCATTTATTCTTGTGGAAAGAAATAAGAGAAAATTTAAAGTCATAATATAAGAATATCAAGCAGAAGAGAAGAATATGAATCTGGTATGCTTAGAAAAGAAAATCCTTCCTGAGAAAGTCTATTTTAACTGACCAAAATCATTTTAGATAAGAGTATTTCATAATATTAAAAGGGTGGCAGGAAAAAAAAAATGGCACAAAGAAGTGAGTATGGGAAGAATAAGATGCAGAGTAAAGTGAGCAGAGGAGAAAAAGTTACAGGATAAATGTTTAGGTTACTGAATAATGAGTTAAATGTTGCTGACTAACCCACTGGAAACTGGCCTTGCACAAACTGAAAAGATAGAAAAAGGGATTTCTCAACAGTGATTAGAGGTGTTTCCCTGACAAAGGAACTGAATCATTTATTTAGTTATAAAGCTAGATTAGTATCTTTATAAAAGGTATCTTCATATAGACTATCTTGTAAGTGCTTCTGAATAAGCTCTAATGTTTTTGGTGATAAAAGGCTCATCCAGCTCACCTGGATTTTCAAATTCATGTATCCATCTCTAAGTGGAGATACTTGACTATCACCTGACAAACATTTCTTTTCTATTTAGTTGGTTGAAAAATATTATACATTGGAAAGTTGAGGGTTTTTTAATATCATTTTTCACCTACTGAAGAACTGAAGAAAGAGTGAAATTTCCTAATCGGAAAGCAATACTTTGCTTTCATGCAAAGACTGCGTAGGCAGTCTGGCAATTTGCTGTAATCCAAGGGACAAAGCGTCCTTCAAATACATATCTAGTAAAAATATTATCATTTAATTCCTGAAGTATTTGCTGGAAATCTTATGCTAAATCATAATCTAAGCAAACTGAAGCTTCACATAAATTCAGATGGCCTGGTCACTCAGAGAAAAAAAAAACCTAGATCTCAATACCTCCTCAGGGCATTACCTTTTTAAATGCATTTCCTTTGTAAACAGATGAAGTTAGGACACACTGGAAATGTTTGAAATAAGAAACTACACTGATGTATGGGTAGCACTTACTATAATAAGTTTTGATTCAATGTATTGATTTTTTATAATGTGTAGAGTACTTTCAGCATTATTATTTATCAACTTATATATAAAATCTGGCAAACATATTTTAGGTTTAAGATCAGTTAATTGACGTTTTCCTAGTGCTTCTATAATGTGTAATGTACTAACACCTGCACTCACACAAAGCAGAATGAACAAAACAAAATCTTGTTTTTAAAAAATATTCATAGAAAAGGGAGCTCTGAATTCTTGAGTTATGCAGAAATAATCATTTTGTTTCAATGATCTCCATCAACATCATTTAAAAACATAATGGTAGATTCTTATACCCCAAAAAATATGTTGACAATAAATGATGTTTTGTTGTTGATATTATTGTTTTGTTGATTGAAAGTATTTGAGCTCTCTCAGTATCATAAAAGTAAATGTCAGAGATCATTGCATATGTGGATGTAACAGGTATGAAAATTTGGTACCAATAAACTATCCCAGAACGTTCCCTGAAATGTTAATTTTTCACACACACACACACACACACACACACAACAAACACGCACACACACACACTTGTATGTACAGTGCATGTGATCCTAAATGTGTGATTACTTTCTTATAACTTACCTATATTCTAAAAGAGTAGAAAATTCTTAACTAGAGGTTGCAAAAAAAAAAATGGACTTTATTAAGAATACAACTGAATGTTCAGGAGTCCAATGAGGCTTACAAGAATTAAGAGGCATATCTTTCTGAAGGCTTTTCAGTCGTGGATACACTTTGAAATCACCTGACCAATATATCTGACAAACTTCTACTCAAGAGAACTGAGTAGGGGAGGGACTTTCATTTTCTTTCCTTTTCTGACAGTACAATCCATTCGATGATACCCAGAAAATATTTTTCAAACATATTTGTGATCTCTGGCACAAAATGTAATTTCTATTACATAAGCAGAGCATGCAGTTGTAAAAATATGCCCTTTCAGTTAACTAAAAAGAAACTTGAATATTTGTTGCTTCTATTTTTTGAACTTTTAATTAAGTTCTTTAAGAAATCTCTTAAAACCACTAGTTTAAAATTTTCACATTGAATGTCAGACATTTGGCCCTGAGACTACATTCCACGACTGCCCAGCTACTCCATGCATAGTGGCATCCTAATTTTGAAACTATTTCCTAAGAATCTCATGAAAACAATTTTATGAACCTATAGATTCTCAACAAAGTAAGTGAAACAGGATTCACAGCCAAATAGTTGTAAAAGACCAGAGGCAAAACAGCTGGTCAGATGCTCAGGGAAGAAAGTGTGTCTAATCAGCATACGGTTGCTATCAGGTTCAAGAGGGAATTGTGGCATCACTGGTACTCTCTATCCTTCTTGTTCCCAGTGCTACAGTGAATGCAAGAAGGACTGGTAAGGAATGAAGAGGCAAAAACAAGATACAAGAGAATCACAGAATTGTATAGTCAACAGGAGCCTTAGAGATATGCTCATTTAACCTCATTTTAAAGGTATAGTCATAACACATGATATTATTACATGACCTGCACATATCTTCCATGTCCCTCTATTCACCTCGGGCAGTCACTAGTGGTTTTTCCAGCATCTTCAGGTCAGCCTTATATCCCCACTATGACATTCTCAATATGACAAATGCCTAATTGGCTTTGAGATTTCAAAGATGTATCAAACCAAAAAGAAGCAAAGTTAATTAAAGCTTTATTAATGAAGAATAGTCTAAGATATTCTTAAATGAAAATAGCTACATGCAAGACACTAAGTAAAAATGTTGCATATATTATGTGTGCTGTTTTAAGATCTACTTCCATTCTCTTTACAGTATGTCCTGGATATTCATATCTTGAAATTTTGAGAGTTTTTAATGATGATACAGAATTCCATAGCATAGATTTGACAAGATTTTTCCACAAACCAATATGTATATTTTCATATGCCTTTGTAATTATGTCTTATGGATAAATAAAAAGAGAAATAACATCATGTTGAAATACCACACCTATTTCCCAATTCCCCTACAGAAATATACCAAGAACAAAAATGTATAAAAGCCCATTTCCTTGCATCTCTACCAAAATGTGTTTGTGTATGTGTTCACACCTATCAAATTTAACAAATGATCATTCATTCTTACTTTATTTTGCATTTATTACTGAGTTTAAATATTTTCCATATATGTGAATACTGACTATATTTGTCCTTAACAAATCATACACTAATGACCTTTGCCCACTTTTTTTATTGGGTATTTGGTTTTTTCTCTTTGATTTATAAGATGCCTTCATATATTAAAAGATATTAACTTTTTAAACATATGTTGCAAATTTTGCAAAGTTTTGTTGTTTTATGCTTTGACTACATAACTTGAAATAGAGATCCAGCTCCACCTTCTCCAATATTAACTGACCATATTCCATTTTCTAAAAATCTTATCTATTCTTTTCAAAAGCTTTTCTATAATATAGTAAAGTCTAATAGTTTCTAATATTTGTTTTTCTGTTATTCATATCTGTGCAGTTCTATGTCGATATTTTATTTAATTGTTTTCTTCCTTTTTTTCTTCCTTTCTCCTTTCCTTCCGTCTGTCTGGTTTTTTTCACTCGTGCACGTGCGCGCGCGCGCTCTCTCTGTCTCTCTGTCTCTCTGTCTCTCTCTCTCTCTCTCTCTCACTCACTCTTTTCCTTCTCTTTCTTCGTCCCTCTTTCCCTCTTTTCCCTTTTTCACTTCTCTGTCTCTTGTGATATCAACTTTTCCCTCCCATCTTTATTGTATCTTTCCTCTCCTTCTTTTAGTTCCTCTCGGATGTTTCTGCCAGAAATCTGCTAGTAATTCTAGGTGCTGTTCTTGATGGTCTTCCTGAAGTTCCAGTTTGGGGCAAAACACATAGAACGTTGCTATCCAATCAACCACATCTGACAGCTGCACCACACTGAAATATCCTACAGCTATCCCAATGGAATAGGTTGGAAGCGGGGAGAAAAAAAACAGAATCAAAGTTTTTTGGCGGCAAAGATCCATCTATATTAAATATTGTACAATGACAAGTTGAACAAATTCTGCCATCTAAACTACTTTTCATATGATGATTTAGATCAGTGTTTTGATGATTTTAGCTTTATAGAAAATTTTATTTTTTACTAATATATAATCCTCACTTCCTCCCCTCTTCCTGCTTATCCTTACTCTTCTTTGTCAAAATGGTCTTTACTGCTTTCTGATTTCCTTTTTTCAAATAAATTTAAATTCATTTGGCAGTGTCTCCTCCAAGGAAATCATTGGATATTCACTGTCAATATGCTAAAAGGGTACATCGATAGGAGAAAAAATTACACACTCTGTTACATAACAAATAATCATGAAGGCTTATTTTCTGCCTTTCAGTTTTTTGTTTCTTTTTTTAATCATTTGGGTTCCATGTATGTCTTGATAATCTTATTTCAAGGTACATTAATTAATTTAATAGTAAATTATTAAATGAAATAATTTTCCATTTGATTTTTATACTGCCATATGCGAACATTAATAATGTCCCTAGACAGCTTTAATAATTGAGTATCTTATTAAACTTTATTTCCAATAGTTGCTTAGCATATTATTCACAAATATAGTTTTACACTATTCATTACAATAGTTAAAATTATTAGACCGCTTCACTGTCTTATTGCATTACCAATAACATCTCAAATTATTTTACATATTGTGGAGTTCAAGATAATGGGTATCTTTGTTCTTTTTTTCACTTCATGAGGAACACTTTCAAAACCGATGTGATGCTTTATAATGGATTTCATAATATTGAAAAAATTTTGCATTCTTAGGATTAATCCTACTTGGTAATGCACTATTCTTTCAGTATGCAAAACTTCAATTTTAATATTTTACTTATTTACATATATGTTTATTTCAATTTTCATATGTAAAGTTGGTCAGAAATTTTCTTTTCCTTCATTATATTTTTCAGATTGTTATTATATTCATGTTGGATTCATAAAATGGATTGAGAATTGGTTATCTTCACACAGGATAATCACATACGATGTACTCTGTTATATGCCTAAGAATATTGGATATTGAAGCTTCTCCTTTTAATTTCCATCTCCACTTTTTTCCTTGAGAGCTGGGTGAATTTCCAGCGTTGGTTTCTGCTATAGACAATGTATGTGTCCCTTCAAAATCCATATATTAAAATCTTAACCCCAATGTGATGGTATTAGGAAGTGATTAGGTCGTGAGGGTGGAGCATTCATAAACAGGATTAGTGCCCTTGTAAAGATGACTCAGAGAACTCCCTCACCCCTTCGGCCAGATAAGGTTACAGAGAGAAGAGTCATTTATGAATTGGGAAGAAGGATCTCAGCAGACACCAACTCTGGCCTTGATCTTGGACTTCTTAGCCTCCAGAACAGTGCAAAAGGAACATTTGTAACTAAGCTACTAAGTCTATGGTATTTTTCTTACAGCAGCCCAAACAATTAGGACAATTTCTAATTGAGTAATTCTGCTGTATCTAATATACTTTATATTAGCTCCATTATTTTCTAACTTTATCTCTTGATGAGTTAAAATATGCTTTGAAAGTTTTTTTTTTTTTCAAGAAGGGAATATGTAAAGTTTATCCTCTGGGCCCTAACATATATGTAGAATATTTTTGGCCACTGTTGCTTTAACATAGAAAATACTATATATTTGAGTAGTTATATTTTCATCTACATTTCTTTAAATATTTTTTCAACATAGTCTGAAATTAACTATTGTACAACGGTCAAAAGTTTTATGTCTATTTATAGTTAAACAGATTGTACGCTTTAACATGCATTTTTTTGTTGTTGTTAGTTCATCCTTATGGAGGATGACACTTGATTGCCTAGTCCTGGGACTCTTAGTAGGAACTCCATTGAGAGATTATGTAGATTTCTTATTGAAAGTAACATGCTCGCATGTGTCAAATGAAAAATTTAGATTTGCCTATAATTTTACATGGCCAATTTAAAAGTTCTAAAGGCTTTAAAAGATAAGGAAAGTGGTCAGATACAGGTAGAATAGTGACATAGATTTTATTTCCATAACATTTATTTTCAAGAATGTGCTAGAGTCTCATTCTTTTCCTGGGTTTTGATTTTTTTTTTCTGTTGACTCCCTGCTCTACTTCTACTACTTCCAATACTCCCTGAGACCAAAATTCTATAGTAACAATAAAAACGAGATGATTCTAAGTAACAACTGCTATAATTATTCCAGTTCTAGATCTCTAAGAGAGTAAACTTTTGCATTTTCACATCTTAGGTTACTGTTTTTGTTTCTCTCCAGACATGATGCCAATGAGTTGAATAGTGTATATATACAATAACATGATTTATTATCTCCATTGATTTGAACAATTACATGGAGAAGTAAGTTGGTAGTACCAAGGAACTCTCTCAGATGTGTATGCTAAACTTTACTCTTTTACATAAAACTCAAATATCATTTCATCATCATTTTTACATTATAAATCCCTGCAAAAAGCTTCCACAGAAATCCCCTGAATTTGATCTTCATTTGCATGTGTCATTATACTTTCATTACCTTGGAGAGAAAGCCCCATTGTTAGGGCTACCAGGCATCAGAAATATATTGAACCCTTTGCTACCTTTGATAAAACTTCAACTATATCCTTGGCTCACCACAATTAGTGGTCAATGAATTCCTAAAATAGTCTTCCTCTCTCTCCATTAGACTTTAATGAATTATCCGTATTACTTTTAGTTTAGAAAGTTCAGATATTTCTACTAACTAAACCTAATACTTTCTCCTAAGCCATCACAATAGACTGCTCTTTGGTCAGTGAAGCCCTGTCTGTAACTGTTCTTACAAGTGAATTGTGGCAATGCCTGGGTTATACCTAGAGTAATATCTAGGCTCAGTGTAAGCTGGAAATAAGTTCCACAGTGGTATATATGAATCTGATGCCATGCATTACCTTTTCTGCCAAGTGAATGTTATCTGGAGATTTTCACCAAGTATTCCACAGCCTCGCTTGCCCATGTTGAATGTGATCCTCAAAGTGTGGTCCCCTGTCCAGCAGAATGAACCCCAGCATCAGCATCACCTGAGACCTTTCTGCAAATGAAAATTCACAGGTCCCTGAATCAGAAATCCTGGGGGTGGGATCCAGCAATCTGTTCCAGGTGATACTGATGCATGCTAAAGTTTACAAACACTGGTCTAAGTATTTGTCTGGGTTCCACACATATGTGTTTATTTCACCTATGTCAATGAATTTTTCTTCTCCAGATATTGGTAATTCTATCCTTTTCCAGACTGTAGCACTTGCTGATACTTTTCTCCTCCAATTTATCATATTCTCTTAGGTATCTGAAGGACTAGTGTTGGATACATACACTCAAGATCCCTTGAGGTCATTGTAAACACAAACTTGATGCTACATTATGTACTTCCAGGTATAAGAAATAAAAGGATGGCAGGAACCCCAGAAAAGTGGCTCTAATAGGAGGTGAATAGAGTTTTTAGCTTCCTTACAACTTAACTCTCCTATTAGTGCCTCTTTGTATAATTTCTTTCCTTGATAAGTCTCCAGTATTGTGATATCTTTATTATATTTTTCACCAGGATGTCTCCTGATAGGGAAATTATGCCTGTGATTATATTCCTCATTCTATTATTAGGGTGTGTGTAAACATATGTTTCCATTCCTTCATAATCCTAAGTGATGAGCTAAATGGATACATTGATCTAAGACTTCAAAGCTAAAATAAATCCAATAAAATAAAACATGAAAGTCAAGGTCAGATTTAAATATTGGTGCTAAAGATTACCAGCTGTGTGTTGATGGGTGAAATACTTAACATCTCTAAGCCTCTACTTTCTCAACTGCAAAACAAACAAAAACAAAAAAGTTGATGCAAAATTCTAGATTGTTGTAAGAATTCAAAATAAATACGTAAAACATCAAGACAGTAGGAATTTGATGCATTTTGGCTTTCATTACAAGGTTACTAAAACCTTTAATCTGTTACCACTATTAGATCTCCTTTGTGTTTAAAAGGGACATTCAACATTCTAATCCAAAGAAGTGGGAAAATTATATACCTGGTTTCAATTACAGGACCAGAGGAATAACTATTTACCTCTGCCTATCTGCTTATACACACACTCACACACATCTTTCACTATAGGACAATAATTGGTTTCAAAATGTTTGCTTATGGCCCATTAATTTCTGTTATTATTAGTGGGAAAACTCCAGTGTTCCTATTAATGGAAAAGTCATCATGCTGGTAATAACAATAACATGTGTTTGGAATTATATACCATAGATAACAATAAATTCTTTCTCTATACTTGAATAATAAACTGTAAAAGTTCCTAAACTAAACTTGGCAGTCTCTCAGAAGCAGGTAAATTATAGTAAAAACAGTATTAAAAACATCCTCAATATGTTTGGATGTAATTTTTGCACAAAATAAAGGTGAGATTCCAGGAACAAAGTTTGAATTTTGATGCAAACACATGAAGTCTAGAATAGACTACGCAGTAAGTGTTCCCGCACCAGGAAGAGAAATTGATGAGTCTACTTTACATGCATCCAAAGGCTGTAATCTGGCTTCAGGCCCCAATAGAGAAATACGTCAAATAAAATAAAGTAAAATAAAATAAAAATAAATCTTTGCAAAGTAAATATGGAAATATATTTGTGAAGGCTCAAATTACCAAAGTCTCAATAAGAACATTCATAAGAAAGCACTTAAACTTAATGATGTTCCTCCCATTAGTAGGATGATCCCAGGGCTGAACCAGGTGAAAGAGGTAGACCTAAAACCTTGCTTGGTAGAAAAATAGGAACATTAAAAAAAAAAAAAAATGCACCATTTTTTTATTAGTTTGCACATCACACAATCTGACCTCTGATGTTTCAGGCTAATATTTAACAATTTTTCAACCAACATTTTCTATCACCCTCTCAGCAAACCCCAAAAGCCATAACCTTTGGAAGATGTAATCAGAGAAACCTACCATCCCTGCCCCATGGTCCCTCCCAATGGAGTTTCTAATCAAGGGCACAAAGGTGAATCTTTGAAGGAGACTGACATTTAGAAATTGGAAAACAAAACAGGAGAAAATGCATAAGAATATCCAAGGCAAAGAAGAAAAGAAATAGCAAGGTTCATGGAAACCAATGCCAGCTATAACATTTTCAGGCCTAGGGGAAAAGTACGAGAGGAGATGCACCTATCAGATATCTAAATATCTAAACAAATCAAGCCGGTACCATATGTTTTAGGCTTTTTGTTACAATATCACCTGCTTTGGATAATAATTTCTATTTCATTTATCTATTGCCACAAACTACTCCTAAACTATGAACTTTAAACCAATTGTATTTATTTGCTCAGGATTCTGCAATTTGGGCAGGGCCTGGCAGGGCCTGTCATTTCCCCAGCTGGGGTGATCTGAATGGTTGGAAGCTGGTGGGAATGACTTAAATATTGTCACCAACTCAAGTCCTAGGTTCTTGCTGCTGGCTGGTGCCTCAGTTTCTGTGTCAGTTCGGTACTCCAGGAAGAAGACATTGAGATGGAGTTAGAATTGCAAGTGCAAATGTTTCTTGACTTACAATGGGATTAGGTACTGATAAACCCATTGTAAGTTGAAAATAGTATAAGCTGAAAATGCATTTAACACACCTAATCTACTAACGATCATAGTTTAGCCTAGCCTACCTTAAACATGCTCAGAACACTTATATTAGCCTACCATTTTGGTTAGTTGACCAAAATCATCTAACACCAAGAATACACTGATGAGTATCAGCTGTTTGCCCTTGTGATTATGTGACTGACCTGGAGATGTGGCTTGCTGCTGCCGCCCAGAATTTTCAGAGAATACTGGACCACATATCACTAGCCTAGGAAAATATCAAAATTCAAAGTACAGTTTCTACTAAAAGAGCATCGGTCTCACATTATCGTAAATTTGAAAAATCATTAAGTTGAACTATCATAAACCAGTGACCCTCTGTAAGAGGAAAGGGTAATGCCTGTGAAAGTTAAAAGGGAGAGGAAACTGAATGGGCAGAGAATTCATTCAGACCATGGTGCAGATTCAGCACCCATAAATGGGAAGGAGGTAGGGAACTGAATTGGGCAAAGAGAGCTTGTGACTTCAATGCACATCAGATGAAGTTTCAGTCAACCCAATGTGGGATTCCATAGCAAAGATTGCCATGTTGTGCAGAAATGGACAGACTCTAGAATCCCCACTTTGCTCAATCAATGGCTGAGAGCTCACTCAGAAAACCATGGCCTCATCTTGAACACTGAGGAAGAAGCTTCAGTTAGAGGCTCTCGGCTAACTGCACTCCTAACTGAATGGAAAGTTCCTTCTCAAAGGGCGTGCACCTCCAGGACTGCCACAAGAGCCTCCACGTGGCCTCTCCAGGTGGTTAGCTTGAGTTCCTTCCAGCACAGTGGTCTCAGACATGGTGGTTGGCTTCTCCTGAGTGCCACTTCTGCTATTTTCTATTGGTGAAAGCAAGCCAAAGGGCCAGCCCAGATTTAATGGCAGGGGATTAAATAAGAATGAAAAAACCAGGACACTCAGTTCATTGAGAGTCTATAAAGTAACCATCGACACTGGAAATGCTGACAGGCCCATTCTCAAACTTGCAGGACCTGACGCACAAGTTGTAATCAGGATCCTCATATCTCCCTAATTATTTATGTTTTAGATGGTATTTCTGTTATGTATTGAACTAGTAGACTACTAAAATATATTGTATTCTCCTATCTTGACAAATATAATCTCCTAAGAACCAAGTTCAAATTTGGAATGCTTATATTTCTCAGATTTTTAGAGTAGAATATTATGGTACTGGGAGACTAACTAGTCTCCAGCCCCCAGGCTGGCCGCATCCATCTCTATCGCCAACCCCAGCTTTCTCCAGTAAATCTTATCGCATATATGTCTAGTCCAGATAACATATCCAAAATCCATTTACCCACTCCTCCCTTCTCTTCAACTGAAAAAACAAAAACAAAAGCAAAAACTAAAAGCTGCCTTTTGGCCAGATCTCTGGCACAGTCTGTCTTTGGAAGAATGGTCTGGGGAGAGGCTCGCACAGATCCTGGAGGGATTCTAGGGACTTTACACCCGAGCAAAGACTAGAAGGGTACGGACGTGCTATAAAAGGGCAAGCTGCTTGATCTGCAAACTTCTTACCTTATAGAGGTTGGGGTCATGGCCAGAGGAGGGCTGTGAAAGTGGCAAACGCCAGGGCAGAAATCTCCATTGTCTGGGCAATACTGGCCAAAGAACTATAAATTGTTAAGAGTAGTGGAGTACTGTGAGACCTGATATCCCCCTTCCCTCTCACATTCTTCTTTGAAACACCATAACAACTCAAGTAAACACATGTAGAAAAATGTGCAGTGACTGGGCATTTTCTTACATCACGTAGAAAAGTTTGTAAATATGTTTTTGTATTTAAAAATATAAAAATATAAGTATTAAAAAATGAATAGCTATGGCTATCTGTATTGATCTAGAAATACAATATAAAATTGCATTTCAAAAGTATGTTTAAATGTGCAATGTGTATTTTGTCCAGTGTTTATAGATAGTGAAAGAAAACAAAACAATAACCTGAGCATCTGTAAATGTGTTTCTATAGCTTTGAGCACAGAGGGAATGAAGTAGTGACAGTTATCAGCCTATTAATTGATCACTACTTTTCGGGACTGGATCAGTAAAGAATGCAAGATTCAAAGAGGGAGTTTCTGAGCTTTTTCTCACATGTGTCTCTATCACTTGATTTATTAAAATAGACAAACTTTTCCATGCTTTAAAAAAAATAAGTCAAATAATTTAAAGTTATGGAAAATAGAAGTTATTAAAGATAGAATTGTTTTAAAGGTTGCTAAGGTGTGTTTAAAAGACACATTGTAGTCAAGGAGAATAAAGACTTTGGAAAGGTCATCAGATTTGGTGACTTAAAGATCACTGTACAATGTGATATTTGAACAGAGGAGTAAAGGTGAAAAATTGATAGAAACTTGAAAAGCAAGTGGAGAGGGAGTAAAAGAAGCGCTGTGACCATCCACTGCCTCTCTTCTCTCTTAATATATTACATCAGTGCTTCTCAAGCTATTTTGTAAATAATATCAATGGACATGCCTGAAATAAAAATAAAATACAAACCAAAACAAAAAATTGTAAGTGATCAAATTTCAGTTTGGGGGATATAGTTTTCATAGCATTAAAATAATAAAAAGATCTGAGAAACAGTAAATAATTTTTTAACTCTATTGAAAAATTTCCTGAAAATAACTTGGGCATAGATATGATCTTTCATTTTATTTTTCCACCAAACTTATGCAACCCTAACTGTATTATATTAGTTCTAAAAAAATTTGCAATATTCTTATGATTTTACTTAATTCTAAGAAAGCATGATTTGTCAAAGGTGACACAGGCAGAGCCAAGGCCATTTTATGATTAAAACATATTGTAGAGCAGTTTCACCATAATTCAAATTCTGTGAGCTTCTGTAAGGAGAAGAATAAGCTTCTATCAATAATGAACTGGCATCTCTTCTCAAATTGCTTTTAGGGTTCACTGGGTCTGTGGAAATTAAAGAGGCTGATGGTGACTTTAATAACTAATAAAACGACTAACATCTACACAGGTTTGCTGTGGAAATGACTGTTCTCTCAAGATTATACTTTATATGACAATTATAATTTAGAATATGTCTACAATATCTGACAAAAAACAAAATAGCAAAATTGAGGAAGTCCATCTTCAAAATAACTCTTTAAGTCACTACTTTACTGTAGGCTCTGAGGAACTCAAAGACTGGGAATATTTCCCAAAGGAGGATTATACTACAGAGAATAGAGGAATAAATATGAGTAACATTAAACAATCATTTGAAAAACAGCAGAAGTAAAACATTCTATAGGAACACCAATAAAAGGAAATTGGTTTGTTTTTTTTTTTTTGCAGTAAAAACGTTTAGACATACAAAAAGGTAAAGAAAAAATCCTATGTGTTTACCAACAAGTTTAAGAAGTAAAATATAGAAAATAAAACTGAATTCTCTACTCTAACTCATTCCTCACCCTTGCATCCAGAGGATGCCATTATTATGAATTTAGAGTCTATCATTTCAAGCTACCACATGTGAACTTGGCATTATATAAAAATATATATTATTTATCAATATACACTATTGTCTTGCATATTTTAAGACTTCTTTGCTTTTCTTTGCTCTATATAGTGTTTTTGAAATTCTTTTCCGTGCTCATGTACATAGACTTCTTTGTTTTGTTTCACTAGTGTGTATTTCATTATTTATCTAGAGTGTACACTTTATAATTTATTCATTCTATTTGTTGACATTTATGTTGTTTCCATGTTTACAATTTGCAAATAACACTAATAAGAACAATCTACCTTGTGTTTCCTTATGCACATAGCATGAGAGTATTTCTAAACTGTACAACTGAACTCATTTCCGGAATGTAAGGATACAGATTTTCAATATTACTATCTTCTGACAAATTTATTCCTCAAAAAATGCTATACCAATTTTCACTACCACCAGCTGTCTGAGAAAGGTCCTGTTGCTACGTATCTTCATCGACACTTACTGGTGCCAGAGTTTTAAAACTTCTGATTCCAATTTCTGAGTGTGAGTTGATTTCTCATTGTGATCTTAATTTGTTTATCTGTCAATATTACAATTACATGTATATAAGTTTATATAATTTATTCATTCATACTCATTCTATATTTGCAAACTTTTGGCTTTTTTGGTCCTTTATTCTTTCATTAAAATTTAGAGTAACATTTTCAATTTAGACAATGCATCTCTGTTGTGCTTTTAATTGGATTCATTAAATTTGTAGATTAATTTGGAGAGAATTAAGACTCTTACCACATTAGACATTATATCCTTGCACATGGATCTTTGATTATATATTTTCTATATATCTTTCCCAAAAGTTTCAATATTTTTTTCATAAGGACCTGAATGTCTTTCATGAAACTTATTCTTAGTGATCTAATAGTTTTGATTCTATAAATGTAATATGTAAATATTTGTCTTATATCTCTAGCTAAAGAAACTAGTAAAATGTTTTATAGTAGCTATGAGAGCAAGATTTCTTTTTAGTTTTAAAAGTTTTCATAAAAAAGTGTAAAATTTTAATTAATTCTCTAATTTCCAAATTTGAAAGGAAACAGTATCATTTTTTGTTAACATTGCTAACTTAATTGTATTCTGATAAGAGAACATGATTAGTGCTTAGTTAATTCTTTGATAGTTGTCAGGATTTGCCTTACACACAAGAAAATCCCACTGACCTCATGTATTATATAAATATCTAACCACTATGCTGTATAACTGAAACTAATAATACTGAATGTCAATTCTAATTGAAAAATGAAAATTAAAAAAAAATTAAAAATATAAAGTGATTTTTAAGACATAGTCTATACAGTATTTTTTAGCTTTTCTGTATCAGGAAAGTTTACAGTTTACCTACTAGATCATATTGCTGTGATTAAAGTCAAAACATTGATTTTGTCTTTTTGTATTGTACGTCAGTTAACAATATATTTTTAATGTAGAAAACCATCTAACCTCAATTAATAATTTTGTTTCTTCCTTTCCAGATTCCTTTTTGTCACTCATTAATATTTCCTTTTTGTTGAATAGATCTTCCAGTATAATTTTCAATAAAAATGCTTACAGCAGGCTTTTCTTGTTTTCTCAAATGAATGTCCCTATAATGCATTTTCCTGTTAAGTATGCTTTTTATCAGAAATGTGTTTGAATGTAACAAACATTATACTGTGTCATTTAATAGATATAATACTTTAAAAGTCAAAATGTTCTTGTTCATAATTTATGTCCTATAGAATCACAATTATTTGCATTTTATTTAGGATTCTTCAGTATATATATTTTAGCTGACGTTGATGTGCAATTTTCTTTTTGTTTGTTTTCTACTATTAATATTAATAGTGTGTGAACTCTGTAAAGTGCACTAGAGTCTCTCCTCTTTATGTGCCAGAAATTTTGAAATAAATAACTTTTAAATCTGTCTGAAGCCAAGGACCTCATGGCAATAATTCTTCGATAAATTTTTAATATACTTCATGGTTAGTGATATAATTATGCTTACTACCTATTCTAGCACCAATTTTGATAATTTATCTTTTCTTGAATAATGATTACCAAAATGAGGTTTCTGACTATATCTAATATTTTCTTTTCAAAAATTTTTCATATTTTTGGTTAAAGTATTTTTCTTATTACTATTTTGAATATTCCCTATTCTCTCTTTTACATGTGAGAACTAATTTTTTATTTTTAAGTAGCCAGAAATATTTTACATTGCTACATTTGTTTCCTTGTATTTCAATCTGCTTTAACAGTCATCAAATTTGTCTTCTTCATTACACTAAAATCATTAGTTCATTTTACTTATGTTTTTATAAGGAAAGCATTGAGCTTTTACTACAGTATTATTTCTCTTTTTCTACATTGTCAATTTTACCTGTTACTATATCCAATAAGGATTTCCATTTCAATTCTGCATTTTAATCTCCAAATATTTATCTCATTCAGCCATCTTCATTTTAGGCAGCTTCCTTTAATCCTTTTTATCACTTTATTCTTTGTAACCTATTGATGAATTACTGGTTTATTAGAAGTTATTGAGAACCCAAAGCAGATGCCTTCTAAATGTGTATAATTCTATTTTTTTCTCCTAAGCCATGTTATTATTTATCTGTTCTTGGAATATCTTGCTACTCTTTTTGTTATTGTTTCAAATGTTTCATGGTCTCTAGAATTTTTTCTCCTTTTTTCCCCTTTAAATTCATTCATCCTTGCACAAATAATAAATAGACTTAACAGTTCTTGGGTTCATCAACTATATTAGGTTAAGATTCAGTACAAACTAACCTCAAAAACTTAGTGGCTTTGGTGTTGTATCTAAAAAATCATAAAGCAATTTTTATGTACATGAATTTGACGAAGGTGGCAGAGAGAAGTCTTCTTTTCAGTTTTCTGGCAACTGACACTTCTAAATCTCTTATCTATGGATGTAGAGTGGGAGAACCTTTTCTCCTTCTTTTGGTTAAGAAAATGCTGTTTTCTTTCAGTGCCTGTTGTCCTGTTTCAAGACCTGGAGCACACTCTATACATAAAAGTCCTTCCAGGAGAACAGCAAATTATTAGATAGATATTTACTAAAGCTGGTCTGTCTTCACATATTTTGTTTTGTCTGTCCATTAACATTTCTAAGATAATGAGGATGAAACTATGGTTCCATTAAATAACTTCCCTCATAACCAAGCGAAGAAGAAGCTGCCTATCTATTTGGAGAAGGAGGAGGGCACCAATGTTGGGGTTGATCAAAATGAAGTTGCTCTAGCAGGGTGAGGAATCTGCAGGAGGGAAATCCTTGATGTGTCCCTTAACCAGGTATGGCTGCAGTGTAGGGTGAGAGGTCCTGAGGTATTTCAAATAATTATAAAGATGAGATTTGCTAATTATCCGATTTTAGAGATGAGGGTGGAACAGATTTCAGCTTTCTAGGCTAGGCCTGTTGGATTTGTAGAGATAGAAAAAAGATTTACATACGAATATAATTAGCAAAATGTTAGAAATTATATTTCAAAAGAACTACCACTGTCTTCAAGGCATCCACACTTTGATAAGGGAAAAACACAACTCTAGAAATAAATTCAAGGCTGTTTGAAGTGTTTTCAGAGGTTCTGTATAAACATGCATTGGGGCTCCAAGGAGGTAAAGATGATATCCCATTGGTAGCTCTCTGTGGAGGGGATTTAATTTGAAAGTCACATAGAAGAACTGAACCCTGTTTATTCCTCTAAAGCCTTTAAACTATTTGGATAGACACAAGATTTCTGAGCAAGGGATTTGGACCCTGAAGAGTACAACAGGAAAGTAAGTGACAGACAAAAGTAATTGCCTGTGAAAAGTCCTTCTAGGGTAGGAAGTTGTATTTGAGAAAGACTCATTTTAATTCAAACAGAAAGAAAAAGAAAACAAAGCAGATGAGTCCGTAATGATAGACTGGAGTCATAATGCTGAAAGCCTTCAATGTCACAATGAAGACATTAACTTTAATAATGTCTCATATAAAGAGTTTTTGATCACAGTATTGAAGATTGAGAGTGTTATTGGACTAGAGATGTATAATTTGAAAACTTTCACAATAGCAGTGGTTGAAAGCTATCCATCTAAAAATAAGAATTGAAAGTATGGAAAAAGATGTGATTACATGGAGAATAAATAAGTACTTGTGTGTGTGTGCGTGCGTGTACGTGCACGTGCAAGCACCATCCTTCCAACCACATGCATGTAATTCTTGTATTTGGGGGAACTCATAACACAGATGGACTGTAGTGACATCCTCAGCTTCTCATGGGACAGAGGTGTGTGTATTTGTTTGTGTGTGTGTGTGTGTGTGTGTGTGTGTGTGTGTGTGCGTGCGCGCGCGCGCGCGCTCACACTGACCTAAAGGAGGTAAGATTTATTTTGTTGTTTAAGGTATTTCTTTGTTGTTTATTCAAAAATCATATTCTGGACATACCTAGAATTTGTTCTCACTGTTTTTTAAAAAATCAATATGTTAAGGTAATTTAAACTAGGCAAGATTTAGGGCAAATACAGAAGACGTGTATTCAAAGAAGCAACACTGCTTATTTGAAAAGAAGGTTAATAACATTACCAAACTCAGAATATGTTTCTAAGGGGAAAATTATAAAAGATAAATAGGGCTCTTTAAAGCCAAATAAAATTAAAATTACCCTTACTTTTTAACTAGTTGAATTGGATTGTTTTCAGTGTATAATCAAATTCTATACTATATTTTAGGCCTTGTGAAAGCTCCATTTACTTTTAGATAAGAAGAAGAAAGCAGAAGGTAGCATAGTTGAAAGCACTGAAATAGTAATTAAAGAGTTTGCTGGTGATCTTAAGGGTTACTGTATCTTCAAAAAGAGTGTACATTATTTAAGGCACAAAAAAAAATCTACTTTTAGGTGCCAAAAATTCTAAAAACAATTATTATATTAGAAAATAATTTACTCCCAATTACACTTCACTCTTTATTTCAGGTTATTACTCATCTGTCTCAATGAAATTTTTAAATTTGTTTTTTAAAAAAAGATCTTCTTTCCCCTTTCCTTCACATAAATGTCATACTTTCTTAATATAAATTCCGAAGCATTAACATTATGGTTTACCATCCTGGCTACATAAAGTTTAAAGAACCATATTTTTACAACAAAAAAATTATAAGAACACTACAACTTGCCTTTTTTTTTTTTTTTTTTTTTAAAGAGAGAAAGATGGCACCATTATCTTGAATTCCATTAAATGATTCTCAGGGAACAAATGAGAGAATTCCATGATGGAAAAGGTAGAAAGTTCCCTAGTAATGGAACACATGATCACCACTCATTGGGTACAGTTCACATGGGACAGAGAAATGGATGAGGAATCCCCAAAAGAGGCAGCATAGAAAAAAATCACTGAGATTAGAGTATACAGATATTAGAATTTACTAAGAGGAGAATTCATGCCAGACTTGAAATGTTCTTTAAAAACGAAGTAGTAGCAAAAAGATGCCATGTTGGAGGTTTTAACAACGGCTTACAAAAATATTACCATGAAAAATATGAACATGCAGCCAATCCATTTTTCATGTAAGGTTCCAATTCGCTCTCAGTAACAAAGAAAACAAATACGGCCAAAATCCGTCTGTGGATTGCAAATTAATAAATTCCAAAAGTTTGCTTAATAATTTAGGGCATATTTTCTAACTGTAAATGGATTAATCCCTGCATCACTTCTGCAATAAAATGGGTGGCTATCTAAAGATAATTTTTCCATTTTTTGTATTTGTATTAAAATACTGCCAGAAAAGAAAGAATAACCCAGAAAACCACAGTGTGCAGCTCTACGGGTGCCAAGTTATTCCACTAATGGATTTGAAACAAAAAAAGAAAAGCAGCCCTCATGTTACTCTCCAGGCTATTCACCATTTTGAATAAGTACACTAAAATGAGAAAAGGAAGAAGGTACTTGTTCTTTCTTAAGAAAGTCAGCACCATCTTAAATTCTGTAGCTGCTTTTACTTTAAATAAAAATAAGGTTTTGCTTATAATTATTTACTTATCTTTGCCCTGTATATTTAAAACTTTAATTATTCATGTGGTAATCCTTTTTTTAATAAAGCGTTGAAAGGAAGGGGAGAAGCAAGTACAAATAAAACACTTCTTGAATTTAAGAGGCCGTGACCTTGTTCTAGTTTTTCACTTCTAAAGGTGAAAATTAGGACTTCAAACTATTTTGGTCTAGGCTATACCAAATAGAGTATTAACATAAGGTCAAAAACAAATTCAAGAGTTGAAATATATAAGTAAAATTTAAATTCAAAGACAGGCTCCCAGATAAATCATGGTCAGGTATAAAATAAACTAAAATACATCTAGATAGCTTTCTTGTGTTTTTAAATAATTAAAAGGTCAATGGCAACAGATGGCAATTAATGTTGACCGAACTCACTTTTGAATTATGTCCTGTTTCTGGTAAATCTCAAGGTTTGTCATTCTTTTGGAAAGAGTCCCTCTCTTTTCTGTAATTGACTAGCCTTTGAAAAGTCACTCTTTTCACACTTCACCTTTCCATTGTTTCTACTTGGCACCTTATCATGCCGAACCAACCTTGATATCTATCCTTGATGTCCAAGAGAAAAAGGTACCAATGGCTGAGAGGGTGGAATTTTACATCCCCAGTAGGAACAGACATTACCAGACCCCCAAATAAATATAAGAGAATGTGCCAGTCCTCAATAAAAGCATGGAGACTCAATGTCCTGTTTGATGGTCAAACAGTACCTCTCGTGAGAGGTTAGAGTTACTTGTACTAGGACAGGTGTTGTTGAGAAGTTAGAGTTACTTGCACTGAGATAGGAGTTGGTCCGAGGAGAGCTAAAATGACACCAATAAACACTTCTGCTTGTCTGGATTTTATACTATATAAGGCACACTATCACATTTGTTTTCACAATATTAGATTGTGATCATTGACCATTCTGGTGACAGGATAGTATAGAAGCTCAAAGTGGGCTTCAGAGACAATTTTTTGGATTTATATCCAGGTTTCACGAATTACTTACTGTGTGAACAAAGTCAAGTAATTTAAATCATTTTACTATGTTTAAAACAGAAAAATTATCTTCTCTGGATAGCTGTGAGAAGGATATGAGGTATCATATTAAAGTCCTTAGCACAGGGTCTGACACATAAGAAGTGACTTTTACATGGCAACCTTCATCATTATTACATAACTAAAAATTTTGAAAGCATAATTTAATGCTTATATTTTGTGTATACTATAATGTGTTTGTTTTGTTATTAAATTTTGAAGACTTATGCTATTTCCAGGCATTCACTGTTACATATATTACTGCAATTAACCCCTCAGTTGCCTCATGATTATTTTCCTAAGGCAAATTCCTAGAAGCAGAATTATTGACTCAAATAAAAATAAACATCTTAAAATATTTTGTTATTTGTCAAATTGCTTGCTTGAAAGGAAAAATGAAATTTCAGTCATTTATATTTCTCATCTTACCTTAGGAACATTTTCTCTGGTGCTCTCAAATTTGCAAGTGAAAATTATATATGTTGTTTTTATTTGTAGCACTTTTATGATTGTTGGGGTTCAATGATTCTTTCAGTTTTACTTCCCATTCTATATTGATGTATAAGGTTGTTAATTCATTTTTAATTAACATTTTTTCTTATTGATTTGTAAGTACAACCTTTATATTACGAGCTTTTATTCTATTTGTCATATTTAAGTATGATTATTTCAGTTTTTAATTTTGTATATGATGCTGCTCATGTTGAAGAGTTGTTAAATGTTATAAAGTCAAACTGTCTTTCTTTCCTAGTATCATACAATGATTTCATAATTTGAAAGTCTTTAGTATATCCAGATATAAATGATTACATAAATATTAATACATTTATTTTTATATTAAACACTTCGATTCATCTTGAGTAAGATGACATAGTGAAAAACAAAAAGATAACTTGATTTTATGTAAATGAAATTTTTTTCTATATTTGACATGGGATGCTTAAAAAAACATATTAGTATGCTTTATATGTTAGTATTTCTAACATTCTTTAATAGCAAATGTGTCTTCATGATGTGTTTTCATTTTCGGTAAGACAGTTTTCCTTTTTGTTTTGTTTTGTTTTTACTTTTAAGAATAGTATCAGATATATTTACCTGTTTATTCTTTCAGCTAATAACTATAAACATGTGAGGTGATAGATGTGATAACTAAATCATTTTGCAATATATACATATATAAAATCACATTTCACACCTTAAACTTACATAATGTAATATGTCAATTTTACCTCCATAAAGCTGGAAAAAAATCTGGTAGAAGATATGAAGCAAAAGAGTGAAATAAAAATAGACAATATTGATGCTTTGTCGTCTCATAATATGATACAAATCAAGTATTTTTTAAAGCTTCAGAAAGTCACCTTTGCCACAACAAAATGTGTTGATTTTTACTATTATAATCCCTGTCAGGCTATGAAATCAGTATTCCCAGCAGCACAGTCATACACCTACAATTTTGTGAAGTGGCATACTTGTCTTTAGTCTGATGAAGGATGTTAGTTCTAACACAAATTAGTCTCGATTTATGAATTATTCAACAGGACATCACTTGGGGACATTGGAGCCCTATAATTATCCTTTCCTAGTATCAACCACCATTTTGGACCACTGTGCTGGAAGTCCTCACACTATCCACTCACACTCCACACTCTCAATGTGGCAAAATTGCCTAAGTATGTAGGGACTCAGTAGGAACTAACATATAATTCATCACTCATGGAATCCTATGACTTTTTTCTTCAGGTTAAGTTTTGCTTCTTTGACTGGTGTAGACTATGTTCTGATAATCAACCTCCTTCTCTTCAGAAACATTGAGGAAAAATTAGATGTGCACAGTAATTTGATAGTGAAAATGCAATTAAATCAATTTTCTTGAGCAGTTCTGATTTTGAAAGCACTTTACTAGAACCTGAAAGTACAAAATTAAATAGTCTTGAAAAAGAAACTCCTAAATCTTACATTCTCACTAAGATACAGACATATGAAAATTTTATACACACACACACACACACACACATACACAACATGAAGAATTCAAAAGTAATTTATGGATAAATTTCTATTATAGTATGGTGGGGAGAAATTCTTGAAGACTATGGTATAGATGTCATATTTAATATGTGTTAAAAAGAAAGTTTACAGTGCAGAAACTCAAGGACATATGGCTAAGGAAAAAATGTAAGCTAAGACAAAGCAGTAAGAATGTATAATTCATGATAAAGAAGAAAGAGAAGTTGAATAGTAGAGAAGTATGTATAAACATGAGGCAGAGTCAGAATATCCTTAAAGGATGTTACTATAGAAAGTAATTAAAAAATAATAACAACAACCCCAAATGGCTTAAATAAAAATGGAAATTTGCCTAATTAAGAACAATATCAAGCATTAGTTCTCACTTCAGAAGTAGCTGGATTCAGAGGTGCAAAGGATTTCATCAGGACTCAATCACTCCCATTTATCCCTGGGTTTATTTTCTCTTTTTGGCTCTGCTCTCAGACATACTATTGCTTTGTGTTTTTAGATGGATAAAGAAGTTCAAACCTGGACTGGTTTCAGATGCCACACCTACAGGAAATGGTAGTACTTCTCTCTTTCAGTCACTCTAGCTCATTATTTCTCGTCTTCTTCACTATAATTTCTATAAAAAAACTTTTAACATATTTTTTTCCTAATTGTCCCACTCCCAAGAAATTAAGGGATAGATTTTGTCAGGTAGAGTTGAGCCGTGGTGTTGAATTTCGGGGGGCCACACAACCACTGTAATATTTAAGATTTTCTCAACCCTTCAAAGACCAATCATCATGGCCATTTGCTAATTGGCCAGGCCTGGATCATGCACTACCCTACAAGTAAAAATGTAGTCAGCCCCACATAAACAAAACAGGTGTTGGAAGAATTGTGCAACAAAAGAAATTTACTATACTATGTTCGAGAGAAAATATTGATGCAGAGTAGGGGTTAAAAAAATGAAAAATATAAAGATTCATCACATCTGGGTTCTGAGGTGGAATAAGTCCTTAAAAAAATGAAGGTCATCACAACTAGGTTTTGAAGAAAGACCTCTTTATGCAAAGCCACCGTCACAAAGACTGAATTGAATAAGGGAATGACTAGAAGCAAGCCATCAGGATATTGTGATAGGTGATATCAACAGAGGGATGATAAAATCAGGGGTACAGATAAGAGACAATTTTAAAAAAAAAAAAAAAGAGAGGAAAAGAAAGCAGGAGCTCACTAAAACAGAATCAAAAGGATTTAGTGATCGATTGACTATTAATAAAGGAAATTAATATTGGCAAATTGATAAAGAAAAAGTGGAAGCCAAAGCATATTGGCCAACTGAATGGATGGCGATGGCTTTGATGAAGACAAGTCAGGAAGAGTGAATGAAGGTTCCAGGGAAATAATGACCTGTTTTATGGATATTTCAATTGCCCTTAGGACCTACAGGGAGAGATGGCCATTAGGCAGCTGGAAATTCAGGTCTGGCTATTAAAAGAGAGACTTCAAAGTCAATGCTTATATTAGGGAGACAATGACCTATATAGATGGTATTTGAATCCGAAGAAGATGAGATACCCAGAAGATAGATTATATAGCATACAATGTCCAAGGACAGAACCTTAGGGAAAACACTGTCTGGGGAGAGACTAAGGATTGATGAGAAAGAGGAGTAGAGTCAGCAGTCCACAATATCAGGGGATGCTAGGGAGAAGGGTAATAAAAAATGGAAGAAGCTGTTTCAGTGACAACTGTCCAACATCACAACAGTCTGAGCTCAGACAGGGTTTTAAATGAAGCAGGCCTATGCTAATATGTCAGGTGCATTAATGTGATTAAGCAGTAAAGCAAGAATGAAACATTTAAGAAACCAAAGGTAGATTTTTTTCCTCAATAAACCTAAAATTAAAAAGGAAGGAGAGTAACAGTAATGGAACTAGATGCTTAAGAATATTTATTTTGGAGTTATACAGGCCTAAGTTTGAGTCTCATTTTTGATCTTCATTCAGATTCTCTAAAACTCAGTTTGTTCATCTATAAATGGGACTAATAATAGTATTTACCCCACAGGATTATCTTAATGATAAAATTGAATAATTAATGTAAAATGTTCCATAGAGTTTCAGTACATTCGGAGTACTCAATATGTCTCAGCTATTATTTTTTTTAACTGCAAGGAAGAATTCTGACAAAAATTGCAATACTGAAAATGCTAAGGGTGGAGAATAACTGACACAGCAAGGTGCAAATTGAAGGAGACAAAGATTGCATTGAGTGCCCAAGTGGATGCAAGCTTTAAGTAGGATGAAATAAGATTCTTTATCAAAGATAGAAGTCAAGAAAATGGATGAACACGCAGGGAAAATTTGATGTGGAAAGCAAAACCACGAAGAGCGCAAATATCAGATAACCCTGACAAATCAATAACGAATCAGAGAAGTTTGTCTCCAGAGTGAAGAGAGTTAGGTCAGAGGCTTGAGGTAAAAGGAAACTCATAAAGCTAGAGATGTAGAGAATAAACTAGGAGACAAATTAAAGTTGAGTATAAGTGTTTCTGATTGATAGAGGAGCCAAGATGAATTAGCACTAAATGTATTGGTGGTCAAATAAACTGGCCCGCTGCCTGACAGTTTTCAGCGATATTTTGGAAGCAGCAAGCAGAGCAACAGATATTAAGTAGCAGGAATTATCCAAGATTAGGTATCAACAACACGAGACTGAAAAAAGAAAAGATCCCAAGAAATCTCAAATTTTTGAGAGAAAGGAATCATAGCCTATTGGACTTGAACATTATGGAAATAAAGAAGTACTGCATATGAAATGAAGTACCATGTAAAAAGACAATGGTTAGGAAGCTGGAGGTCATAATAAGGATAAAGATAAGAACCATGAGATAGTAAGGAAATAGGAGTTTGGTAGCTTTCATCAGAGAATAAATATGCAGAGGTTAAGTTCTCTAGAATGTTTTCGTTTTAAATAAAATACTTTGCTTCTTAAAATCATGTCTTTTCCAAAGAGGTTACCTTAAATGCCTGCAGCACAGGCTTTTAGAAATCGTTCCATTTCAGAAATTATGCCAAAAATTAGCACAAAGCAAAAGCTAAATTTATAACTATCATGCAGCTGCCTAATATAAACACCATGGAGAACAATAGATGGCAATTTTTTTAAGGGCTTATGGAGAAAAGAAGGCCAAAAACCCTATTTTTAATGTAATCTTTATATGTAAAGACCTTTACTAAGTTTTGCAAATTTATCTTTAGCATTAATTAAATTAGCATAGCGACATAACTGTTTAATTCAAAAAAGCTCTTCTGAATAGATATTCATGTCTAAAAAAGTCACAGCAAATAATACCTATAGAATACTATGCAATGTTAAAATAGTTTTTCTATGAAAGAGACAACAGTAATTCCAAAATTTGGACAAAATTAATACAAATCACTTTTTTAAAAAAGAAAGCAATACTGAAAAAGTTTCAGGCAAGCTATCAAAAAGCCATACTGAACATTAGAAATGATGCTCTTCAAATGCCAGGAATGAGGATATTTCAATAAAACTCATACAGATATCAGAGTAGCACGTCACCTCAGAGATCTCTTTGAGAATATGATAAAAAGCCATGGATCTTCTACTTCATGTAGAAGAAAATGTAATTAAGAACAAGTACAAATGTGAGCTCACAACTTCAGGGATCTGCAGATTTCCTCATAGCTCATGGGCTCTAGTTTGTGAATCCTTGAATATTGACTCACGATCTCCTGTGAAAAGCTATGCTCTGCTCCTAGGAAGTAGCTGGATGATGTCCTATGAAAATATCAAGAAAATTCTCTAATTCAAAAGGACAAGGAACAGATGGGGGATTACAAGGCCACAACAAGTACAAAGCTGATATCCTAGACAATTTTTTTTTTTTAATTTGGACGTGAAGGAATTGGTCTTGAAGTTATTTCAATTTCTGACAGATTTTTTAAATGACAGCATTTTAGTTATCTATTTTTCTTTAAGAGAAGCTATTGCTATCACATAGATTTTAACATGAAATATCTTTCTTATAATCAGAACTGCCTTCAACACAGGCAAAAGGGACTCCTGCCCTGGGCACCGTTTTGGAGGACCCTTCATATCACAAAACACATGCACACAAACTTATTTGAAAGAGTGTGAGTGTGCTTCATGTAGGATCTGATAGTCTGCACATTCTCAGCATCCACTCTCATGACTTAACACTGATAAGATCCCATGGAAAATGGTTCTGCGCATCTCTTTATGTTTTTGAATCTAAAGGTGAGTCTTCTTAAATGTCATCAAGGTTTGTGGGTTGCTCTGCAGCTAATATCAGAGATGAACACTGCTTTAGAGCTCAAAGAAGATTTAAACGGGATTAATACTCCATTAAAGGAAAAGACAATTTAACTTGTCCCAAACACTTTCTTTCAGTTGTTATGAACACAAGAAATTCTAGCCTAACAGATCATTTCCCCAGTATTCTCAGAATACTAGAACACACTGAAGTGAGAAATTTTATTTTTATTAAAATATTTAGAATGAATTAAATTTTTTAAAATTTATTTTAAGATGTCAGTTTTCTTTAAAGAATATTATTTTGTCCTTTAATTTTAATAGGTAACTTTAAATAATTTTAAAGGAAAGTAACTAATGATTTCATATGAATTATTTTTATATATATTTATATTATTTATAAATAAATAATATATTTTAATATATTATTTATTTATATTTTTTGTTAAAACACATTTTAATTTCACGAACTTTCAATATAATTATTTTTAATTTTTAGATTGTCTCTTACTATAACTAAAATTAATTATAACAATATAATTAAGCGTTTTACTGAAATGAAGCAAGATAAATCAATTTATGGAAAAATGCAATACATCATGGTATGTGGTTTAGCACATAAGCCTCTGATTTTTAGAACTGTTTCAAAAATTTTACTTTTTATTATTATTTAATATATAATTTACCCTTTGGGGATTTCTTAATCCTAAATTTCCCCTTATCTGATACAAACAATTCTCATCTTCCTTCTTTTTTTTGCCACTTTCTACTATATTCATACTACCACTTTATTATCAACCTTTCTTTATCATTTCAAATGTGTTCAATGTAAGTAACATACATTTCTTTTTAAAACCCTTTCTACAAGTCTCTGCATTTTAATGCAGGAATTCAGATATTTGCCTTTAATATAATGACAGATATTCTTTATTTTAATCCTTTTAACTTGCTTTATGACTTATTTCAAGTGTTGTTTCCTAAATTTTTCCCTCTTTCTTGTATTTGCTGGTGTTAACAATTTTACTATTCTTTTCACTCTTTCCCTTGCTAAATTGCTTTTCTATTCCTTTAATGGTTTCCATTTCGTTAATAGGTATAGTCCTCTTATTGAGTGTCTCAATACTACTAAAATTAATTTTTTTAAAAGATCATTATATCCTCTACCTATGCAAACTGTTTATCCCATTTTTATTCATCACGTCTTTTCTCCAATTCTATTTCCCACATCCCCTAACAAAATCCGATCTTTAGAAAAATTTCTTCCTCCCTCAACTCATAGTTGTTGTTGTTGTTGTTGTTGTTGTTTTTAACTGAAATTATTTAGCCCATTTAGGTCTGAGCTATTACTAAATTAGTTATATATATTTTCTAGAGTCCTTCATTCTCACCTACATGTCATGCATTCCCAGGCCATATATCTTTACCCATATCATACATACCATTTTTCACTATTATTTTACTCTATCTTTCCCTAACTTGTGCTAACTGTTGTTATTTATACTCTTAAATACTTTCTAGGACAGGGACATAGAATATATTATATCCTTAATTATTTATATCCTTAATTATTTTTATTTTATGTAACAGAGGAAAGACATCTTGACAGGATATAGTAATATTATGTTGTAGTACTTTCTCTCTAAAGTCTAGATTCCATCGCACTCTCCTCTTTCTCACAATGCAATAAAAGAAAAGCACAATAAGTCTGACTTTTTTAGGAAATTTGACTGGACTTCACAGAATTTTATAAGGTTTCCCCCTTCATCTCAAACATTGCGAATTTTGCTAGTCTACGCCAGCCTTTTTCACCAATCCAGCCTTTTTAATCTGTCTAATCTGCTCATTTTTTTTCATTCAGTGATATTTTAGTCTATTATTTAATTTTTGTCTTTCCTTCATCTATCTTTTTCTCTCTCGCTGGAATACCATTATTTGCATACAGTATCTGTTGGCTACATTTTCCGATTCTCTTACAAACAGTCTCACATGTTATCCATCTTTATGTTTTATTTTTCCATATGCCCAACTATTCAGTGATTTTCTTCAAATCTTCTAAATTATTAAGATCAGAAATATTTTTAAGTTCTAGATAGATATTCTTCACACAAGCACTTTTTATCATTTTTAATTGGGTTGTCACCTATCTTTGCTATCAGCCCTGGCTAGATGTTCTGTTTGTTCTGCTCTGTGTTTCTTATTGCTAGGGCACCTTCAATGGATTTCTATTTTTCCATTTTCTGTCATTGGGTCCTGTAGGACTGTAGGTGACCACAGTCTTAATGATGGTGGAAAGTAGGCAGCCTCTACCTTCACAGCCAGGAAATATAAAAAAGGTCTCTGCAGAGGAATCCTTTTGGTTTGGGTCTTCCTGCATTCTTAGGGGTAGGAAAGACTTGCCCAGCCTCTTCGTGGCTTACAGGGAGGTCTGGCACAAACATTTGGGATTACTCTCAATTGTCCCACACCCAGGGCTCACAAGTTTCCATGGGTCAAGCTTTTCCTAGGATGTGCCCTTTTTAGTTCCTTGCTCAGGGCTCTCGACTGCTGGTTCATAGGGATGTGCCTGGGTTATAACTGAGAAAACCTTTCCTATTATCTCTGATATTTATAAGAGCCATGGTTCAAGATAATAGGTAAATGAGAGTAGGGAATGGAGCTAAAAATGGGGAAGTGCTGGGTGGTAAGATCTGTCCACCCTCTGTAGCTTCTGATCATTAGCTGATTGTGTGTATAATGCCTACATATTTACTTATAACAACCTTCTAGACTTTAAACCTCAGGAGTACAAAAGTGGGAGGAAGAAGAGGAAGACTGAGTATGGAATTTAGCCAAAAGATGGCTAAATTTCTTATTTTCAAAGGAGGGAGTATAGTGTTTTATTCCTAAAGATGATTAAAAATAGATTTTTTAAAAGCAAAGCTAACCCAAAAATTCTACACAGCAATCTCATTAATGGATGTGATGCAAAAATCATACAAAAATAATAAATTGAATATGTTTGTTAATAGAAATAGCTGAAAACCTTTATTATGTATTTACAATGAGTAAGGCAATCTGCTAAGTTATAAATATGAATCATACCCCAACTGTCTAGAACTAATAAGATGTTTCAGTAAGGTATCCATTTGTAAAATAAATATACAGAATTTAATGTCTCTTCTGTATACCTAGAATAGGTTTTATAACATAATGGAAGTCCATTTATAGTAGCAACACAAATAAAACTAAAAATAAATATCAGAAATGTATACAAGTTAGATGAAGAAATATACAAATTTGCTAATTAAAAGAAAAAATAAAATGGAAAAATATTTCAGGATCCTATGAGCAGTCTCAGTATTCTAAAGATTTTCAGTTCTCCCCAAATTATCTATATATTCAGTGCAACTCTTGACAAAATCTCAACATTTTTTATGAAATTTGATGAGCTAATTCTAAAGTACGCTTGGAAAAGAAAATATAAACTATAGCAAGAGCATTTGGGGAAGAGAGATCTTTTGCTGCCCCCAACATACCTTGACCTCCACTCACCGTAAGTGTGATCTCATTTCTGCCTCCCCGTTTACTTACCATCACCATTAACTATATACACTGAGCATGAGACTAACAAAGCAGTCATTTTAGAGACAATGAAACATAATGATTAAAAGCAGAAATCCAGTAGCAGGCAAGCTACCAGAATTTGAATCTGAGCTCTACCATCTACCACCTGTGTGACCCTAAGCAAGTCATTTAACCTCTCTGTGCATCAATTTCTTTCTCCATAAAATAAAAACGAGAGTTATTATAATACCCACTTTGTAGGTTCGTTGTGAAGATTAAACAAATGAAAATGTAAAATTCTTAACACAGTGCATGCCACAGAGGGCTGTATAATGATTAATTATGATTATTACGAAGGGAAAGAAAGTCCACATGTTTTGACCTTAAGTTTTATTAGAAAACTGTCCCAGGAATTTTTAAGCTTGGTATGAAAAATAAATTAGTTGGAAAACTCCACTTCAGTACTTTTGAATGTGGTTAGGGGTGTTAGGGGTGTTGAATAAACCTTTGTTCTTATTTTAGTGGAGAGAGGGGAGCAGGTGGGAGAAGCCTTTGAATTGCTCATTTAGTTTTACAATAATAAAGTGAAAAATCTATCCTAAGTGACAAGTTCCATAAACCTGCTATAAATCTTTATATATTTGATACATGTAATGTAAGCTGATAAAACTGGGCCATCTTGCCCTCTTTTAACACCAGTCCCAGTGTCACGACGGAACAAAAAATAATCACGTTTTTTTCTCTAAAGGCCTAGCAGTTCTTAACATAAAATGTTCTTGAGTGGTGGCACAGAGAAAATTCACTACATAACATAGGGCAAAATTTCCTAATCATCATCATTATCCATCTCTTTCCTGAAAGCATCATACCTCGTCGTACTTCCATAATCTCCTTTTTCTCATTAACAGTCAAGACACAATGACTCACTTTCCTTTCAGTCTCTAGTTCCCAGCTGCAAAGGTAGGTCAATTCTCCTTCCATTCCTCCCTTCTGTTTCTCCAAGTTAATTCCTAAAGTATGGGGCTCAATTTTGCCTCTTGAAATTTGGCTTGATCTAGTAGCTCCATTCATTATACAACAAGGGGAAAGGCTGTGAATACTTACACTTTAATTATTGAGTGTGTCCCTGTCTTACATAAAAAGGTGTGTCCATTGTGGTCACAGATCTTGTCTGTGAGGCTTAGAAAAGTTCAGAAAATTTCCCAAGGTCACCCTGATTATAAGTAGCAGTAGAGCTGAGATTTAAATTAAAGGAGCCTATTCTTACAATCCCCTCTAAAAGATATTTTACTTATAATAAACCCCATTATACTAAAACATTATATAAAATTATTATCAAAAGGTAAACTCAATAGGGTAGGCTGATATCAGAGCTATACATAGGGTGGTTTGGTTACTAAATACCAATGACCTCCTTACATCAAGGTTTTGATTTACTATAAAAGCAACCACACATCATATTGCATAAAAAATAAGAGTAAAATTCTCATGAAACATTTCATATTTGTTTTTATTACGTGAACTTTTATCCTGATTTTGCCTGAGAAAATAAGGTTAGAACAAAACACATGAAGTATTTTACAATATTTATTCACACCTATGTCTACATTTATCATAAGACTGAAAGCAAGTTGATAAAAGCAACTGGGGTGCCAGAAAATAGGAAATTACCTCATGTTTAAACTCCTTAAACCATCTGCAAGGCTTCAGGACTTTTGCTTTGGATCATTAACACCTTCACTACAGGGGGATAATAGATGGAAGTGAAATTCAAATGATTTATTTTTGAAACCTACTTTAAGTTCTTGTAAAAGAAATACGAGCAAGTACAGAAATTATTGGTTAAAATGAGGTTTAGAGATTTTCTGAGAGTTTCTTTTTATCACTCAACCACCCTTACTAATTCGCAAATATAACTGAAAAGGGGCCACAAAAGTCAACTTGAAAACTGGTTGTCAGGAGCATTAAACCTTACAAGCTGAATAATGTAAGGACCTGAGGGTGGGGGCAATTGTGTTTCAGATGACAATTATTGTAAAATGAGAAATCTACTTTTCCAAGTTAAATTAAAAGTAGAGAAAAATTCTTAAAAAATGAAAGCTTGCCTTTCCTTTTCCTCTTGTAACTTCCATGGGCACACAGCTAACCGATCTTAGCGAGGTAATATTAAAATTTGAGGCGACTCAATCTTTCCAGAATGTGATGAGAGTTATTGACCTATTGCACTGAAAAGAAAAATGCATATAACCACATTTTTGCATATTATTTTGTGGAGTCAGAGGATTTTCTGAAGCTTCACATGAATCCTCATGTAGATTCATCTACTCAGTTAAACCTTTCTTCTGACTAGAATCTCCACAGAGCATGTTGTGCCATGTTGTGCCATGTTTTCTTATTTTGCTCACCAGCTGGCAGGTTATACACGGCTTGGCAGGTGAGAGCCTGATGTGTATGAAAACTGACCTCCAGGCCAGGGTAAAGGAGCTCTTAAGTGATGCTGACTAGATGTGATTTATCACCTTTGCCCCCGCGCTTTCTGAATGTTGACCTTGTACACAAAAGAAGATTGCTATTTCTTAAGGCTTTTCTCTTCATTTTTTCTCTTCCCCTTTTTTGGTTTGTTTTGCATAAACAAATCTTTTACAAATGCTTTTTATTTAGGTTATATTTCTTTTATATCTGATAATTTCTGACTTTAAACCAGAGTGTTTGAACCAATTACACATGATGAGATTACTGATCCATTTGGAGTTTTAAAAAAAAGTCTTGTTTTGTATTTCTTGCTCACAATCCATTTTCCCTACCTCTTTTTTCCCCCTCTCTCTCTTCATGCTCCTGTTGGAGTGACACATTTTTATGGAATCCTTTGTTTTTTCTGTTCTATATGAAAACTATAGATTACATTTCCATTGATTTCATAATTCATATTCTTGATTGAAAATGAGTCAGTATTTCTATACTCCTGGTGTTAACATACTCTAACTATATATCGAACATTTGTCTAACCCATTTTATTACTTTTACCTAACTTGACCTGTTTTAAAATGAAAAAAAAAGTTAATTAAGGTTGTTAATATTTTATTATACTCTAGACTCACTGCTCTTTCTCATACGCCATGCCTTCCTCTGCTCCAGTGTTCTTGTTGATGTATATCGATGAGAATCTATGGATAAAAAACTAACTACATGCTATTTATTTGAAATATATATCCTGTATTTTTTTCTTTTATTCTTGAATATTTAGTTTGGTACAACATATTTAGATTGACAGTAGTTATTTTTGCTCACCAATTTAAATATGTTATTCCACTGTCCGCAGCCTCCAGAGGAGACCACTCTCTCTCCAATTTTTCATAGGTAACCTGTTGTGCAGTCTAGCAGTTTTAAAATTGTTCTCTTTAAACCTGAGTTTATTCAGTTTCACTATAAAGTTTATAAGTAGGTCTTTATCCTGAACATTACCTAATGTACCATTCTGATATGATTGTAACTATCTTGTTTTCCCAACTGTAAAAAAATTTCACTAATATCTGTTTAAACGTTTATTCTACACCACTCCCTCTATATTGTTTCCTAGATATTGACTTAAATAGCTACATATAATCATAAGGTTAATGAGAGCTTACTACTATTTCATGAAATTAAATTACCTAAAACATACTTGTAAAGCAGTAATTTTGTTATTAATACACACAGTATCATCACAGAAATTCAGACATAGTTATCTTCAAAATAAAATAGAAGACGGCCAACAGGCTGAAGAATTTCTGTGCAATCAAAAAACTTTGTGCTGGGTAATTTTTGCCAGAACAAAATTTGTATCAGCTATAGATTATCAAATTATCTTGTCTCATATATTTGCTAGGAGTTACTTGAGAAGCAATGTTGATCCACCTAAGTTTTTCAAATTTCTGCTAAATGGGAACATCACTAATATGATGTAATGGTTCAGTGTGCAATTATCAGATTCAAAACTCATATCATTTTGGTTTAGGAAACTTCTATAGTAAATTTAAGAAAAAACTATTACGTGGCTTCTTGGTAAAAATTTTTGTCTCATTATTCTAAATGCCACTTATTAGATTTTTATTTGATACTTCTTAGTTTAAAATTTTTTAATTTGAAGAAAATCCAAATGATAATATAATGAATACTCATGAAAACTTCACCAATTTGAATCAGTTGTTAATATTTTACTAGTCATCAGACTAATAGTCCACTACCTCTAAAATACATCTTGTTCTAAAACTTTAACAGTATTTATTCATTATTTACTGAGAGAAAATCCATCAACAGTTAGCTGTACCAATATGTAGAATATATTGATTATTTTTGTTCAGCTCTCCAATACCTGCCTTCACAACTGTAAATTTGCCTGAGGGCTAGGCAAATTCCATTTCAGAACTACAATTATAATAGCAGGTTAATTCGTGAAGCTAGTATTTCAGTTCCAAGAGATAAAAGGTTTTCATCTAGTATGGTATCATAGACAGAAGTGGGCTTTTATCCCTACACACAAATAATATTAGCCTGAAGATTTAATAAAGAAATAATTTATGAAAATGATTTCTATAGATATAAAATATTTTGAAGACTATTTGGTATTGGCCAAAAGAAGAAGGCATGGCAGCTATGAATTATGAGTTGTAAGTAATAAGTGGTAAAATGCTTGTATTAAAAGACAACAGGATGATTTAAGAACTGAAGAATAGGTAAGAATGGATTACAAAAGAACCAAAAATGCAGTAACAGAGTTAAAAAGTACACGAGGTAAAAAAAAAAAGTGTGTTTTGTAGATTTATGAATTTAATTTCTATGGAAAAATAAGATGATAATTTGATTCAGTATGTGGAAGCAAATGTCTGTGGAATAAAAACAATTAGAAAAAAATTATAGTGCAAAGGTATAAGACTAAGATCCATAGTAGGAATTTAGATGTTTCTGAGAAATTAACCATTACATTGGAGAAGTACAGTCAAAATATCTACTTAAATATAGTAGTCTATTATATTTATCCATATTTTTACTATTTTCTCCCCCGCCCCTTATGTTTCAAGTATCCCTCTGGAAACATTTCCTGTCCATCTGAAGAAGCTCTTTTATCAGTTCTTTTAGAGCAGGTCTGCTGGAGACAGATTCTCTTAGATTTTCTTCATAAGAGATGGTCTTTATCTCACCTTCATCCTTGAATATTTTGCTGGACACAGATTTCGAGGTTGGCAATTCTTACCTTTCAACATGTTTAAATGTTGTGTCATTTTATTCTGACTCCCACGATTTCCAATCATAAATCTACTATAAATTGAATCATTGTTTCCTTATAGGTTTTCCTCTGGCTGCTTTTAAGATTTCACTTTGTCTTTAGTTTTTGGCAGTGTATATGACTGGGCATAAATTTATTTAGGTTTATTTTCTTTGAGCTTTGTCCAGCTGCTTACATATGCAGTTTTATGTAATTCAAGAAATTTTAGGAGTTTCCTACCATATTTCTTCAAATATACATATCACTATAATCTTTCCTTCTCTTTTAGAACTTTTATGACATAAATATTAGACTTTTTGGCATTGTTTCACAGGTCCTTAATGGTCTGTATATTTCTTCTCAATCTTTTTACATGTGATTTGATTAGATAATTCCTATGGCTCTATCTTCGATTTTACTGAATTTTTTTTCTCTTCTCTTCATTCTGATATTTAGCCTATCCTGAGAGTTTTTTATTTGGTTATTTTATTTTTCAGATCTAAAATCTCCTATTTGGTTCTCCTTTACATATCTTCTATTTCTTTCCTAAGACTTTCTATATTTTCAATAACTTCAATACTTTTTTTTATTAAAGTATAGTTGGTATAAAATATTAGTTTGATATGTACAACATAGTGATTTGATATTTAAATATCTTACGATGCGCTTACCATACTGTCTAGTAACTATCTGTCTCCATATCTGTCTGCAGTCACTTGAATATTTTCAGTCCTTGTTCATTGGAGCATTTCTGTAACAGCTGCCACTGCAAACAACTGAAAGAACACCTTTCACACTCCTCAATCCTAAACTAGATGATTTCTCCTGGAGCTATCTCCATCTGTGCTGATGTAGACTCTCAGGTTTCAGGCGGCCTAGAGTGCAAACTGATAGATACTAGAGAGAAGAAAAGGTAAATTCACTCCCAGTTTGGTGGTACTACAAATTCTGGTCCTATTACCCAGTCTCCATTATCACCTACTTTTCAAAGTCTTCAAGTAGTTGTCCCATACATTCTCTCCAGGTTTTATAGCTACATTCAGTGGAAAAGGCAGGGTAAACTATGCTTACTTCAGCTTACCCGAAATGCATACTTTTCTTTTATACTTTATTCATCAATATATTTCAGGTGTGTCACTTGTAAATTCAGACTGACAATCTTTATTTACTTTGTTAGTTCCTTACATTTATTATCACTGGTATGTTTGATTTTAAAGCAACTATTATCTTAAATCTATTATTTTCTTTCTATTTGTTCTGACTGTTCTGTTACTTTTTCTCCCTTTTCTCATCTTATTTGGATTCTTCTTAATAATCTATTTTTTACTTCCATTAACATTATAATTCTATATTTTTTTTGGCATGTGTGTAGTGACTATCATGGAGAATAGAAAAATATTTATTTATCAAAGCCTAAGAATGAAAGGGCTTCAGCAAACTTAAAACTCCATTTACTCTTCCTAAATTTATATGTGTGTATGTATATATATATATGACTTTATACACATATATATTTATATATTAGACTTTATAAATTATATACATTTATATATAAATTATATTATACATGAATGTATATAACTTTGTTTTAGAATAGTTTTAGGTGATTAAAAAATTGAGCCAAAAGTATAGAGATTCCCCATTTACCCCTGTAACCACACATGAATGGCATCCCCCGATTATCAGCACCCCACACCAGAGTGGTATATTTGTTACAATTGATGAACCTACAGTGACATATCATAATCACCCAAAGTCTATAGTATTTAACCATTACATTTCACTCTTGGCGCTTTACATTCATTCCATTCTATTTATTCAAAAATATTAAGCAGCTTCTATGATTCAAGCAAATTTCTAGGCACTGGACATGTCAACAATAAATAGAACAATTTCTTGCTCTCAGAGAGTATTACACTGAATATACAATATAATCATCATATACGCGAAAGAGAAAAGCAGCCTCTGCAACCCAGGAGCTAGGCCTTGTTTTCGTGTTTCGTTGGCCTGGTACTCACTGATAGGTCTTGAGTTCCTGAAGAAAATAATCTGTTTTGCTGAACATCAACATCAGATAAGGTCACCCTATGATCATGATGGTTTCAAACAAAAATAGATCACTTCATAATGTCTGAACACAGACAAATCATGAACATTATCAAACTACAAAAGTAACCAAATATTTCACCACCCTAGCTATTGAGTGACTGACTTCTTTGCCAATTACAGTATTAGCCGCAGTCTAATCTTCTAGATAATTTTATTAAGATACACAAACACAGAAATTGCTCTGCTTCCTGACAGCTTCCAATTACAAGCAAATCCTCTCTTCCATAAACCCTCCCCCAAATCACCTAACCAAATGCCTACACCCTATAATCAGTCCATTCAACCACACTCTTGCCTTACCCAACATTTCCTCATGTAATATATTCTCCATCACATCAACAGGTAATAAGCCCAACGTGTTTAACCACAGGTATGTTCCCTATCATCTATGAATGAAGGGCATTGATAGATAGGAATCTATGTGTGGAAATAAAACCACAAGAAAATAACCAAAGGGTCTGCAGTTATTTCTGAGGAGAGTTTTACTTCCACTTTTACTTTCCAAATTTCTATTAAACATATTTCTTTGCAAATTAAAAAAAAATGATTTAAATTTTGTGAACTTTTATTAAATAATATTGTATAAATGTATATGAGGTCGCTTTTCATATATTTTTGCCTAAAATTTAGTAACCTTTGTGTTCTTTGCCAACGTGAAAATGCTAAGTATATTTAAGTGGTGGGTTTTTGGATAATTTATATTTTTACCTTGGGTTTTCCTGAATTTTATAAATTTTCTAAAATGTACATGTACTCAGTATTCAGAGTCCACTAAAACAAATCAATTCTATCTAAAACAATCCAGCACTAATGTTATAGATTAAATATACTAAACTATTGATTTAGACTAAATTAAGGAATATGAATGATTATGACTAACGCTCCCCTTCAAAGGAACCTGGACAATGTGTGTGCTTTCTGAGTGGATAAGGCTTACATGGTAAAACTGTTGACTTGAAGTAGAAAGATACAATAAGAATAAAATCATATCCAGACATTTTAAACATATAAACAAAGATAGAGTCTTTGTACATTATAATGTGATATGGAACTTTAAGTAAAAAATCTAAAGTAGAGCTGTCCTCCCACGGTGATATCTGAAACAGTACGGAAGGTTGCATAACAACAAAACATAATTTTGTATTTGTTTATTGGAACTCAAAAACCATTCAACTGTATCAGAAATAGTTTTATGAAACTGACTAATTCAGTAGTAATTCTAAATTACTGTTTGCCTTCTGATTTTTTATTTTTTTTTATCTTAATTACACAGAGGCTATTTATATATTCCATGTGACTTTTGCTGAAGAAATCCAATTTCCTATTTTCAAAAGTTAAGCTGGTGACCTTCAGAGGAAATATTGTGTATTTTTGTCTTGTCACATATGATCGCTATTTTCCACAACATATTATCAAATATTTTGCTATATATCAAATGTTCATATTTACAGCTAGTAAAATTAAATACCAATCTATATCAAAATTGTTTCTGTATCATTCCAATTATAAAAAAGAAACTTTTATTACAGCATTCCTAAAAACAGAGCCACGCTGTACACCAAATTTTAATATAAAGTTGTTTAGTAATCTTGCCAAGTTTTAATATGTGGGACCAGAGTGCTCAAGGGAAATGCCACCTGTGCCTAAAATGGTTTATTACAGACATAATGGCAATTAGTGACATCCTTGAAACCCTGTGCAAAGAGTACTTTATTTTTCCCTAAGGCAAAAAAACCTTAGTGTTAGTGGGGAGGGCATATTTTATGCACCTTTAATGAACACCTCTAACAGCTTTCTTTACCAACAATTATTCAAATAAAGTCTTAAAAGCCCATTCATTTACCTGCTGTTAAAGAGTGGAAAGTCATTAAGAATTGTATATTTAGTAAACTTTGTAAATCATCCTAATGATGTTTATGAATCACTTCAACATTTGGAAATAAAGCTTAACTTTTTCATGACTTGTTTTCCTAAGTGCTATGCTCATTATGCAAATGATAGTTCCATGTTTTATCAAAACAAATATAGTATTACAGCCTACCCCAAATTTCCAATTAGCTTCATGATCAGAGAAAAGTGAACAGACCTGATATGGACTTTAGCAATGTTTATTGATTTTAGGTTAAGATTGATGCTAATGGAAATCGAGCAGCAGAACCTCAATAAAAAATAAAAAATAAAAAAAAGAAAGAATTTTAAATTTAAAAAAATAAGATAATACATAGGAAGCCTACAGTGTGGAGCTTAGCACATAATAAACACATACATTAAAAAAATTAAGCAGCAGAAATAATTAATAGCTTATATTTTCTCTACCTTCTTTTTTCCTTTTCCTTTTACATTTGTATGGATTCATAACATTTCAAAAGGCAAGTGAGGAATGGCACATTTGTGTTATAGCCCCAAGGTGAGAGAAAGACCTAGAAATGACCAGACCTATCACTGTCTGGTTTTGCATCCAATTACTCATTGACTGGAAGGCAGCCTGAGCTTGTGGGCAAAGGAAGTGGCTCCTTTGACTTTCCAAAAACTGAGTTTTTGTACACTATGCTGACTGAAGAAAGAAAAGACAGTGCCTACTTTCCAACTGGAATTGAAGCTGCCATAGGGTAGAAATTCTGTCTCATCCACACATCATTCGTCTCACAGCCTCTCATAAAATGTTAAAAGCATAAGAACTTATAACTTACTAAAATTTGGTTGAAATATTTTTCTAATAAGTTGAGAAACATGAAGAGAAGGTAAGAGAAAGGTGACTATTAATACCAAAGAGAACTGTATCGGGTCTCCTTTGAGTAATTTCTTAAGTAATTGCCACTTAGTATATGCTTATTTATACAAGCATAAAACGATTAAAGCAAATAACACTTTAAAAACTATTTGCTGAGAAATTTTTTTTTTCATATATGACTTCTACATAAATTTCTAAATTAGTAAAAGAGACATCAACAAATAAGAGATAATATCTTAATTTTAGTAACAGAATTTCATAACAGTTTAGTAATTCAAGGTCTGTAGAGATGCAGATCACACTTTCACAGAATGGAAAAAAAAAGTGTGAAAAGTGTGATTTTTATAAAGGATAAACAGAAATTACAGAAATATCAGTGTAGAATGAATGGAAATTGATGCTGACTTGGGAGAATGTTTAATATAAATGGCTGTAGCTACTTCTTGTCCTCTACTTTGAGAAGTGCTTTCAGAACTTAGAATGTTACAAGATGTTTAGTACTGAAATTCATTAAAAAGCAATATAAAAAGAATGTAAAGGAAACAAAGAGAATGTGCAGCAAAACAATGTTTATTTGTGCAGCAAAACAATGTTTATTGGGCTTTAAAAAAAACAGTATTGATGTTTAAATATGTGCGTGTAAGTATGTATACACATACACATGTGCGCATTATATACACGTTTGAAAGTATATGCTCCTGCATGCTGCGTTGCTCAGAAATTTCTCCTCCCTGTTTTGATTTGCCATCATTTATAAAGTTTAGTAGATGTTGCTGAAGCACAATAACTAAGTACTATAAAAGCTTGATACCACCAAACAAAGAAATTGAAGCTGTTAAAGTGCATAGCTAGAATATTTGGAAATTATTCATGATAGTATTGGTATAGCCCACTGTTGACCGTATAATTCTTTCATTGATACTGTGAGATACCCAATATCCTTCTATTAAAGTCCCGTCCTGCTTAGGTTAACTAAGGTCAGGCAGTTCCTATGCTTCTAAGAACTCTAAATAATACACCTGGAATACTTTATTATTTTTCTTTTCATTAGAAATTAACATCACATTCAGAGCCCCTGGGCACTTGGATAGAGATCACAATTACCAGGGGGCTGATTAAAGCACGGACTGCTGAGGCCCAGCCCTACAGTTTCTGATACAGAAGGGTGGGGGGCCTGAGAATCTTCATTTGATCAAGTTCTAGGGTGATGCTGATGCTGCTGGTCCTGGGGCCACACTTTGAGAATCATAGATCTAGTAATTACTCTTCTTTCTGCCCCTTTTAAATGGTTTTCTCAGTAAATACCATGTTATTTCCTATTTTTTCTGCTTATCCTACATGTTTTGGAATTTTGCGAAGGCACTGGACAATTAAAATTGTAATGCCTCAGTCTGAAAACAGAGGTACTCCATAATCTGCCTCAGATGTATGTTTGCTGACTCAATCCACTGAATCTGTTGGTTCCAGCAACAGCAATTCACCACGAGCCTGCAGAGTTGTGCTTCTCAAGCTCTAATATGCATCAGCTCACCTAGGGATCTTGTTGAAATGTAGATTTGGATTCAGTAAATATGTGATTTTGCATTTCTAACAAGCTCACGGGTTATGACGACATTGCTGGCCTATGGACTACACTTTGAGTAGCAAGACTTCAGAGCATATGTAGTATTTTACCAGCTCTATTTTTTTTTAAAGCTGAAAAATTTAGAAGATTCTACTTTTTGCTTTTTATCTACTTTCCACTCATTTAAGATCCAACTCAATCCTCCTTCCTCATGATGTCTTCCCAAAGAATGGAGTCTTCTTTGCAGTAACTTAACTGCAAAGAAGTAGTACGTATATATACTACTTCTGTGAAGATGAATGACAAATTCTTTTATTTTGTCTATTGAGTTTTGTCGAATGTTTGTACTTGCACGCGTGTGTGTGTGTGTGTGTGTATGTGTGTGTGTGTGTGTGTTAAATTATAGGACAGGGAAGCCTCACAGCCCACTAAAAAAGAAATGGGCTTTGGAGGCAAAGCTGGATTAGAATTTCATTTCCACTCATTAACTATCATACTATTAATTTCTCTGAGCTCAGTCTCATTTTTAAAGCAAAAATAATAGCATCTACCTTTCAACCTTTTTGTTTTGTTTTGTTTTGTTTAAGAGTAAATAAAGTCAATGAAGACAACACCAAACAAAGTCCTGGTACAAAACAGGTGATGAACAAATGCTGATTATACTCCTCTTTCCTTTTAAGGTCTACACTAGACAATCGATCTAAAACTTTAGTGTACACGAGAGTGACCTTGAGAGATTTTGAAAAAGGCAGCTGCCCAGCCCTTTCCACTGAGATGCTTTGGGCCCCAAACTCTCACTTTTACATGATTCCTATGTGATTTGGTCATGGTGGTGTGGAGATCTTATTTAGCACTTAGTTCCCACAAGGTGCAATTGTTTATGATTAATATTTCCCACACATTGGCATTAAAAAGATACAGGTATGTGATGCAGTATTAGCTATAATTTTAACAACAACAATAACAGTAACAAATGCAAATCATATTACTATTGATTAATGGCAGTTTTTATTATGAATTGCATTTATGGTAGTTCTCCATTAATCCATAATGACAGGCATGTCCCTGATGTCCTAGGGTTTTCATTCTGGTGGAAAACAGACAATAACCAGATAAATAGATACGTAATATAACTCACATATGGAAGAAATAAATCAGTTACGCACAGGAGTGTGGCTGTTTTGTGGGTTCTGTGCTGCACTACTCAGATGCCCCTATAGGACTAAATGACTTCATCGTTCAACTTCTAGAAATGCTATGGGCTGACAGTTGTCATACCTCTCAGTGATGTCACTCAGATGAAGAGAGTTCCCTAGCCCAAGGTCATGTTCCTTTATAGGACAGCCTGTACCTAGTGACTGGTCAATGTGGGGATATAAAGGCTGGACTCATACATCAACTTGAGACATCTCTAAAGCTCATGGTTTGTCTGAACCCTTTGTGACTGCATCAAAGCCAGCTTGCTCTTGTCCCAGACCTGCTTTTTTCCCTTCCAGCAAACATGTTGATCCCCAGTAAACAACTTGTACACTAATTTCCTCCCAGAGTCTGCTTCCCAAGGAACCCAACTGCAGTGGGCTGCAAATAGAAACTGTCTGCTCAACTCTCTTGGCATCCCCTTCCATACAAGAATTTATATAAAATTTCCTACTCCCATTAGCCTTCTTACTTATAGAATGACTTAATTTATAAGCCAGGCTCTCTATAAATTCATGTCTGCCACTTCCTCGGCGCCTCTCCCCGCCCCTCCCCCCCCCGCCCACCCCCACAAAAAAAAAGAAGAGAGAGAGAGAAAGGAAGCAAGGAAGGGAGGGAGAGAGAGAGAAGGGAAGGATTGTCTTTTTGCTTCAAAAACATACTCATTACTTTCTCCAAAAATATTTATCTGAAATACAAATAATGACGTATCTGTTAGAAGAAAAGAAAATCTGGAATAATTTAGGCAAAAATGTTTAGAGTGGGAAATCTCACCCTACTGAAGTATTTAAAATCACACCAAGTTACATTTATAGAGCATTTTCTATGCACCAAATATTTAAAGTGATGTTATAGTCATTATTTCATTTTATCCTAAGAAAATCTGTATGAGTTACAAATTATTATTATTGCATTATACTAAGAAGAAAGCTGAGGTTTAATTGGTGTGATTACAGTCAAACAAAACCAGCAGGTGATAAAATTTTTATTTAAAGCCAGGCAGTGGACACTTGATTTTCTGCCACCATTTAGCATTACCTTTCACATCATTTATGAATTCTTCTTCTAAGGGTGCCATTTCATGTATTCATTTTTAAATTCCCATTGTCTTTTCCCATCCACAAAGAAACCCAGTACCTTTTACACTAATCGTGAAAATAAAGACAACCAAGTAGTATTCAAATGATTAAATTTCAAATACATACTGATACTTTTTCCCACTTTAAAAAGAAAAAGAAACTTTCTCCCCCAGAGTGCTATATTCCAGTATCATCATGATCTCTTTTATTCTATTCTGTTTTATGATCAGTCAGATGTTGTTATACTAGTGGGGCAGTACATAAACCAAGTATCCAAATGAGGAAATTACCATTTGAGACTTTTAATCTCACCTAATACAATATTGAAACAAGGAATAAAATTTCAAGTATCAGGGTAAGAGTGCGAAAAGTGATATAAAGAAGAGATACAGTAAATTGTGTACTACATAGTATTTTTTTTATTACCCTCTCCAAAATCTAGTTCATTTTGAGCTACAGAGCATAATCATATGGTTTGGTCCACAACACATATCTATTCATCTTTCAATCATTCATACTTAAACCATGTATTTAATTAAATTTACCATGGATATTCTTTTTTAAAAATAGGTTTGAAAAAATGATGTTATAGAAAAATATATTACTGGCAGCTTTGGAACAGTTATTTTAGGTCAAATCACCGCAGGAAAGAAAGATTTATCTCTCCGAGTTTTGATCTATACAGTTCTGAAGTAAAGTCAAAATGTCTCCCCTAGAATCATAAAAGTAAACTGTACTTGATCCAGAGTCCCCAAAGAAGAGAAAGCAAAGGTGATGCTGAGTCAATTTAGGAAAGGCCAGGTACACTAGAAAAACTGCGCAGTTTCAAAACCACCAGACATAGCAGTAGAAGCTCAGGCCATTTACTGCTCAACAAAATCGAATTCTGAGTTGGAAGCAGAATGAAAACGGATTCTTCAACTTGGTAGTACTATTAGAAAGGTTAGTTTAAATTGTTGGTAAGTTTATAAAAGAATGATAATATTTATGTGTGCCACAATAATACAAAATTCACAGGAGAATGAGGGAAATGCTCAGTCATGAAATCTTAGAAACAGAAATTTCTAAAACCACATTTATATCAGAGTATATTAGTCTCTCAAATAATAAACTTAAATTTTACATATAAAGAAAATTCTAAGTTACTTATTTTTATAAACTCACCCAACACTCAGACAACTAAATTGGATAAAATAGCATCTATAAATCTAGAACTTGCCATCAATGGGATTGCTGAGTCTCATTTCACCTAAACTATGAATAAATTCCAGAGGAAATTATAGTACACCTATTTCTGTAATTCTGTGACAATTGCATCATGTACGAAATCCAAATATGGCCTACACTTAGACCAATAATAATATATGATGTGTTCTTTACCTGGTGCACATCTTCCATGGAGCTTACATCGCTAGGAAAAAAATGCAAATAGTTATTTAATGAGCTTTTTTATAAAACAGGTTAAGCTCATTGTTAGAATTGTTTGAAAGACATTGTCATGGGCTGAGTTATACCTCTCCCCAAAATTCATTTGTTGAAGTGTTAGCCCCATTGCCTCAAAATGTGATTATATTATAAGAAAGAGTATTTAGAGAGGTATTTGAGTTAAAATGAGGTTATTAGGGTGGACTCCAATCTAATATTCCAGATGTCCTTATAAGAAGAGAAAATTAGGGCACGAATAGAGGAAAGACCATTTGAAGACATAGGGAGAATACTGCCATCCACAAGCCAGGGAAAGAGGCCTCAAAGAAACCAACTCTACCAACGCCTTGATCTCAGACTTCTGGTGTCCAGCGTTGTGAGAAAATTAATTTCTATTGTTTAAGTCACCCAGTCTATAGTACTTCATTATGGCAGCCCTAGAAAACTACTATAGGCATGTAGATAAATCTAGTTATCGAACGGCAAAACTAAATAAAATCGTTCACTCTGGTAGTTATCTGAGAGCAAATAATTATAACCAGAGCAAATGCTTATTGTTATATTCATGACTCAAGCAATTAATCAATCTTACTATCTCGCTTATCTAGTTAGTCTTCTTTTAGGTTACTATTTGCTTAAAATTCAAAATCAGATTACAGATTTCTCAAGGAAAAAAAAATGATATTTATTAATCTTATTAGACAGAGTACCTGGAACAGAGCCTAACACATTAAATGATTCAAAAATGGAATAAGTTCATGAAGTAGTGAATAAACAAATGCCTGTTTGCTGAATAATAACAGCAGCAGAGAAACATCAAGTTGAACTCAGGTGATTATGATATGTTTCCCATTCACCATATTCACTGTCATAATATAAACAAATGGTGATACTAGGAGCCTCTGTTCTGACAACTGTGATTTAGCAGAAAAACTGCTAAAGTTGAGTAAGAAGTTATAAGTTCGAGTGGCAGTGCCATAACCTGAGTAGATCATTTAACTTCCTTGTCTATTCTTTCGTAGTACACTGGTGATATATGCCTTTCTTACCTCACGCACACTGAGCATTTACTCCTCAAGGGTGAAAAATAAACAAGATAATATAACTGAACATATTTTGTAAAACATCTTTTATGAGATTTGACATATCTGGGACCAAACCCAATGTTTTACTGTTTCTGGCATCCCAATTTTTGAAAAATGAAAGCCATATATGATCAAGGATTGGTGAAATATAATAAATGAACTGAACCATAAATCAAGAGGACATCTGAGTTCTCATGTAGTTTTCAGTATCATATTTGGAGTCTGGGTCCAACTACACTATTGTGAGAATAAAATGAAGAAGATCCAAAAGTACATTGAGAATGATTAACTCTGTAACTTCTCGCTTTGTTATTATTTTTCTTTTAATTTTCTGCATCATAGAATAAAAATTAACCAATTAATAATATAAGAGGTAACCACTCATAATATTGTAAGATATAAACAAAAAATTGCCAAAGAAGGGTGAAAAGCTAATAATTCAATTATGTAAAATGTAAACTAAAACTTGGCTATGTTATAAGTAAAAGTATACACACTTAAATTCGGTTCAATTTCTTGGTTTACAATCACAAAATGTTCAGTAGAACTCAATGAAACGCTCTCCTGTTTTGTGAATTTGCAATGTCTAAGTCTTGGATATGTAATGCATTTATACTGCTTACCCATGACTCTTGGCCAAACTGCTTACATGCAAGTTACTTTTCCTTACTGATGGTTTAGACTAGGAAAAATGAACTGATTAAATATGTTATTTAAAATTGTGTCTCCACTTCACATTGTTTTATGTTTTTTTTTTACTGTAAATTAAATATTATTTTTTAAAAGCAGAAGGAGGTATATGCTTGGGAAATACCTCTGTAAAAATTTTTTTGTGCAGCTAACTCTTTAGATTGGGATTACCCCTGTGTTTAAGTACTTGCCCTTGAACCCGTGTGGTTATCTTAATAATGTATTGATCATAAAAAAACATCTCTCATAACTAATCAAGGTCCAGCTATGAGTATTCATTGCATAAGTCTAAGACAAATCTATTCATGAAAGTTATTAATGTGGGGCTTGGCAAAACCTAAATTTAAAATTTGTTGAGGATACATGGGTACAAAATACTATTTAGCCATTCTCTTCACCAAACCTACAATTTGCTGTTAAAAAAATAAGCATATTCTCAGGTAACAATATTCCAGGAGATAACATATCTTATAAATTAGATGAACATTTTGAGTTTTTTTCATACACAATTATAGCTTCCTTCAGGATCCTTCTTGAAAAAGTACCCATTTTGAATGTATAAATATTGGATATTTTCCATTGTGTTTTGCTATGTGAGGGATGTGTTCTGTGGGAAAAAATAAATAAAATAAAAATAGCTAGAACTCATCGCAGCACTTTAAAGAAACTGTTAATGATAACCATTGTTTAATGAGTACTAGGTATACTCTATACCATGCATCTAAAATCACTCCGAGATGTCTAAATTATTTTTCACCATTTATGGAAAAATAAACTCTCAGTGAGGCTGCACAGTGTCCCATAACTAAGAGGTGTCATACCAGATTCAGTGCGGACCTGCTCCTCTGACTCAGCGCATACTACTTTTAAACCAAAATGTTACATTATCATCAAAAAGTAATTAGCACTATTTCTTACAACTGCATGTGTATCTACAATTATCTCAAAATAAAAAAGCTAAATGAAAAAAGTAATTAGCCTGATGAAATAACTACCCAGCTTATAAAACAGGAATACAAAATAGCCAGAATTGTTTGCTTGCCACAAAAACAGCAATTTTAGTTTAGCTAAATGAATACACTGCATTCTAAAGTCACTGAGATTCTGTCACAATTCTTCCCTAAAAAGCATAGCAATATAATGTTCACCTATCATTCATCCTTAGACTGCTCTTTTAGAACTTTCTGGAAGTTTCCATGGTTCAGAAATAAGCAGCTTGTTCAAAGAAAAGAGATATTCAGACACAGGAGATATAATTACTAAAAATTAGCATGCATAATTGCTAAAACATTTGGCCAAACTGGCTGACAAATATTTTAAGGGTCATTTCCTAGATACTGCATTTCAAAATCTTAATTAGATTTTTATGCATCAAGCTGCAATATAAGTAGTATGCTTGCCATAACTAAGTTACTACAAATACAAATACATCCAAGAACTCTATACGATTAACGTAAGCTGAAAATCCAATGCAAACAAGCCAGCAGTGAAAAATTGTCGTAGTTTAATTTTAAATAAATATCCGGCAGCGGAAAGCACATTTAAAATTAACTCTTATCTTCAACAGTTTCAAGTAATGGCACAAGTGTGAAATTCACAGAATTCAAAGATTTAAATTGCTTTCCTCTCTACCAAAAAAAAAAAAAAGGGCAATCAAAAATCAGGTTAACTGTGAGAGATTAAGTTAGTTTCCTTCCATATATGGAATGAAAATGGTGTCAGCTTAAAAGAGAACGAATTGGTTCTGCTCTTCTCAGTGACCCTTAAGTGGGGCTTTCTTTTATATTTAGTTTGTATCATTACCTCATATAGTTCATGCAGCCAACATAAAAGGAATATGTGGATGTTTCCCTATCTGAGCCAGCCACAGACCTTTCCATGGAGGCAAGGAAGAAATGCCTCCACAGCACAATGGATATCTCAGACTGTCTTCCTCCCTGCAAGGCTGAGAAGTTTGTAATAACTTCAGATACGAGGGAGTTTACGATCCTTACTTTTCCTGTCACATATAAAATAAAACCCGAAGAAGAAAAATTTACCACTTTCCTGCTTCAAATCCACGAACCTCTTTCTATTCCTTATCTAATAAGCTTTTGAATATGTTTGATTATGTACATGAGCAGGGTTCACCAAAGTATTGTAAAGTGTTTGTGATAGAGTTTATATCCATTGATGTTAGCAGAGCCCCATTTTCACAATTCATGTGATCCTATTCCCGTGTATGACATGGTGTGACTGAGGTGCGCATTTTCCGAGGTAAAAAGTGTAATTCACAGCCCAGATGGAAGAGTTGTCTTAAGATTCTTGGATTCCAAATTAAAAGACTTTTGATTCCTGCAACATAATTATTTCCTAACATATTTTTAGAGGAGGGTCTTCATCTTGACCCAATGAGGACACAGCCACCATCTAGGCTTCTATAATTTCCTGTCACTAAAGATTGATGTACGAATGACTCAGATATTAAGTATGCAATATTGAATTGTAACAGAGTCTAAGTTATTCATTCACTCCAAAAATAGTCACAAAAAATTTGAGGGGGGCATACAGAGTTTCTAGAAACTGCTACCAAATATTTCCTATAGCAGTTTCCTTTTCCTTTAGTTAACAGGCTCCCCTTCAGTCTAATTGTATAATCCGTCAGTTGTTTTTCAGTTATTAAGAGTCATTAATCTTCATTCTAAATCATCAGGCTCATATTTGGTTTAAAGCTCTGGAGTTCAATGTGGAGAAACATGAAGCCTCATCTGATGTAAGAACTTTTTTTTCCCAAAAAGGTTTCTATTTCATTTAAGACGTGATAGGAAGAAAGAAGAGGGAGAAAAGACGTTTTCAGCTGTGCTAGCCCATGAAGATTTGGCTGTCTTCTCCATATGATTTTTTGTTCCTTACTTGAAGGGTCCCACAAACAGGTGGTGAGTTTGTAGATTCCCTCGTGTTAATTTCCTCTGTGTAGGCAGCATGGAAGGGGGTTGTGTTTGTTACAAACCATGCCCACAGCCTCAAGCAGTTTCCCAGTGTGGGAGATCTGGTCTTACCTAAAGCGAGCAGTCCTGCCACAGCCTCTGGCTGCTGGAATCTCCTTATCAAGTGGATGGCCCTCGCTCCATGGGAGTTTACTCATCTGTGACATGCCAATGGTGGAAACAGGCTGTGCACTCAGCATTCCTTCTCTGAGTTCCACCACCGATCCCAGACCATGTCAATGCCCAAGCAGCATCAAATTCTCATCCTGGTCAGTGGCTCAGCAACTTTCATGCAAGATACAATCACTCCTCCATGATTTACTGCTGCAGTCTCTGTACTATTTGGTAGTCCCTCAAGTACAGGAGATATGCCCAGTTGGAACTCACGACATTTGATGCAATTGCTTACCACGTACTAAATCCCGGTGTTACAATAAACAATAGAACATGGCAATGAATCATATGTCATCCACTGTAGCACCAGTCCCCTTCTTTGTTGCAGTCGTCCGCAAACCACTGCAAGATTTTAGCTCCTGGTTCATGATCACTCTTTCCAAAACTTTTGCTGTCACACTTCATGCTAATTTCATCCACGTACACAGCCCTTCCAAAGCCGTGTTCTTTTGCTCCTTTAACCTGAAACAGTCTTAACCTCCATCCTACTTCAGCCACACACTCTCACATTAATACCGTCATCTTAACTGTAAATAAGTGAATCCCCTCCAAAATCTCACCCATCCCACTCTCTGACCACCACCTCACATCTTTTCTGCTCACCAGTTCCATGACCAGGGACTGAAATGATTTTTCCAACCCATCCTATCACATTTTAGTGTTCCTCTTTTTTCTGCTCTCATTTTTCACCTTATCCAATATAAACTCCATGGAAAAACATTCTATCACAAACAGACATAACTCTCAAGTCCCTCATATTTTTCCTGTTTTATCTTCTTTCTTGATTGTTCAGAACATAACTCTGTTTAAATCTAATGTCCCACATGCTTCTCACTAGCACCCTCTCTGCTGAATGTGGATGGAGAAACACATAGTTATGCTGGATAAAGAGCTTTTGTGTTGCCTGGGTTTCAAAGCCAGATTCTCTCCTTCCATATCTCTATTTTCTAGCTGAGTAAATTTAGGTAACCTATTTAAATTATCTTTGCCTCAGTTTCTTCATTTGTAAGATGAAGAAAGTATTAATACTTATTTCAAATATATATAGTAAGGGTTAAAGAAGTTAATGCATGTAAAGCAGTGCCTGATGCTTATTAAGTCTTGATAAATGTTGGCTGTTATTGTTGCTATTACTAAAATATCCTTCTGTTCTCTAAAAACACAAACTTAGTCCAAGAAACACAGGCAAATCCTTTTTATAAAAATTTAATTATTTCTGAAATATGACAGAAATTTTGATGTGAAGGAATTGAACGATTTGTTTATATATTATTCAAACCTTAAATAATGATTTAGAAACATGGTTTTGACAGATAAGAATTTCTGTCAGGCATGTTTTCTTCAAATTGAAGTTTCTTTTATTGTTTTTATCATAAATTTCATTTAAACATGTAGATGAGAACATAAGGAAAATCTATAACCAATGACTCCATACTAGAAACAATCACCATTAATGCCTTGCAATATAATAGTCTTCTACACCTATGCTGCCCAATATGGTGCTTTGGTTATTTAATTTAAATAACTAAATTTAAAATTCTGTTTTTCAGCCACACTAACAACATTTCAAAAGCTCACTAGCCGCAAGTAACTAATCGCTACCATATTGGACAAAACTGTATTCAAATATTGCTCTCATCACAGAAATTTCTACTGAACAGCACTATCTATATCCTCTATTATACAAATATAATTATAAAATTGAATAGAAATTAGAATCTACATTTGATTGTGCTTCTTTTTATTTACTTATAGTAAATATAATTCAGTGTCAATAGACACACTTTGGCTACTGCATGTATCCCATCGTATTGCTGAAATGTATTCTGAGTTCCTTTACATAGTCTACATTATCTTACAAAAAGTTGCAACTATGAAATTATCGTTAAGTCTTTTTAGGTATTGTAATGTTTTCATTAAATAAATGCATTTTAAAGGAAATTCACATATGTTTATTATATCAAATGACATATATATTTTTAAAGCTTTGAACCTATGTTGTCAAGTCTTCTGTAAAGACTCAGGTATATTTTATATCATACACATCCTTTCTAACATAGTTACTTGTTATATATTCTGGTAAAATAATAATAAGTTTGAGGAAAATTATGATGTGGGATATACGAAATAATAGAAAATAGGAGCATACAAAAATGAAATAAAATCTCAGAGTGGCAGCTCTTTAAGAGGCCTAAACTACAGCTAAGAAAACTTAATAAGGGAAACCTTGAATGGATTCCAAAAAATTAAGAAGAAACTGGATAATGTTAACAAGATGATGAAAAAAGGACCCTCTATAAAAAAAAAAAAAAGAAAGAAAATTACCAGGAAAAAAGTTTTAAACCCACGAGAATATCGTAATTTGTTTGTTAAAATGTATTATGACTTTGAATCATCGATAGAGTGTAAGAAAAGACTTTCCATTTGTCCTTGATCCAAGGATTTTTAGTATACACAGAATACAACTGAATCACAAATTTAACAGTAGAGCCTATTAGCAAACAGCAATGTATTTTTAAATCATGAAATACAGAAGCTACGATACATGATAAACTACATTACAACAAATAGACACAAAACTCACTAAATTCCTTGTATTCATTTAAGTAGCATTTCTTTTTTCTGCATATAGACTGCAAATACTTCTGCCTTCCTTCCAAAGAACAAACATGTAAGAAACATGTAGAATAAAAACTCTTCTTTCATATATGTATATGTGTCTGTGTGAGCACATGTGCATGTTTAAGCAACTTGAAATCAATTACTTTGGGTTCCAATGACTAGCTGGAGGTGGGAATCAAGAGATCAAATCATGTAAACACTACATAACCAAAGCATCTATGTTTATACGTAACAGATACTCTGACTTGCTTTATTATTGAGCATTTGTAAAATGGTTCTCACATAAAAAAGCAAACTGCAGAAGAAATATATTTTGACACATATAGAATGTAAAATTCTAGATATGCTATTGATTTGAGAGTATTCTTTTCATAATTTTTTAGTATTGCATTCATTTCTTAAAGACAGTTTTTAATAGGATATTCAGAGGTGGGGCAGCAGATGGGGAGAGTAGGCCTAAGAGAAATGAGGAGAGAGGAGGTGAAGAAAAAAGAGGCCAAATACAGTACTATCTTTTCCTCATGATTACAGAAACTCCTGTCATAATGCGAGTAGCAAGCCTTGTATGCTAGAATTATTCTCCAGCTGATTATTCTTATAGATAAGCTTTCAAGAAAATGTAAACATGTGGTTATAAGTAACTAAATTAGATACATTAGAAAAATAGATAGCTGATAGATGATAGATAGATGGATGAAGAGACAGACAGATAGATAGAATTATTATGGTTTAATTTTTTGAGATGGAAATAGAAGAATATATGACATATATAAACACACATCAAATATAAGGCCATTCTAATGGGATATTTCTGAGTTTAGTCCACTCAAAGTTACCCTCGAATATATAGAATTGAACATACTATGAAGTAAATCTTTGATGAAATATTTAAAAGAGGAGAAAAGATGATATAAAATATCAAGAATGAGAGGTAAGTGTGGACACGAAATCAGAGTCTGTCATTAAGTGAGCAAAACATTTACTATTCAGACAATGCCCTCTCTTCTGTATGTATGAGATAGCAAGTTATTATAGGATCTATGTTATTGTGAGCATAGTAATTATATGAAAAGTGCAGGAATAAGCATTAGCACATAAAAAGAAAATTCCATCATTGAGATTATCAAGAAGTTCACACACATAATTACATAGTATTGTTCCAGTCTTAATACAATGAAACTTTTAGATAGGAAGAAAAATAGACCAAAGCATATCATTATCCCCAAATCTCTAAGTGAACTTAAAATGTTGTCAAGTTTCCAGAAGTTCGTTGAAAAGGAAATACAAACTTCAGAGTAGCCAGGAATTATAATAACAAGCACGTTACATTAAGAAATATATATATTTGGTTCTGAATTGATTTTCACCCAGACCCTCTACCATATATCAGTTAAATGCAAGACAGCTAAATTCAATCACGTATTACCTAGAAATTATTTTCATATATATATATTTTTTTAATATAGTGAGTTTAATGTGACTTTGGAACATCCAGCTTGAAAATTCTAGTGGGAAGCTTGGAAGTGAAGATATAAATGCTTCACAGTGCAGTTATATTTTCAAAGTACTTTATTCACATTTCCATATAGCACAGTGTCAGTTAAGATATGCCAGGTTTAGCTGCAGTAACAAAATCCTTAAATCTTAGTGACTTAAAGAAACAAAGACTTACTTCTTGCTCATGCAATCTGTTCATCTCAGGTCAGCAGGTCCTCAATTCCAAGTTATCCTCACTCAGTGCCACCAGCCATCAAAGCCTCCATCATCTGAAACACTGTTAGTCTCCGTGATGGTGGTAGGGAGAAGAACCTACCATATCACACATCAGCTTTTAAAGTCTTCTGCCAGAAATTGACACATTATGTCCTTTCACATTTTCTTGGCTACAGCATAACCTTATTTCGGTCATAAACTTACTTCAAAGGGTGGGGGTGAGGGTTGGAGAATTGCAATCTTTCCAAGTAATTGGAAAGAGGAAAATAAATATTATAAACAGATCTAATCATTCCAAGTATTTGATATGCTCTATTTTAAATTGTTTATTTCTCCTTTTCTCAGTTAAGTTTGAATTCCTGGAAAGAAAATGTTGAATCTAATCCATATTTCCAGAATTTATACTGGGCACTCAATAAGTATTTGTTGAATGAATAACAAGAACAGTCAGCAGTACCATATATTTTAGCATGCTCGAGAAGAAGCAATATTGAAAAGAGACCTTCAGATTTGACATAAAATTCATGTGTAATCATTTAAAAGTATCTCAGAAATATGACAAATCGAGGTGAGAAAAAGAAGGAAAACATGGAGACGGCCCTTTCCAAAAGATTGACAATGATTCCAAGGAGAAATTTAGGACAGCAGCTTAAAGGGAGTTATTTTACATAGAAAGGAGAGTACAGCAGGTCTGGGAGGAGAACAGATGGAAGGAAAGAGTGAAATTTTAAGAGAGAGGATGAGTAATTGATGAAATGTTTAGGAGGCACCAGGAGGAAGTGGGATCATAAAATAGATAAGTGGAATTTGGGACAGCAATCATTTTGAGATAGAGATGTGAATTGGGATGGTTATAAATAAAGCTGTGACTGGTAAGGAAAGAAGGAAAATTTGAAGATGTGCCTGTCTAATGGACCTTATTTCATTTCAGAAGCAGAAACCAGATAATGTTCTGAATGTAAGAACAGGCATTGGACAAAGAACTTGAAATGCATGATAAAATTTAGAATGGCCTTAACCTTAATAGGAAAGAGGTTACTAGGGGTTAGAAGAATGAGAAGCATTGAGAATGGATGTCCAGTTGAGGCTGAAATTTTAAATGGGAAAAGCAAACACTCATCTCCACAGTTATTAGAACCATCTACATGATTTAATGAGTCAGTATCATGATCCTAAAAACCATCTGGTTACATATCCAGGCTCAGAACCCAGGAAATGCAAGCAAATGATCTCTTTCCAACATCCTGAAAAAAGTGTAATGCTTTGATTCGTCGTACAAAAAAATCTAAAACTATGGTTCACCATTTTGACTTAATCATTGGATAATACTGGAAGGAGACTGAAATTGATTTAAATATCTTAAAATATATACAATAACATTATTATGCAACTTCCAGGAGATTTTTCTGTCTCGTAGAATCCAATTTCTCTTTAAAAATGAGCTGGTATTAGCCTTTTAGAATTAAAAAAATAATAATAAAATAGACAGCTTTTCATTTTGCCAAAAAAAAATGTAGCTAAATCTTTCTTGACTATTTGCAGACACCTTGATACCTTGGGCATATTCATGGAGTTTAGTAGTGAGATCTAAAAACGAAATGTCACTACACTAACTATAGGACATTCTTTAGGTTCCCCATGATTGTTAGCGTCTGATAACAAGGCAATCATTGTAAAACATTGTAAGTCAAGATAAGTTTCTGCTCTTTAAATGTATAGAAATAAACTTTAAGAAAACAACATCGGTATTAAAAGGGTCACTTCAAGAGTAGAGTTGAAGTTAGGGGTGAAGTGATAAACTCAGTTTGAGATGACAGGGGGCATGCCAGTAGAAATGATAAAAATGATGCCCTATGGAGACGGTAAATGTCTCATTGACAAGGAAACTAGTTATGAATTGTATATAAACAAACAAATGTATAATATCATTTATGTTGCTTGGCCATCTGACTATTTCTTTACATAGATTATGACAGAATTAGACATATGTATTAAAAGCAGCATGAGGTTCAATAAAATATTAATTTTAATGTGGAATTCTCAAAATTGCTTATGGGACCACTTTTTTGTTTGAATGGAAAGTGAAAGAATATCTGCAAACAATACGATATGCTGAAGTTGGGATTGCCATGGTTATTAAAGTCACAGCCACTTGACTAGCTCTAACAATATCCTTTTGGGGGACATTTCCAGTGTTATCTTGGAAAGTATTCACAGCTGAACTCTTGCAACTTGTTTCTCTTTCTGAAAAAATTTGGAAACTAATAAAGCAAGAGCTAAATTAGACTTGCTACACTAAAAGCAATAATTTCTTTCTTTAAGACATGTGCCTGGAAATTTTATTCTTATAGACCAAACTACTTTTAGATTGTCCACAAAAATATGGCAGGCCATCCTCAAACTAACTTCTTAATGACTTCTAAACTATTTTTGCTTGTAGAAACACATTACCCTCTCATACATGCACAGGCATATTCATGAAATAAGCACCACAATTCTAGTTCCAGACACAATAAATATTGCATGTGGCTTGGCAGTATCTTAAAGGACGTATTTCACTGTGTTCTCTACATACATTATGACAGTCAACCAAATTTCAACAATTTATTACCATCATCATTTATTAGACTCTATTTATTGACACCTCAGTAGGAGCCAACTTCCAAGAGTCATTGCTGTTTATTTCAATGACAAAATGACAGGAAATCTTAAAAATTCTTTCAAAATGAAACAGATACCCATGCCCTTGTATGCCCTATGAGCTGTAGGGAGCAAGAGAGACACTTGTGTTGGCATACATTGTCTCACTATGTGTCCCTCTGTACACCTCATGCTTTCGCTGTTAGAAACAAAGAAACAACACTTCCGCTTTAATGTTTTGGCTCTCTTTTAGTGGGAATTCATGAAATAAAAATGAATAACTGTGTATTCCTCTGAGACTCTAATAATGAGGGTGATCACTCAGTTGGCACATTTCTGTTTCCTTCGGGTTATAAAAATTGAGAGCCTTCTAATACTATTTGATTATGCTTCCCCTCTAGAGATCACTAGCTATTATTACCTTAAACCTTTTGTTACTCTGAAACACACAATGTCGATTATTAAAGTATTCCATTTGATTTATAAGGATAAAAAAATAAAAACATTGCAGCCTTTTGCTGCTCAAAACAAAGCTAGTTGATGTTGTATCACAAACACATTTGGGAAAGTAGTTAAGTTGTCAGGTTTCAAATAATCAAAGGATGAGGTAAAAACAAATTCATTGAATAACACAGAATTTCCAAACTCAGCTAATGGATAAGATGATTCATTGTTCTGATGTGGCAAGACCAAATAGAAAGCCAACAACTGGGAAAGCACAAAAATGCAGAGACTGGAAATTTTAAAAATTTGGGCATGCAAAGCAAGCAATTTGCTGTAATCAGAATGTAATAGGCAGTATTTATAGGAAGATGCCTTTTGGAGTATCAAATTAGCCTAATCAAGTTAGGAACTTATTAATGATCCTGACAATTTTCCTTAAGGACCACATCAAGGTATATAAAATAACTGTTAGAGTCACTTTAGCATTTGCATAAAATTAGTTTAGCTTCACGTTAAATCTGAATATGGTCATAAAGCCTATATTAGAGTACATTTGGGAGCAATTTTTAAATTAATGTTTCATTAGCGCTCTCTTAATACTGTCATTTATTAATTGTTCTCCATTCCATTCATATACTATCATTGTTTCCTGGTAAATCACTCCAATGTATGATAAACTTAACAGAAACTATTTTCCTATGAATGTGGAAAGAAAACAGAGAAACCATTCAGGATAACTCAGAGATCAGTCTGAGTCAGACAAGGTTACCTCATGATCCAACTTTACCACCTAACAGTTACTTGGCTTTGCAAAAATCACTTGACCTTTCTTAATTTTGTTTCCTTATCTTAAAAAATAATGTAAATGTGGCTAATGGTAACATCTATCACCTAATTTGTGAGAAGAAACAAATAAGAAATTATAGGTCATTTTTTTTAATTCTGTGAAACACTATTTAAATGGAAGATTTAAGGATGTGCATTAAGAGGGAAAGATGAAAACAATTTTGCTTTAAGTCGACATAGAAATGTTAATCTCATCATTTATAATGGAAATCTTTTCTATCCTGAATATTAAGTTTTTCTCAAATTTTCTTACACATGCTAAAAAATCCTTATTAGGGAAACTTTTACTCTTGTTAAAGGCAATATTTTAATAAAGGAATTCTTTGATTTTCTCCAAGTTCTCAGTGGTTCCTCTTCATATTTTGAAAATTTAAATTAAGAAGATATGTTCTCATTTATCATCTAAAAGAAGAAAACATTTTTTAAATTTTCCCTGTATCATCTCTTCAGGTTAATAGTTCTAGTTATTTTACTTATGAAGAATTAAAGAAGGATACATTTCCATCAGATATAATTTATGATTAACAATTAATTAAGAATTTTTCCAGTAATTAAAATGGGATTTTTACAAAGTACTCACCAAAATCCATAAGAACTGGAAAAAAAAAAATGTTGTTTTGAAAGCAATTTCCTAAGGTCAAATTCTTCTTTATGAGGTGCTAAAAAAAACGTTACTCAACCTACTAAAAGCCATCAATTAATCAGCAATTGGACTGTATCTCCTTAATTCAGGAGAGAGCAAATAGAAAGGCATATCAAAATCTGATAGATTATTATACCATCTTTTAGGCAATTTTCAGAATATCTTTAGATTCTGGTAACATTTTGCTCAATTTTCTACAAATTCCATGTCTATCACATAGCAGAATTTAATTATTTATTCACCAGACAAATGTTTCAGGACACCTACTTTGTTCAAATCAGTGACAACATTGCAGGAGGTAGAAAGGTTATTAAACACAGTTCCTCCCATAATGAGATTATTATCTATGGGATTATATCTATTATTATGTAGATTATTGATGTACAGGGAGAACTGTGAAGAACTGAAATATCAAGGGAATTCCAAGTTAGGTCACTGTACCCTATTTATTAACTCTAAAGGCAAATATGGACTTGTCCACTGTTCCCATCTCAGAGATGTCTCTCCCTTTCCTGGAAGGTATCCATTTTCTCAAGTTCTCCAGGGTCAAGCTGACTCTGGCTTTTAATTCATCTCAAGAATATCAGCACTCAGAATTTGTCAAAGTAAATGGGCTCAAACTCACTGCCATGAAACCATGGCTAAAAGTGTCATTAAAGGAAGTAATATTTTTAAAGTATTGTCTGAGGGGTATGCAGACCTCCTGTTCTTCTAGAAACTTTGAACTGTTTGACGTTAAGTCAGACCAAAAGGCATCACAATAAGTAAACTCCTCTTCAGTTTGTCAGAAAGATTCCTATCAAAGTCTTTGCTACATAAACCAGGGTATAGCTCGCTGCACCATTCAGTTCCCTTTTCATGAAGATTTATGGGAAAAATTCTCTCCAGTCTCATTACTTGAAATGCTCTTTTTTTTTTCTTGAACAGCAGAGTCCTGATGACATCAGATTCTATGGATCTGATGGTTGTTTAAAAATTTAGGGCCAAATTTATGGGCAGAGTTCTTTGAGTGAATACTCCCTTAAAACATAGGTTAAGATACTTCTTTATCTTTCCTACTCTTAAGGAAATTTCTCTTCGTCATGTACTTTTCAATGACTGTTTTTCAAACTTTTTTTTGTAATATAATTCAAGTACAAAGAAGTGCATTAATCGTATGTATAATATGATAGATTTTTACAAGCGAACAGACCATGTAATCAACATCCAGATCAGGACACAGAATAATTTCAGCACCTTGCCTCCTCCTTTACCAATAACTATGATATATTCATAAGTTAGCTTTACTTAATTTTAAATTTTATGTGGATGGAATCATGTTTTGGGGGCTTTCTGGACTTTGTTGGTCAACATTACATTTGTGATATTATTCACATTTTAATTGGTAATTGTAGTTTATTTACTTTCATTTTAGTCCCTTATTTTTAATTTAATTTAGCAATATTTTACATGCTTTTAAAATATCTTAAACCAATTACCAAAAAAAATGGAAAGCAGAGGCAATGATTTCTTAGATATGACACCAAATGTACTGGCAACAAAAGAAAAAAATAGACAAACTGGATTTTCTTAAATTCTTAAAAAATTTCTACATCCAAAGACACCCACAATAGAGCAAAATGGCGACCCACAAAATGGGAAGGAAATATTTGCAAATCACAGACCTGTTAGGGAATAAGATCCAAAATATATAGAGAACTCCTAAAACTCAACAACAGCAACAACAAAAACCAAACAACCCAATTCAAAAGTAGGCAAAGGACTTGAGTAGACATTTCTCCAAAGAAGATATAAACAAATAGTCAATAAGCACATGAAAAGATATTCAATGCACTAATCACTTGGGAAATGCAAATCAAAACCACAGTAAGATACCATCTCACACCCATTAGGATGGTTTCTATTAAAAAAGATAAAAGAAGAAAATGACTGTTGATGTGGATTGGAGAAATTGGAACCCTTGTGCCTTGGGAATATAAAATTGTACAGCCATGAGGAAAACATTACAGTGGTTCCTCAAAAAATTAAAAATAGAATGACCATATGACCCAGCAATCTCACTTTTTGGTATATTCCAAAAGGATTGAAAGCAGCTTCAAAGAGATGTTTGTACACCAATGTTCATAGCAGGATTACTCACAATAGGTAAAACATGGAAGCAACCCGAGTGTCCATTGATAGATGAACAAATAAGCAAAATGTAGTATATACATGCAATGGATGGAATTTCTTTCTCTCAAAGGAGGAAATTCAGACATATGCTACAGCTGAATGAACCTTGAAGAACTATGCTAAGTGAAATAAGTCAATCACAAAAAGACAAATACTATATGATTTCACTTACATGAGACACTAGATAGTCCAAGTCACAGGAACAGACAGAAAGTACAATGGTGTTGCCAGGGTTTGGGGGAAAGGTAAATGGGGAGTTATTGTTTAATGAGTATAGAGTTTTAGCTTTATAATAAGAAAAGATATCTGGAGATGGATGGTGGAGATGGTTGCACAACTATATGAATGTAGTTAATGCCACTGAACTATACATTTAAAAAGTTCGGGGGAGAAAAGTTAAAAAATAAATTATTGAATAAATAGTGTCTATTCACTAAGGCCAGAAAATCAAATGCCTTTTAGGAAAAAAAAAAAAAATGTAAAAAATTAACAACAATTTCAAAGAAGGTTCTTAACTTTTCAGTTAAATCAAAAGTCCAATTAAGCAGAACATCTCATTAGTTGATATTTTTATCAATTATATTATGTGGTTTATCTTTTTGAAAATTTATTTTATTTTGTTAAATTTGCTCCCGATTCTTCATTTTCTTTTGAAGCATATATTGTATAGCCAAAATGAACAGAGTTCAAAAGTTGTCCCTTCTTAGCTGTATTTATGTATATTACTTGGTTCAGTTTCTAATTTCTAAAGTAAATTTAATATTAATTCTTTACTCCTGAAATTTTGAGGTTAAACATAAAGAACCAACTGCACTCAATAAGACTACTCATTAAAAAGTAGTAGTTGTCTAAAGTAGTACTATTATTTATATACAGACACTCTGTGAACCCAGGGTATTACTATTCCTGGTAATGCTGATGTCCCTAGCACTGTTACTCTATAAGCACTCCTCAAATAGTTATTGACTACATTAAGTTAAAGTAAAGTGAACAGAAAACAATTAATTGTCCTGAAGTCAATGATCCAAAATCTGGTTGAAATTTGAACATAGACAATGTGCTTTTAAAAAGATATGAAATTTCAGGTACTTTTTGCATTTTCCACAATTTAGTGATGTTGGTTCTTCTATCGTTTCATACATCTACCACAGTATAAAAATATAAGGATGATGATTGTGATAGGCAAAATAATGTGCATTTCCCCAACCCAATATATCATATCTTAATCCCTGGAACCTGTAAATGTCACCTTCTTTGGGAAAAGAGTCTTTGCAAATGTGATTAAGGATCTTAAAATGGAAGATTATCTTGGGTTATCAGAGTAGGCCCTAAATGCAAGCACGAATGTCTTTATATGAGAGAGGGAAATGAGACTCACAGAGGAGATGATGTTGAATGGGAAGACAAAGGCAGAGGCTGGAGAGATGTGACCACAAACCAAGGAACACCAACAACCATCAGAAGCTACAAGGGACAAGGTACAGATTTTCCCCAGAGTCTCCTGAGGGAGCATAGCCTTGCTGACACCATGATTTTGGCCCAATGGTACTGAAATCAGACTTCTGATCTCCAGAACTGTGAGAGAATATATTTCTGTCATTTTAAGCCACCATGTTAATTTGGTTCAGTAGCCACAGGAAACTAATACATGATGATGATTAAAAATAGCTTACATCTATGGAATATTCACTTTGTACTGGGCATTATTTGAAGTACTTTACAGATATTATCTTATTAAGTCTTCAATCAACCTATGAGATATATAACTTATCACCATTTTATGGATGAGGACACTGAGGCAAAGAGATGTACAATAAATTGACTAAATTCTCACAGCTTATAAGGAACAGAGCAAGGATTCAAATCCAGGCATTCTAGTTCTTTAGTTCACAATCTTAAATGCTACACCAAGTTCAATGACTATTTGTCTCCAAGACTTTAATGTCAAATTTTACAGTGAATGTAAAATTGTAAATGAGAACTCAATCCTGTACCTATACTCTTTATTATTTAAATTCCTAGTGATCTGAATAAATTAAGTACACTGAGACTAACTTCTAGAAGTAGTTCTCAACAAATGCAGTATTAAAATCCAGATTTTTCAGGATGCCTTCTGGAGTTTCATGTGTATTCCTCTTTTTAAGTAAGAGTAAAGTTAAGATGCTATAGATATTTCATTAATTTTTCTTTCATTTCAGTTAAGAGTTGATTACATATTATTACAGGAGAAAGAAACTCTAATAATTTTAATAATATATTATAAAATAGCAAATAACTCTTTAGATATAAAAACAGAACACATGACAAGATCACAAAAAATCTAAACAGAGAACATTTGACAATATGTTATGAAAAACCCTTAGGAAAATCTTCAACTGGACCTCCCTAACACTTTACTGTAATATTTTTTCTTCTCATGGAGATAGATAGGTCTAATGTATAATCAAGGTATGCCAATATCAGTACTATTTGCTGGAAGATGGGTCACATAACTACCTGGAGGAAAAGTACAAACTCTCTTTTACTGAAAACTTCTTGCTTAAAAGACATGTTTAGGAATGCTGCATGCTTGCTTGTTTTGGTAGATATAGTTCCATAAATAGATCATGGAGAACTATTCCCTTTGTGCTCCAAATGAGCAAAAAAATTAAACATACGGTTGGATGACACTATAAGCAAAGTAACAAAGTCATTAAATGGTCTAGAGGTCCCTATTTCATTGTAGAACTGTGTTCTAGTATTCTAGACAGGTTCATTAGTAAGTTAGGAATAAGATACTTTTTGAAACCCATCCTTAATCTGGGAAAAATACTAAAAGTAGTACAGAATTACCTAGATATGATTAAATCACATGTAAAAATGGGATAACGGTTTTGTGAAGAAATTTGATTCATCTCTGCCTCTTGATATCCTTAAACTTCTCTCTTTGCAATTAAAAAAAAAAAGTTGAGGCTGAGTTATTCCAGAAAGGAGAGTTATTGCTAATTTTAGCAGGCCTTAGAAGATATAAATGAATACATTTTTAATGTACCAGAATTTTAAAAATGATCTCCAACGTGTTATCCACTTGTTCAAAAGATTAATTTCACTAACGAAATTGAGGCATGTACTCTATTTGAGCTGGTCTAAGTTTCCTAAGAGGCTATTTAAATGCTTGCTTGATTTTAAACCTACAGGCTTTAATTTGTTCAAACTCTCACTTTGGAAACTGCAAAATTATTAAGAAGTGTTACCCACCTTGAGTTCAAGCTCCTGAAACATTCAAAGTTATAAATCCTTCCCCAATATTAGTTTCTTCAATCTGTGACATAAATCAGACTCAGATGTCCAGAGTTTAAATTGCTTTTCAAAGATCTGATTGTTCAAATCATCAAATAATAAACTATTAGTCCAAATGTACAAATATGGAATTTAGAAAATTTATAAAACATAGTAGAACATATGTTCATGTGATTATAAAGTTAACTCATTTACAAGACTCCCACTGTTACAAAATATTTTACAATTCAAAAATTCAATTTTATAATTAGTTTAATACTTTACTACTAAGGCTTAATAAGTTACCACTATAACAACCTAATTATCTACTTCCAAAAAATAAACAAAACCTCTAGGCAAGTTATTACTATGCTATTTTTATATTTTGCAAAAACCCTTACATATTCATAAGTGTATTGTTTCTGGTAGGTAGGCAAAATACGATTATTTAAAAAGACTTCGACTATACTAAGAGAAGAAAAAAATTTTGTATTTCATACAATGCTGTTACTACTAGAAAATACAATTTAACCCTAAAGCAAAAGAGATACCACGGCAATAAACATTAGTTTAATGGGACAGAGAAATGTAGTTTTATTTGAAAACAGCAAGATAGCATTCAATTGCTATGAAACATAGTAAAATATCTTTAACTTCTCAAAGTATTTGTATATTCCCAAAGCTGCTTGCACATCTTAGATATTAATATCGTTTGTGTTCTAACGTATTTATATGCTTACATTTGTAACTCCATTCATGGGCAGGCAAATCGGATCTGTGACTTAAAATATGTCACTATTCCCAAAACAAGCATAATTACATCTTGTGAAGAAATATAAGAAATGCATATCATTTGCTCTTCTTGCTCTTAGTTTTAAAAACCTCAAAATCTTTAGATAAGCACTAATAAACTTATTTAAATAACTTATGAATAATGGATTTATAAAGTTGGAAATTATAAGAAAACAATAGAAGATATATACTAGCTACATACATGCACTTTGCAGTAAGAAATGCAACATCTTAATTAAATTTCAAATAAAATAAGTCCTAAATTAGGCATGAATCTTTTTATCTGGAGTTATTTTTGTAGATGAAACACTATGTTTTTGCTGAATTGAAAACATTTTTTTTATTATTGAACTTTTGATGTACCTAGTAAATAGCAAATCACAGCAGGGGGTGTAATTGTTTTGAAAATAAAAGAGAAATATTAAAACAAGATGCTAGTATCTCTTAATAGAAATTGAACATCTTGTTAGGATCTGAGCATTAATTATAAGCTGGCTGAAATATAAGAGTGTCCAGGTAGACCTCAAGATAACTCTACAGAGGCATAAAAATGTGATATTAGCCCCAGGTATGTCATAAATCACACATTGTTAAGAGAATGGCTATAATATAGTACTCTTGATTTACAATCAAGGGGCTCGAGGAAGAAATATTGTCAGGAGAACACCAAGACCTCAGCATTTAGCCCTCTCTAGAGCTAGCAAGCCAAATTATGTAATTGCCACACAATTTTCATGTGAATTCAAGTCTCAAGTTCCTCATTTTTGTTACATTTGAAATCGTTGTGGACGAATCAATCTATGATATTATCATCACTGTACTAATTTTTCATGGGACTTAGAACTTAGGAAAATCATCCTTCTACTTTCAAATGAGACTCAAAGAGGTGAGTGGTTAATGAAACTGAATTTGGAGTCTAGCAAAACTGCTTTCCAAAACACTAACTCCGAAACTTTTCCAAATGTAACACCTTTAAGGTTCCCTTTTCCTTATACACAAAATGAGATGGTAAAGATGCTGCCTTTTGGGGGTTGTTATGTATTTGCAGGGTCTTTAAAGCCCTTAACATGTTACTTGGTGTGCAGTGAGTGGAAAACAAATGCTAGACATCGTTGCTGTTGATTTAGTAGTAGTAGTAGTAGTAGTATCATCATCATCATCATCATCATCATTTATTATTATTGTTGTTGTTATATGCCCCCAAAAGTCCTTCACCCGCTTTGTAATAGAACAATATTAATTCAGAAGTCCTAAACTTTTGCTTAGGACCTTTTCTCCTAACACATAAAGCTTTAAATACTTCATTTACTTAAATCTAAGATAATACATTAACTCAAGATGTTTGCACATTTCTCCAGTTTATATGTTAGCTCCATGAATAGAGTGTTCAAGTTAATTTCTGAAGAAAATCTAGAATGAAAAGTAAAGAAATCGCAGCAAATCCTGGACACACTGTGCTGCATCAATCTACATAATTTGAAATGACCCATATTTGCCTTTCATGCTTAGGGACCAGAGTATAGTGACTGAATTACCCAGCACAGGGCAAGGGTGGCATGAACACCCAGAGGGAGATACACCTTTCCAGTCCCTTTCAGGGAACATGGAGAACCAGAATTGAGTGGACATGTAAAAGGCATATTTAATAGGCCAAATAGCAAATACCCTCAAGAGAAGAGAAAGAAATTTCCCTCATCACATCCCCAGAAAGCACCACAGGAATGTCATAGAAAAGTGTCAGCTCTAGAGTCCTTAGTTACACCTACAGAACATAGGGTAGACTTTGAGGTCAGTTCAGGGTTCCAGAATTTGGGGATGCTCAAACAACCAAGAACAACTTATCAACAGGGTTATTTCAGAGGCAGCTCAGGCTAAAGCAGGCATAAACACAGCCACCAGAAAAACATGATGCTACAAGTCTGAAGTGTAAGGGGGACAGAGAGGGAATGGGCATTTCACAAATGGTGACACCATATTAGGTTCTTTTGACTCCACTTCACACCCACAATAAAACTCCCCAAATGCAAGAAGTCACAAGGTACACAGACCCTATGCTTTCTCTTCTAACTGGGTCTCTGGAACAGGAAGGCAATTGGATTCAGGTGCACTGGTTTACCCTCAGCCTCCCAAACCCAACCTAAATGTCAGTGAGATTCCCCTGGAGGGAGCCTTCCTGTAATTCAACAGCTTCTCATGCTGCCCTTAAGTCATGTGCATCCCAAGGAGATATTAATGAAATAAAAAGAAGAAAGGAAGAAAACGAGAAGACAGTCACAAAGCTGGCCCGCTGTGCTTTCTCATCCCAACAACTTCATCAGGTTTCCCGAGGAGCGAGCGCAACCCGTACACACCCAATAGGAGACAGGCAGCAGGGCGTCCATCCTCGGTGGCCCAGCCCTAGACTCCAGCCAGAGCCAGGCTGACCCTGTTGCCCGCGCCTCTGCCTTTGCTGACCCTTGGTTCTCGGCAGTGCGCGCTGTCCCGAGACCTTCAAGATCTGCACCCTACACTCCAGCCCCAGCAACCTCCCATCTCTTCTTGGCACCAACCGGCACCGGCGAGGGTGCGGACCTATGGTGTGGGCTATGAGGGTGGGGGAGATGGTCCCGGATCAGGACGGTGCAAATGGCCATTCTGCGTGCCTCGCATCCGCTCCGCTGCATCCCCAGAGTGTACCTGGCACCCCAGCCAACTCCACCGCCCGAGCCGAGATACCTATTTTGCACGCAACTTACCTGGCCCAGGCTGAGCTTTCGGCGCCCCCAGTAGCTTTTCTCTCCTTCCTCCCACCGAGCCCTTCATCCTCCTGCTGGCTGCCGTCCGGCGCCCTGGCCCTGGCATCCGGGAGTAGCAGCAGACCCGGCTGGCTGTCCCTGAGGGCGCGCGGCTGCCCACCCGCAGCTTCAGCGGCGGTGGTCGGGCGAGGCTTGAGCGTTGGCGAAGAATGGTCGCCGAAGTGCTGCGCGTGCAATCTCTCAGGCGCGGGCTGGAGGTGGCAGTCAGTGCGCCTCAGCCTCCTCTGCTCCCTCCGTGCTCTGCACAAGTCCCACGCCCGCACAGCCTCAGGTGCACCCGGCTGGAGAGAGGTGCAAGCCGGCGCAGAGGGAGGGGCCCGGCCCAGAGGTGCCGCGAGAGAGGGAGGGCAAAGGAGGAGGAAAGAAACGGGTAGGAAAGGAACTAGCTTACTGGAGTGAGTGGATCGTTTTAAGGGGTGTTAAGGGGAAACGCAAGAAGGAGAAATGCATCCAGAAACTAGAGAGATTAGAAATGAGCTCGAGTGAGCTGCTTCAGAAGCCTTAGAAAAGGGGCTTTCCTTTTATGCTTGGGTCCTTTATCCTCCTGATTTGGGTACTATTGCCTGACAACCCCTTCCCCCTTACCCCACTTCATTTTTTAAATAACAGTTAACCTCAGTAACCTCAGAGAACAGATACAAAGTGATCCAGTGAAGTGTTGCAAATTTGTAGGGAAGTCCGGTCTCCACAAAACCTGAGTGCTCACCCCATTGGAGGGAACCATATCCTCCTGAGATTTTTCTTTTTTCACTTCATTCAGTCTCATTCTGTCTCATTCTGTCTCATTCTGTCTCATTCTGTCTCATTCTGTCTCATTCCTTCATTCATTCTCTCTCTCTCTCTCTCTCTCTCTCTCTCTCTCTCTCTCTCTCTCTCTCTCTCTCTCTCTCTCTCTCTCTGTCTGTCTTTTCCTCCCTCCCTCCTTCACTCCACAATACCCTGGGATGAAAAAAAATACCGTCTGTTGCCGGATTCTAGGACTTAGCGGAGTGTTTCTCACACTTCACTGGTCAAAGGAAATCATCTAAGGATCTCGTTGAAGTTCAGATTCTGATCCAATAGATCTAATGTGGGGCTCAATATTCTGCATTTCTAATGGTGTGGCAGATGCCACTGATCCAAGGACCACATTTTGAGTTGCAAAACAAACAAAATAAACCTGCTCTCTAATATTAGGTGCACCACTAACTACTCTGTAGGATGACCTGAAATAACAAGTTGCTAAGGCCCTGTTTTTCATTGGGTTTCAGGATGCTATGGAGACCAAATAAATTATAAACATAAGCACAAAGCAAAAGGATAAAATGTCCTACAGATACAAGGCTATCGTTGTCATTATTACTATTGATAAAATCATTACGAATATTAATGCTGACAAAAATGCATAGATATTTGGTAGTTTGCCACTCTGTATGTTCTCAAGAAAAGCTCTAAAAAACAATCAACAAACCCCACAAACACACCATTATTTAGAAAGGAAATGCTAAGTGACATCCTCTGAGGGGCAGTCTATTTCTCCTGTGAGCCAGTTGTTGACTTCTGCTGATATGCAGCACTGTTCACGTGTGTATTATCAAGTAGTTAAATTGCTTATCAAGCTAATAGAACAAACCAAGAAAAGCAAATGCCAAGAACAAAGTAATAAAAAAGAAATAGAGCCAATGCACCAAAAGATATGTTGTATTTCAATTTAGCATGACTATGTTAGCTTGATTTGATATTCTCTCTCACACACACACACACACACACACACATAATCATTACATGCTTTCATCTGGATTTAAACTCTCATCCCACCGTTTCAATTCAGCAAGTGTTAATAAGCTTTACCACAGTAAAGGCCTTTCCTATAGGTGAACAGAATCTGATATAGTTCCTGCTTTGAAAAAGCAATTTGATAATATACCAACAAACACTATTTTAGGCAGCCTCTGATGCCAGAGGATAACAACAAATACATTATCCTAGAGAGTTCAAAAGGCAGTGAGGTTGGGAGAGATTTCATGGAAGGGAGATTATTTGAGATAAACCTTAAAATGTGACCCGATTCCATCAGGCAGAAGTAAAAAGGTGGGACATTTTAAGTGAAAGAGTAAAGACAGAAAAGTTTGGGGAATAGTGGATCCTTTTGCCCAGAACATACAGTTCATGAAAAAGGTGGAGAAATGGCTTGAAAATTTGTCAGTGGCTATTATTGCTATCCTGAGCAGTTAGTAAGTACTTCACTCTAGCAGGAGACCACTGTGATCAGAAATATAGCAAGAAGACTGATCTAATAGGTTAATAGGGTGACATAGAACCAGAAAATAATGGAGCTGTAGAATGCACTTAGGAGGCAGTGGAAATCATATGTAAGGAACCATCAGGGTAGGAACAATGATAATTGTGGGAAATGAAATATAAAGATGCTTAAAAGGAGACATTGCTGAGACATAATTAACAGTAGGTAGCAATTTTATGGAGGAGAGGGATTTGTTCAATATATCTCTAAATTTTGTGCCTGGAGGACTAGACAAATAGTGACACCATTAAGAATTGAGAAGTCAAATATAGTTAGTTGGTTTTATTTTTATGTTTATTTGGAAAGGCTTTCAGATAACGAATTCTCTTTGGACATTTTTAATCAGAAGTTTCAGTGGGATGTACAGGTAGAGATGTTTACACAGTTAAAAATTCGAGCCTTGCTCTGAAGAAATGGGTTCTACATTAGAGCTTGTGTTTGCTCTCATGTTTGACAATCCTGGGCAGGTATATGGAATTAAATTGTTGGAAGAATGTGAGGTTAGTGAGGAAAAATAGAAAAAGAAATGCAAAGTGCTTAGGACAGAACCTTGGATCTGTGTGACCTCCCTGTTCCTCAGTATCATCATAAGTAAAACAGTTCTGAGGATTAGGTAAGATAGCACTTTCTCATTTATATTTTTTGCACTAACTTGTAGAGTCTGAGAAGATGGGAACATACGTATCATGTTCACTGTTACAGTCCTAACACATAACAGCATTTGGCACATAGTAGGCTCTAAAAATGTTCACTGAATGAAATTAATAATTTGAGAGAAAGGAGAGACACCAAAGCATAACCAAAAAGACAAACAGAGATGGCTAAGTGGGATCTGTTATTTCAATGTTACAAAAACCAAGTCAGGAAAAAGTTGTTAAAGTGATGAACACTGGTAACAGAATGGGACTGAGAGTGAAACATTCATATACATTGGGAAAGCTTTTGGTTTTGTTTTGGAGAAGGATTTAGCTTAAAAGTTAATTGATTATATTCAAGAGAACTGTTGCACTGATGAGTGGCAAAGGAATTTACGGAAGAATGTTAGATTATTCTTTAAAGAAATTTGACACAGAACTGAAGATAAAAAAAAAGAGAGATTGGGGGTGGAGGGCTGGTAGCAGAATTGAGGAAGATTGTTCCTCCTTAGTAAAGGGAAAGTCCAAACATACTTTACTGATAGGATTGAGTAGTAGAGAAGTGTAGTAGAGAAGTTCCAGGTGAGAAAAAGAGAATTGATTGAGCAATATCTGAAAAAGAAAAACAGAACTAGTGAACCAAGAGTGTAAGTAATCAATCTTAGCAGAGAAAAGGGACACCTGTTTCTTAGAAGCAAGAACAAAAGAGTAAAAACAAGAAAATGCACTGCACTCTAAAGTGGAATGGCAAGAAGTGAGAAAGGCTCATATTATCTTGCCCTTATATTTCCAGGAAAAAGGAGATGAGGACTTCTACTGATAACTTGTGATCAACAAGAAATAGCACTGTGAACTAGAAAAAATGTGGAGAATATTCGATGAAAGTTTTAACAAGGATATCACAGTGAATCCATAAGAGAGGAGATCACCCCTCAAGTGACCTGGCCAGGTGGGAACCTGCCTCAGGGGTAAAATATGTACATTCATTATCATGAAGACAATCAGCATTTTTATTTGTTACTCTCTCAGCAGTATTCAAAGAACTAAGTGCAGAAACAAAGCGTGCAGCATGGTTTACCAAGTTTAGTCATCGACAAAGTAGAAATTATGGGAAATCAAACAAGTGAAGGGTTTCATGGAGTAGGACTTGATGGGATGAACTCTCAAATCTATAAAAACAGTCACAGAGATATAAAGTACAGCATAAGGCATATAGTCAATAATGTTATAATAACAATGTATGGTGTCAGATGAGTACTAGACTTACCAGGGTGATCATTTTGTAAGTTATATAAATGTCTAATCACTGTGTTGTATACCTGAAATTAATATAATATTGTGTGTCAACTGTAATTAAATTTTTAAAATGAAAACATTTAAAAAGTTTTTTTAATAAAAATAATAAATCTTTCAGACCTGGGGTTGGTTTGCCATGCTGCCCTCTACGGTTTGTGAGAATTTGAGAGATAATTGATTTAACCTCTGCGAGCCTCAGTTTACTCATCTGAAAAACTGGGATAAAGCCTTCAGGCTTAGGACTTTATAATAAAATAAGTAATATTGATAAACCAGGGGTTCTCAAACTAGAGTCTTCATCAGAATCCCCTTGGGGACCTATCAAAACAAAGATAACTGGACCCTACCTCCAGAGTTACTGACTTTCTAGATCTTACATGGGTCTCAGAAATTTAAGTTTCTAACAAGTTCTTGGTAATGCGGATGCTACTGGTTTGGAGACTGTTTGCAAACTGTCCCCCAACCTTTCGTCCCATGTAAATCTTTTAACATGATGCCTGGTACCCAGTAAGTACTAAATCTATGATAGCGAGTGTTTACAGTTGGTAGTCAACTCATGGTATGACAGCTGAAGCTAGAGTTCAAGCTGACAGGTTATAAATGAAACATGAGGCTGAGTGATGACCAGGGACTATTGAGAGAGACTGACAATTCAAAGGTCATATTAATGAAGATCATATTCAGTGTGAGAGGAGTTTTGGGAAGGATTCGAGGTCGGGGATTTTGGCCAGGGAGAGAATTTAAGAGTTCAGAATCTTGCAGATCAATTTGTGTTCAGCCCAACACTTGCTAAAAGGGTGGTTTATAATAAAATGCCAAGGCCATAAAAATAAAATCAGATCATAGAAAGAAAATCGGGTCAAGGGAGGACAGCAGACCTATCAAAAGAGCAGGTCAACACTACTACTGTGACTGAACAAAGAGCCAGGCTCTTGGCCTTGGAAGCCACCAAAAAGCAGGAGTCAGGTGATGTTATGTAACTGTTACTGTCTGAAACAAAGATTTATAAATCCATCTCTCCTGCTGGAAAAAATATTTTCCTACTCTCATACTTAGAAGGAAATCTCACCCCTTGGAGCATTAAGTAATTTGGAATTCATGTGGCTTCTTTAAGTAAGAACCTTCAACACAAATCCAGGCATAGTATTACAACTGGACGAATGAACACAAAGCCCATCTGGGAGGGGTTAAAAAGTTGTCCTCCAGGTATTTAGCCTTCCAATGATTTAACTTTGCCAACTTATAGGCCTCCATGTTCTGAGCACTGTCTTTTGCTTTGTTTTGTTTGTTTGGTTTGGTTTGATCAAAAGTTATGGTAAATGCTTCATGTAGACTATCTTTAATCTTAGTAAGATTCCTTTTCTGAGATGAAAAACAAGGCTGAGAGAGATTAAGCAACTTCCCTGAAATGATATCTGCTTATTTCCAATCTCTCTGATTATAAAATATATACATTTCCACTCTAAAGCACTTTCTCTAGAAGAGTAAGTTAATAAATGTGGTTATTCCCTACTTCTTTGGTCTTAGGTTAGGTTCTTCAGGAAACAGGCTGTGGAGACATGGAAATTTATGTGCAGGAAGTTTATTGGGAAAGCCCATGAGACCAAGACCTGTGAGAGTAAATGAGGCAGGATGGTGTAATGGGAGAAGTTAAACTTCAACAAAGCCAATCACACAGGAGCTCTCGGCTGAATCAGCCCTTCACAGTTATCTTGAACTGAGAACAGAGAACCAGGTCTTTTACTCTTGTGTCAACCAGTCATTTTTTTTTTTTTTTTGATGACTTAGGTGTGTTTTATTGGTTTTCTCAACCATTTTTAATAATCAGAGCTTAATTCACAAAGATGCCTGTAGAACTAACCTGCTCAAATATATTTTATCATCACTGCTTTATAGCAACCCAAAGACTATCTTGAACACAGCAATTATTTTAATAAATCTTATCGTTTGCAAAACACTGTGATGGGTACTTTGGGGAAACAAAAATGTATTTGTCACATTTGATGTCATGTAACTTAAATTTAGAAGTAAAATGAACTAACAAAAGTAAATTTCTGTAAAGTGAATGAAACAATAGTATCTATCTATTGAAGATTTAACAACCTGCCACAAAATAAATGTTATAAAAGTATTCAGGCTTTTTTCCTAACTACAATTGGTAGATAGAAAAGTTTTTGCAAAATGAAAATAACAAAATGCAAAAAATATTTAATAATTCTCCCTTTATCTGAGCAAATTTAATGAAAGAGAAGGTCTTTAGTTGAGTCTTCAAGAATGGGTTGGACTTTGAAAGACAAAAACAATAGTGAGGATAAGAAGGCATGCCAGGGGGAACAAATAGGATGAATAAATGTATAGGGCATGAAGGCTTAGAATTTTCTTCAGGGCCAGCAAATGGACTAACAGCATAGTCAAGAATATAGGTGAAAAGTTATAGATATTGCTGATGACTTTCAATTTCTGATGAATTACTATGGCTTTATTTAGAAGAAAATGAAGAGTGGACATTTTGAAAAAATTAGAAGTATAAACAAAATAGTGTTAGATGAATATTAACCTGTGCACAATTGTAATGGAAAGAAGTCAGAAGCAAAAGAGTTCTATTTCTTGTTTCTGCTGAATGCTAACCTTTCTTCCTGCAGGAAGTTCTAAAGCAGTGGTTCTCGAAGTGTGCTCACTGGACCAGCAGCATCAGCATCACCTGGGACTTATTAGAAATGCAGATTCTTGGGCTCTGCCTCTGCTTTTTACTGAATCAAAAACTCTGGTTATGGATCCCAACAGTCTTTGTTTTAACAAGCCCTCCAGATGATTCTGAAACATGCTCAAGTTTGAGAATCACAGCCGTAGTGTTTCTATAATACATTTTTCTCCTGGAGCAAATATCTTCTGAAATATCCTTAAGCAATTTTCTTCTCTAACTCTCTAGAGAGTATGATTGCTGTCTACTAATATCGTTCCAGACTGTCTCTGACCAAATGACTCAGCATTGAACTATGCTATGCTAATATATGGATCAGATTGTTTTAAAAAGGTTTTTTAGAATAAATCTTTAATATAAAGTTCCTTCTGTTTCTTTTGGATGTAAAATATCTCAGCACCAGTGTGTCTGTTCTACTAGAAGACACCAGGAAAAATATGAGAAAAAAAAAAAAACGACTCATAGGATATGAGGGGCCAATGATTAATATATTTTTCCATGATAAAAACAAAAAAATTCAAAAGTTTTTTCTCATTACTAGTAAAACTTTGGAATGACTAATGAAAAAATATATAAAACTACAGCAAAAAAAAAAAAAAACAGGTTCAAAATAACTAGAGCTTGGATATTGAAGAGGGGACTATTGTTGATAGAAAATGATTCTGAGTACATGTTAAATAAAAAGATCAATAATGGCAAAATACAGAACATATTTGTGAGTCTCTGGGGAGCCTGGATCTTTTCTGATCAATGGATAGGAAGTTGAAAGGAAGAGAATGAACTGACAAGGAGTCAACTTATGTTAGAGTAGGTCAGCAAGAGGACATGACCACCTGTTGAGCCAAATCCCAGTAATCGAAAGCCACTCACCCCCTCTTCCTGTCCTCAGAATGTACATTATGCCCATCTTTCTGGCACTAGGAGCCACTTCAAGGACATAGCCTTGAGACGATAATGTGTTGTTGAGGCCATCTGGACGGTATTGGTATCTGTGACTGAATCCAATTAAGGCCTGTATATAAATTCAAGAATCTGGTGAGCTAGTGCAGAAATCTACTCATCTTGTGGCTGCCTGAGACAAACATTGTAAGCAAATGTCCCTCGCTTGTTAAAATGCCACCTACCAATCTAGAGTGATCTGACTCTTTGGTCTCTCCTTGCCCTCTGCGCATGGAGGGCCAGTTTTGGATTTCACTCCAGGGAACATCTGAGGTAGCAAACAACTTGGCACTTGGTGTATTCAGCCTAGATGAGAGGAATGCTTTGAACTACACACAGCAACCTCATGGAGTGGTGTGGCTACAATAAATTCGCAATAAATTGAACATTTAACAGACACACAAAAAGATCACATAAAAGCACATGTGTTACATATATAATCCATTCATTCTCTAAAACATTTTTATTTTGCTGCTGAAACATGGATCTCTCCTAAAACTAATATATTGACTGCTGTGTAGTTATATGAGTTAGCAGAGACTGAATTTTTTCTTAAATATATAAGCATAAATTACATTTATTTCAGCTTGCCCATCTAGTTGTCTTCCCAGGGAGATATATGGAAATTCCTATTTGGGGATTTTTGTGAACGGTGTTATTTTGGATGTCTACAAGTGATAATATGGCAACTCATAAATCGCACCTTTCCTCAAACTCTGTGTGTCTCCAGTCACTGACCCCTCTCTTGCTCACAGTGGTATCCCTATTCTGTCCTACTTAAAATCTCAAAGCCATTTTTAATCACCTTCTGTCTTCACCTTAACCACCAGCCAAGTGGATTTCCACCTCTCTATAGGTCTCAGATTCTTTTCTAATTCTCCCTCGTAGTTAGAATACCAGTACCCTGATTCAGACTCTCTGTTGGATTAATTGCCTGGATTAATTTATAAGTCTTTAGCAACTGAGTTCCCAGCCTGAAATCTTGATCTTCCTCTAGTTGAAGTAGATCAGTGTCAGATGAATCTGCCAAAATCATTCCTTTCACCGTGGTACTTCTGATGCTCTATATCACATGCCTCACCACTACCTTTCGATTATAGTTCAAACCAGAACTGTAATCAGAAGCCCCATATTCTTATCACAAGCTGCCATTCCTATCATTCCACCCATGACTCCCCTGTAGAAAGAAAGAAAGAAAGAAAGAGAGAGAGAGAGGAGAGAGAGAGAGAGAAAGAAAGAAAGAAAGAAAGAAAGAAAGAAAAGAAAGAAAGAAAGAAAGAAAGAAAGAAAGAAAGAAAGAAAAGAAAGAAAGAAAGAAAGAAAGAAAAGAAAGAAAGAAAGAAAGAAAGAAAGAAAGAAAGAAAGAAAGAAAGAAAGAAAGAAAGAAAGAAAGAAAGAAAGAAAGATAGATGGAGGAAGAGAGGGAGGAAGAAAGGAAGGAAAGAGAGAGAGAGAAAGAAAAAGAAAGGTAGGTAAGGTGTAGCTATGGAGAGAAGGAAGAAGAGAAAGAAGGAAAATGGAACAAAAGAAAAGCAGCACAGAGGAAAATGAAAGCAGAACATTAATACTTATTTGCCCCCCAAAAGGCAGATGTCATCCCCCCTGACTCTAATATGAGGAAATCGAACATCAGAGAAGTAAATAGGTTGCCTGAGCTCACAGTTAAAAATCAGCAGAGCAAAAGTTGAAACCAAATCTTTGCCTGGGACAGTGTTTTCAAATTTGTGTGTGAAAGGAATGGCGAAAACACAGACAACTGGGCCTCAGCCAGAGTTTCTGAAAAAGTAAGTCTGGGGCAGAGCCTGAAAATTTGCATTTCTAACAAATTCCTAGGTGATGCTGATACTGCTGATTCAGAGAGCACAATTTGAGAACCACTGGCCTAGCGAGCCTTTCCATTGCCATCACTGTTAATTGGCACATAGTAGTCAAGCCATTATTATTTGTTAAAAATACAAATATCTAGGAAACCCATAGTTTCTGCTGTATTCTGAAGCCCTTCCTAGCCACCACATTGCAGAGAGAGCCTTAGCCTCTGAAAGCCTCTAATACATATTGTCTGTATCACTCAGTCTACATTGACTCTTGTCCGATGACAGGCCCCCCAGAAGCACACCTTGAGTTGAGGACTCATGTGCAAGTGTTTTATTAAGGGAATTCTCTAAGAGAAACCAGTAATAGATTGGGAGAAGCAGGAAAGAAATTGTGGTGTTTTAATTAAGATTTTTTTGGCTGAAAACAACAGAAATTCTACTTGAAAGGCAAAAGGATAATGTAATTACCATTCTAGTTAGCCAAAAGTCCTGAGGTAGAAAAGCTCCAGGGTTCTTTAATACAGCAGCTTAATCAAGTCATCCTATTTCATGTCCACCTTTCTGTCCAACCATTTATAGTTTATTGGCAATCTTCCTTCAAGGAATCAAAATGGCTATAGCAGTTCAAGGCATCCCATCCTCATAAATCAAAACTAAAGGCCAAAAAGGGACCCTTAGGCCCCATATGCAAGTGCTTTTTAAGAGCAAAGACATTTTTCCAAGAAGCTCCTCAAGATTCTTTTGCATCTCATTGGCCAAGAATAGGTTATATACCTAATACCGGACAAGATAGAGATCACCCAGTTCATTTGAGAAATGAAAGGACACCAGGGGAAAAAACGTTTTTGGCATTATGAAAGAAGGGAGTAGCTTCTGGACAGGAAACCAATATCATGTGTTCCAGGTAGATTATGCATTATGGGTTTATCAAGAAAGACAAGAAACACCCACACTAAAAGGAAGATTTTTGCCTTACATTGAAAAACTGGTGAATGAAGATATATTCATTTATAGTAAGTCAAAAATAAAAATGTTTGTTATGTATGCCCTGTTTTAACTGACTTACTGATTTATTGATCCTGATCATACCAGATAAAATAGTCTCTAATATATTTACTGTACTTCATCAAATTTTTTTTAGACTGTGTAGCTCAGAGTCTCTCAAATAGTATGTAATCAATAAATGTTAAAAACAGCATTGATTTTACATATTTGGTACAACAGAACTCAATCAGTGCCTACTGATTTATCATGGATGGGGACTGTTATACGTGACTATTAAGTGGCTGGCCCTTTCCTGGGAAATATGTAGTGCCAAGGAAATGTCTGTTCTTCAAAGACTTTTTGCCTTTAAGATTATTATTTCTACTAATAGCTTTGAAAGCTAACAGTGGTAGAAACAATGCTGTGTATTCACCAAACTGTCTAGTTTTCCTCCTGGGAACATGGGAAAACTACTTTTCCCATTCTCTGGCATCCAGAAGAAGCCTCATGGTTAATTTTGGCCAGGAAAATGTCAACAGAATACACTGGCCCCAAGTCTAGGACCCAAAAATCTCCTGGGACTTTTGCTCAAACACCAGTTCCCTCATTATCCCTCCCCTTGTCACCTGTAAATTTGAAGCAGAGGAACGAAGAACTCCAAGTTCCAAGGGTCTGACAGAGGCAACACCATGTAGGAATGTGCTCTTTCGCGTCATGTTCATGAGATGGTGTGGTCATTACAGTAGTTAGCACCTCCAAACATACAGAAAAATAAAACAGGAGTGACTATAGCCATAATTGTGAAGAACAGGTTACTAGTTTTTAAGTACATCTCCTCTCACTTTTTTGAAAATGTTCCTTCCTGCTCTAATTGTTAATGTCTTACTGTGTGTTTTTCACTAGAAATACCTAAAAACATTTATGTCACTATGCTGAGAAAAGAACCTGACATTTGCAACCACTCTAAATTGTAAAGAACTTAATTTGGTTGCACTCTTTCACATTCATTTGCATTTAAAAGGCCTACAGAAAGACCACCATGCTTGCATCTAGAGAATGAATCACTAATGGTTGAATTTCAATAATCAGAAAGAGAAAAAATATTACTATGTAAATTATACCATACAGGTAATAGCCTACTTCAGAATTCCAGCCCTGAAAAAAAAATTAAATTTACATTTTTTTTTTCTAAAATAAATACTAAAAAAATAAAAAGGCAGATTTTCAGTTTAGATCTCTTTCTCTACAGGGTTCTTAATTCACACTTATTTATAGTATACTAACTAAAATTCTTTAAAACTGGAAGTTTTATTTTATTTATGGTTATATCTCATGAATTTTAAAATATCTAAAATAAAGATAATTAAGAAAAAGATCGCATACAATTTAATTGTGCAAATGAACAATATTCACTGTGTAATGAACCTAGAAATGCTCTACTTACATTCAGAAATGTTTATATCACCGTGTTTTCTCTATTTTAGACTGTAAACAATTCCAGGGCGAGAACTTGTACTTTTATTGTACACGTGTTGTGTGGTATCATGTACAAATTGCTATTAGGATTAATTCCTACCTTTTGAAATAGGTGGCAAAATTTACAAATGTGGTGAGGTTGAAATTCATATCACACAATTAAGGCATGTAAAAAACAAACACAAAACAGTAGCTCATCTACTTCTCTAAAATCCAACAACTTCCTGTCAAGTCCCCATCCCTACTTATGGGATGTCGGGGAAGAGAGGCAGAAGAGAAGATAGAAGGCTTACATTTAAGAGACTATTAACTCAGTCTCTTCTAGTTTCAAATAATCTCTTTGGAGTAAATATTCAATCAACTCAAAGTTCAATTTTTTAAAGGTGTTTTCTTCCTCTCAAAATTTCTCCCTGTTCCATATTCCTTCCCAAATGGCATCCGTCTCCCAGAGAAAGTTTGATATTTTCATGGCTCCATGGGAGAGGAGTATCTAGTGGATATTGCTTCTCTAGGCCCTGAAGTTGATGAAAAATGTCCTTTTTCTTCTGGATGGTGGTAGCACCATGCCAGGTTGCCCGGCTGGGATTTCAGTCTCTACTTGTCACCTAAGCTGGCCACCTTTGTGAAAATTTACAATGGTACACAGCAGTCCTGAACATCACTCATCAGTTAAAAAATCACTTTTTAAAAAAGGTTTTCAGAGATAATTTTCAAACAGCGAGTTGTTGTTCAGGCTTGTCAAGAGGCATTTTATGACCCCAAAGTATTATAAAAGAGTAAAGCTAATTTTATTTTTATATTGTTTTGAAAAGGGAGAAGATGGAAATAATAAATATTAATTACGAAAATTTGTCTGATGTGCACTGAGTTAGGATTTAAAATTCTTAGATTTGATTTCGCTATGTGTTAGTTTGGGCTTTCTTTAGATTCAATATTTAAACAGTTGGACCTTAGTTTTTCTGCAAAATGGGTGATAATGTATCTACTTCCCATTATCTTTAAGTATTAACTGTGCTAATATATTTGAAAACTCTTCAAAAATGGCCATATCTGATATAGATGGAAATAGTCTTTCTCTGTCTTTGTGTGTCATCTGCTATCTAGATTGTAAACTCGGGGAAGTGGCAAGATTGTAAACTCATTGGGGTAGTGGCAATATTTCGCCCATTATTGAATCTTCCCAATATTCTGCACATAATAAAATTTCATTAAATGTCCCATAGACTGATGATTGATTTGCTAAAGAGGAATTCAGACAACTATGCTAGGTAGTATGGAAGTATAGATTGTCTGATAAAGGAACTCTCTAGAGTGGAGGAGAGTTTTAGAAATCTTTTTTGAAATACCGATGAAACACTCTGAGAACAATTCAAAATCAAATAAAATGTTTACTTATATTAAAGGAGGCTATAAGCTTCAAAGAAAAGAAAGTCAGATTAACAATGGTTTAAACCAGTTCTTTACTAACAATGGTTTAAAACAATGCTCTCACTGCTACCACCACATCTGTGTCACCTAGGAACTTGTTAGAAATGCAAACTATCAAGCCTGTTTTCAGACCTACAGAATCAGAGATTCTAGAGTTAGGGTCCAGCCCTCTGCATTTTAACAAGCCCTAGAGGTACTTTTGATGCATGGTAAAGTTTGAGAATCACTGGCTTCAATGATATAAACGGTTATTATCTGATCTACAAAAAGATTGAGATAATGGGTTGAAGCACTGGTTCAGCTGTTGAATGCGGTCAATAAGTCTTCAGTTCTTGTCAACTATTCTACTCCTGCGGCCTTAGCTTACTGACTTTTTGCCCTCAAACTTATCATCTAAAGGTTGTAAGATGGCTTCTGTAGCCCCAATAATCATGTCCTCACTCAAGACAGGAAGAAAGGTAATGAAAGGAGAAGGGACAACGCAGATTGAGAAGATCACTTTTACTAGGAAACTAAGTGCTTTCCCAGAGAGTGTCCAAACTAAGCTCTTGTTACATCTCATTGGCCCAACCTGAGTCTCGTGATTACCCTTTGCTGCTTTTCAAACTTTATTTTGGAGGCAGATAAGAGAGAAGGGAGCTAAGAATAGGTAGTTAGTTAGCCAACAATGTCCTCAAAGAACAAGAGGATTATAACATAAACCCTATGATTTAGAAGATTTAGCCTAGAAATGAGAAAACATATGGGAAATGAGCTGTCTTTAAATACTGTATTTGAAAGGCTGCCATGTGGAAAAAAGTTCAATGTTATATGAAGCTCCATAAGCCAGAAATAATAAGTAGAAGTTAGAGATCACAAGTATTGGCTCAATGAGAAAAAATTTTCTAATGATTAGAACTCTACAAAAGGAAACAGGAAGCTTATAGAATAGTGAGCGACCTATTACTCGATAACCATTTCTAAAAATTAAAGTAGAGAGAATCCCTGCAGTGAATCTCTTCTAAGACTGTATGTTTTAATTGACTAAAACTAAAGTATGTTATGATAATAATAATCACTAACACTCGGTGCATGTTTCCTTGACCCTTGACATGATATTAAGTACTATACAGGCATTATTTCATTTTCTACCACAATAACCTTATGAGATAAGCACAACCATTACTCCTATTTGAGGAAACAGACATAGGAAAGGAATATATTTTGCTCAAGGTCATGGAGCTGAGGTGTGAGCCCAGGTTGTTTGACTTCGGAAGCCTACTCTATTCTTGCAAAGTCTAGATTTAAAGCAATCTCCAAGTTTGGAAAATTTAAGAAATAAAATGCAAATTCTTCATCGATCTGTAAGTTCAGTTTTCTGCCTCATTCCCTTCTAGGTACTCATGGTAACAAAGCCAAGTCTTTGAACACTTCTCTCTTGCATGCTAACATTTTTATGTCTTTATTTTCACAGCTCCCACCTAGATCATCACACTCTTCTAGAACCCAGTTCGAACAATTAGAGAATCTGTCCTGGTGAATTAACTTGGTTTCTCAATAATTTTCTTTTAGAAAACTGTCCTGTGGGAGTGATTGTCCCTCACCATGTCATTCTGTACTGATTTTGGAGTAAAATCCTGACTGCTGAGAATACTTTCGGAAAGGAATGCATATTTACTTCCAACTCCCGGATTAATCTGAGAATAGCTTTGGCAACTTGTCTATTCTTACTTCCAGTTTCAAATGTCCATAATGGCTAACACAAGGTAGATAGTAACTGAAAACTTATTGAATAGATTCATAGATCTTAATCTCAATGGCTTTTTTGAAACACTATATAGTCTCACATATATAATACTTCTAATTTTTTTTCATGGGGTACATTAGCCCAGAAATAACAGAGAATTCTGACACATTTGGTAAAAACAAAATAAAACTATTATTTTCATACAATAGTGTTAATTCTGTACTATTAATAGAGAATGTATCTACACCAAAATTACCATATTAGGATTATGTAAGCGAAACACATAAAGTGAGGATGTGTACTTGAATACTAATGCCAGCCAGAAAGTTGGACCCAATATTCCAGAACCACATGCACAAACATAAAAGAAACTCGATGTTCAGAAACTAAGAAGTGAACATAATTTTACTAATGTCTATAAAAGGGGTAAAGGTTAAAATGAAGACAATAGAGAACAGGATCCCTAAGCTTAACAAGAGAGAGGAATAAGAATAGAAGACTGAGAGCCCTCAAATGCAAAACAGGTGGAAAATTTGACTCATCACAAGAAGCAATGTCAACAGCATCTCAATCACATTCTCTTGAATTCATCTATATTTGACGCTAACGATGTCTCTCTTCTAACACTGCTACTGCTGAAATCCCCATTAGAACCATATATTTCACTATTAAATTAGAATATTTCTGAAAATAAACATGTTGAAAGAAGAAATATATATTTTTGTAAGACGAAACTTATCCTCATGACTTACAGCAACGATTATAGATGTCAAATTCATGTTCCTAAAATAGGTACAGTGAAAACTATAAACTGTTATTTAGAAATGAATATCAATGTGAATTCATAAAAATGTTATTGTTGGATCATTGTTTTTGGGCACCAGACAGAAACAAAAAAAAATGCAGTGGATTTGTAGGTTATTTCTGCAAGATTTTAATAAAATGCAGTTAAAAAATAAATTTCCAACTGATGATGTAGTTTAAAAGTTGATGCTTAAATATCAACCAAAATCAAGTGCCCAGGACTCTTAAGAAAGGACCATGTGTTCTGTTTTCTGTGTACAATACCAAGAAGCTATGTGAAGCACTTTAGGGACATGCAAAATCCTGAAAACATCCAGGTTGACAGCTGAGAAATTACAGCAGACTCATCATTTTGATGTACAACAATCAGCAATAAGGTGTTTCACGTAGAATAAAAAAACTCTCTGCTATCCCTTATATAAAAAAGACAGGTTGTGACTAGGGATTTCAGGCACAGAAACAACTATTTATGTGCATAAAAGTGGAAAGTTCTGCATATAATAAATCTGTCTCAAAAGTGACATCATCGACCTTAGAATTTTAAAGCTGGAAAGGAACTTTTGCTCCAATCTCTTTATTCGGCAATTAAGGAAACTGGTTATTCAAAGAAGGTAAATGAATTATTTAAGGTTACCCGTCTGATTAATGACAAAGCTAGAATGAAATTCAGTCCAATTTGCCTATGTTCTTCCTATCCATTAGGGATATTTTTTCCTCCAATCACAGAATGGAAAGGGAATCAGGTAGGAGAGGGGGTAATTAATTTTTTTCAGCATCACCATCATTCTAACCCACATGCATACACTAGAGCTTTGTAGCACAAGGGGACATAAAAAGGTAAAAGATATAAAGATATAAACATTTTACTGTTTACTGATATTGAGCAATGTTATTCTCAACGGGGAGTTTATAATTCAGTGGAGGGAAAATATTGTTTTCCTATAGTATAGGATGCTATACTCTAATATGGAACACCCTAAAATACTGTCTCCTCTCATTTTCATAGCCTTCTATGACATTGATTCTATTATATCTCCTCTTTTAGCCCCTTTTTATTTTTAAATTTGCTTTTGTTATAAAATATTGTAATATATACAAAAACAATGAACAAATAACTTATAATAAGTATTATGTTCCTCTATGTACTTTAAAAAACAGAAAATTATTAAGTCCCGTCTATGTCCCTTCCCTCAGGCTTTGAATATAACTTTTTGTCATAGTTATACACACATACACACAGTATATTAAGTTTTATACAGTTTGGACTTTACATATGGTAATATGTTATATATATAATTCTATAATTAGTATATTTATTCAACTTTATATTTTCAAAATTCAGCTATGTTTGCAGGTGAACTACACAGCTTATTCATATTCTATTGTATATTAAATACATTGTAGGAATATGACACAATATATTTTATTTGCATAACAACAGGCCTTTAAGTAGCTTCTAATTGTTTTATTATTTTACTGCTTTTTATTTTACTATTACAAATAATTGTTAGTATTTTACAGCTACATTGTTGCATATATACATAACAATATCTTTGGGACATGTGCAAGATAATATCTCAATGCTTTTAGAAGTGATTATACCCATGTACACTCCCAGAATCAGTAGAGTTAGTTCCCACTTCTCAGTATCTTCACTGCACTTGAAATCATCTGGCTTTTTAAATGTTGCCAAATTTGGTTAGTGCAAAGTGTATCACGGTGTGGTTTTAATTTGCATTTTACTGTTTACTGATATTGAGCATCTTTTTATATGCTTATTAGCCTTTCAGGTTTTCTCTTCTGTGAAATGCAAGTTAATTTCTTTCACCTATTTTTCTATTGATTTTTTTTCATTTTTTTAATTGATTTGTAGCAATGTTATTCTCAAAACTTTATGTGTTGCAGATATCATCTCCCAGGTTATAACTAGCAGTTGCAGTTTGTTTTTTCATTGTCTTTTGATAAATGGAATGTTCGATTTTAATATAATTATATTTATCATCTTTTCATTTATGGTTAGTGAATTTCGTGGCTTGTTTATGAAATCTTTCCCTACAATGAGGTCATGAGGAGAGTGAATGAGCCATTCCTCCAGACTCTAATTTAATTCCAGTTCTTATTAAGCCCTGCCAAATGCGACAGCATTCCAAATGAGCTCTGTGACTCCACTATTCTCTAGTCCTTAATCTATATTCCAAATTGTAGTCAACTCCATGCCTTGTAATCCTGTTGTAATCCTGCAGTGAAATCCTTTCTACTTCACTGAGCCTAGGTTTGGCCCTCAGATTCATGCCTTCCCTTCCCTATTTCATCTGTTCGGTAAGTGACTCCTTACGAGCACTTCCCAGTGTTTGTCCACTGGGAGACACTGGCCAGAGAGTGGAGGACTGTTTCTCACCTTCAACCCCTTGTTCTAATGACTCAGCAGCATCTCTGGCAACCAAGTCAGGCTCAAATAGACCCAGCTTCCACCAGTAATTTGTGTTGTGGGGTCCAGTAATTCCAATGGCTTTCTTTGTGCCTCTGACCTAGGGGCCTCATAGTTTCCTGCTGAAATTAACATCTGGATCTCAAATCCTCCATTATCGGTGTGGCCAGTTCCCAGATTGAGTGCCCCCTGATGGAGATATTGGAAGTCTATTCTGTTTCCTTGGTTTCAACCCCAAGCAATACTCTTCTCATAATCTACATTCTAATCTTCTCATACTGCTTATAAGATCCTTCAGAATTCAGCCCTGTTTCCCTTTCCAATTTTATCCCCTGACTCTTCCTGCCCTTAAAGTTTGTAATATAGAAAAGCCAAACTCCATTTGCTGCTTTTTCTTTTCTTTTTTCTTTTCTTTTTTCCTTTTCTTTTCTTTTTTCTTTTCTTTTCTTCTTTCCTTCTCTTTCCTTTTTTTTTTAAAAATCATTCCTTGGTTCCCCTGCCTGGTAAATGCCACCACCACCACCACCACCATCACCTTTGCTTTTCTTATCTTCTTGGGAAAGAAGATAAGAAAACTCCGCTCACTCCACTGTGAATCTGTTTCTACACCTCAGTCAGACAGAATTAATCAATGCCTCTTTTTATGAACATGTACGAGATGTTGTTCTGCATCATACAGGGAGGAGAGGGAGAAGCAGCGTAACAGTTAAGCACACTGATGCTTGAGTCAGATTTTCATTGGTTCAAAACCAGTTCTTCTGTTAAGAGCTATACAACCTTGAGCAAGTGACTCAACCACCACTAACTTTATTCTACCTCATGGTTTTCAGTATTTAATGAGCTAATACATATGAAGCATTCAATAAATGGCTATCTAATAGTATAATTTCACATTGACTCATAGTTTGTTTTAAACACCTCCATGCATTTTTATGGGTATGTCCTTGAGCTCCTTGAGGGTAGTAACCAAGCTTTCAGTTGTTGTTGTTGTTTTTCCTGTTTTGTTTAGCAGCCCTTTAACTTAACATTTTGCCTTGCATCTAATAAATGTTCTAAAAATCTTTCTTAAAAGGTACAAATCTGCTCCAACCCCTGGGTTGCATAGGGCAGGGAGGATGAAGGTCAGAAAGCATTCTCCTCCTACCTCACCTTCCACTTGTCACAACCTTTCAGAGAGGTCACCTTTCTATTCTTAAACATTCAGTCTCTCAGCTCTCAAATACATTTAAATAGAAAAAAAATCTAACAACATACCCCATTTACCTCTCTAGGGAAATGAACAAGCAGGAAATTCCTTACATCTGCAAAACTTTCACTCTCCAGAATATATACATGAACACCATTTACAGAACACATGCTAGTCTCAAGCACTAATGGAGGACTTTTTTCCTCTTAAATGCTATCAGCAGGGAGTGAGACATTCAGCAGAAGCTCATATCCCTGGTGGTACATCCAGTGCAAAGGGAAGAACAAAGCTGAGCCTTTCAAGACAAAAAAGTGATGCATTTGGCAGAGGTTATGTAAGGAAGGTCACCTGAAAAGCAAGTCCGTGCAAAAGCAGTCCACATGACCAGACTCCAGAAGCTTCTACGCAGACCAGGTCTTGTTATTAGCAAACTTCTCCCAGTCCAATAACCCAAGTTGTGTAATCCTTCCTTTTTGAATAGAGAAAAGCTAATAACTGAAAATTCTCAGTTCCATAAAATTAGGCATGATCACTTATATTAATTAAAACTCTATTTTCTTAAAATAAGTACTGCATAATTCCTATAGAATTTGAAGCAACAATCACAACAGAGATATCTATGAGGTTGCCAAGACACTGAAGGTATTTCGGGCTTCACAACGTAGGAAAAGAAATTATCCAAGTTTGAGTGAACGTATCCAGCTTTTGCTAGCTTTAAGAAAGAACTTTGTCATTGATGAAGCACAAGGGGAGTGTCAGCTCTTTAGTTACTCGGTGAAGCACTGGGGCATCTTACTTCTTCCAACATTCTATATGTCAGGTGCAGCAAGTACCAAGACAAATCATTAAGTTATCTTGCTATTAAAAGAAAAAAACATAGTGCTGTGCTACTATAAATCTTGCTGAACATTAAGAGATTAAATCTGAAAAAAATCCTGTATTCCTTCTCTTAAAGTTTTTGCATATTATATATCTGGTAGAATTGATGCTGATACAATTCACCGCAATTAAAAAGATAATGAAACAGCCATCAGGACTTATACCAATATTACTGACCAGCAAGTTTCCCAGAATCAGTAAACTTCTATGGAAAATTAATTTCATGGTTGTCTGCTCTGGTAAAACCCCTTACTGAGTTGTTATAAAAAGAGAAAATTGAGATTGGCTGTGGGAATACCAAAAAGTTGATGCAGCTAAAAAGAATTGTCATGTTTACATATTTTATTGCTTTAGGGCCCACACTCTCTTAAAACCTTTAGTAAGTTTGCCTTTCAGCTGACACCAGAGCTGAAAAGTATTGCCCACATGGGTCCTCAAAAAAAATTCCAGAAAGATGCATGTATACCTACAATAGGTAAGCAAATAAGTAAATAATAACTGATGATGATGATGATAATGATGATGATGATGATGATGACGACGATGATAATGATGAAATGATTAATCCATTTAAAGAACAGGTAGATAAAATTTCTATGTGAGAATCTAGCCAATCATTGGCAAATCTGTATTATATTTACAGAGCTTATATCGGTATTCTCCAATATTTGTGTTGGCTATAATTTACTTTACAAGTCTAAGTCTGGATACATTCATCTAGGTTTGGAAGCTGAGTAACTTTTCAAATTCTGTAGAAAAAAAAATCTTAGAAGAAACCAAAGATATTATTTTGTTTATTTTGGGGAGCAATTTGTTTCAGGGTCAAATTTTAAAAAATTTACCTTCCAAATGATTTCATGTTTTGTTATCATGTATTTGAAAACAGCTTGGGTATGACATACCACACCTTCTGCTCTTCTAAATAAGACTGGGGAACAGATGGCTACTGACCTTTATCTCCAAACAAGTTCTGCCTGCATGCATACTATCTTATTTGTAAAAATTAATCTTCTTACCTTCCCATATTTTTCAGATTGGAACAGTTGATTCAAGAGCCTATCAGTAATCAACATAATTATTAAAAGCTCGACACACATGCATATTCTCTCATGAATTCCTGTTTAGAAAATTAACTTTTTGGTATTTTTAGCTATCAAAAACCCCAGTTAGAGATATAAAAGAATATGTTTGTAAAACTCTAAAGTGTTCTGGTATGTTTATCAGACAAACAGGCCAATCATTCAAATATCAACAAAGAAAAAACAATTTTAAATGGTCCAGGTCACACAGAAAAATTTGCCACTGCAAAAAACATGTATTGTACTCATTCTAAAGAATTCTGTAATTATTAACTAGAAAAGGAAGCCACGCTATTCATGAGAAGCATTTGTGATATACACTATTTCTTTAGCAATTAAGTATATATTTCAGGAAGATAAAACTGATGTGCTTCATAGAAAATATTTCTAAGAACTGCAAGTTTATGTCTATACGACCATAGGCATACACAGACCTAGGGCAGAATTAAGACAGTGATGACTATATGCTTTCTCAAAAGGTTACAAATTCTTTAACATATTTTTTCACTTCATTTTTATATCTTAAGTCATATATATTATATGCTGATAGGTGGCAATCTAGAGCACAAACATATATTCAACAAACTGCAGCAATAATCTATATATTTCAGAAGAGATTTTCTTAGAACTGAAATATCCAAAATTATCTCAAATTATACTTTGCATGTGAAAATCTAAGCAACATGTGGCATTTTCAAAATAATAATATAATAATAGTACAAAATAATAGTATAATAAATAATTGAAGAAAATGACTGTTCCAGATTAGTATGGTTGTTTAACAAGTTTTATGGTGAGAAAATAATTTTCCCAAATTAACAATGACTACTGTTATATAACTTGCCCCTTAAAATGGACTTAAATTTTTGCTCTCTCTATGCTGGCATATTCTTTATAAGACAAATAAGTCAGGCTAAAGGATTATCTCTTTGAAAATAAGTTTTACTGGTAGCTGTACAACTTTTTGCATAGTTGGTTTTTTGTTTATTTTTTAATGATAGCATTATTATCCTGATATTTTCTACTTTAAAAGAAAGCAAATTTCAAGGTAAACATTGCGGTAGAAGATTAATCTCTTACCAGTGTGCCCAAGTATTTGATACAGTATAATAATTTACAATAAATAACAAAGTAAAATGTTACTCACTATATGAGAATCTGTTGATACGTGTCTGTGACCTCAAAAGTAATTAAAATAATGTAGATGATAAGGTCAGAGTTTAGAATTTTACCTACATTAGTTTTCATAAAAACTGACTATAAACATTCAAATACTCTTTGAAAAAGAAAATTATAATTGTTCACCTATCCTGGCTTATGATAGCTTAAAGCAAAACTGAACAATTCAAGTGGCAGTTATCAAAAAAAAGAGGCACTAGTGTTTCCCTAAAGTATTACTAAAAAATGAATACTACTTCCTCATTAAAAGTACACAATGGTATATAGTCAAAATAGTATTTTTATGGCTAAATTTTGTTTAATTGCATTTTTTAAAAATCTAACAAAAAGGGATGGGCTTTAAGACATGACTCAACACATCTATTTAATATCACATGTTTAATGCTCTGAAATACAAAATGCATGTAAATAATATATTCTAAACACTTTATTTTAAAACTTTATAAATGTAATTTATACTAAACCATTTCATAAGGGCTATACTTTACAAATAATAACTAATAATACAATTATTTGCTGATAACCAGAATTATAAAGACAGATAATAATAGAAACATGCATAATAAAGTCAATGAATTTCAGTCCTAGATGTTTGATACTTCCCAAATTCTCTCCATCAAAGTACATCTAGAGGTTTGACATGTACTTCAGCATAGCTGAGGAACTAATCCAAAGAGCCAAGAAACTAATTCTAAATTTCTTTTAAGTTACGTGGTTTTAAAATCTAATAATATATTAATCTTACTATTTTTAGATATTTGAAATACAACTTCATTCTTATTCCAAACTAAAAGGAATAGGAATGACAGTAACAAACAAGATTTCACCACTGAATATTGCGCTATCACTACAGCAGACTTATATTTGAAACTTGGTAAGGAAACAGTGTTCCAAAACAGCTAAATATGAAGGTCCAAAAAATAAAGGTATTTTTTTAACTGCCACATTCACTCCAAAGCCTGTTTATCTCCTTCAGCATCCCAAAGATTAAGCACATGTTCTGCTTAGCTCCATAATCGAGTGGCAAATACGCTGTACCACTGACATCACAGGACAGTTGCCAATGAAACTAGCCTTCTGATGCTGAGTCCAGCTCCACTTTCTCACAGGTCATCATTCTCATACCAGAGAGCAGCTGTCTGAGCAACCTCTAGATCATGCTCATATTATGTTGCCAAAGCTGGGTCGATGACAACCTCTGGTGGGGCAAGAGCAGGTACAGTGACAAATTCCAAGTTAGTGTTCAAGCGAGCCAGAGGCAGGGCTTTTCAAAGTTGTACTTATTTTGGCAGAAATGTCATAGTACTGAAGATTCTTCTCTCAGTGGAAGACAATTGATTTTGCCTTAACTTTTCTCTCCTTGATATTCACTTTGTTAACACACAAGACAATCGGGATGTTTCCACATACTTGTACCAGATCTCTATGCCATTTGGGCACATCCTTGTAAGCATTATAATGGTAAACTGGGCTTGGATGTAATAGCCATCTCTCAGTCCACCAAATCTCTCCTGACCAGCTGTATCCCATCCATTAAACTTACTAGGTCCTCTGTTGGTGTGGAACATTAGGGGATGGATCTCAACACCCAAGGTAGCTACATACTTCTCAAATTCACCAGTCAGATGTTTCACAAATGTAGTTTTTCCAGTCTCATCATCACCAACCTGTACAAGTTTGAACTAAATTTGAGGTTCTCCTTGGGTAGCAGTCGTAATGTTACTTCCAGAAGCATCTCCAGGCCTGACTGAGCTAATCTTACTATTAGTAATCAGTTATTGTGTCTTTCCCAAATCTTTGAGTAAAAATCTTCTCTAGAAGGTGTGTTTATATTAATACCATGGATTTGTTTAAGCTCTTGCTCTCACAGCACACCAAAGTCCTAGAATATGAGTACTCCTTAACAAAAAGCATATATTTGGTCTAATTTCTACTTAGACCTATCTAGGTTAAGTTGAACTACACCAAGGGCAGCAGCTATACAATAGTAGTTCTAAAATAAGAACTGTTTTTTTACTCCCAGTCTATTTCTATCTTCTATATTACGCCTTGCCCCAACAGATTTGTATTTGTGGCTACAGTTCAGGAATTATGGATTCTACTTAGAGTTTTACTTAGAAACCTGTTTATAACATAGCTTACTATTAAATACATCCAGATATTATATAAAATAAAAGTAATCCCATTAACATTCTTTCCATAAGGAAAAAAATACATAAAGCAGGAAAATCATATTTATCCTTAAAAATTGTCTAGTACCTAGAAACTTCTGCAATGTTTCTAAATCTAAAAAGTAGAAAATGCAAAAGGAAAACTTACTGTAATAATTGGGAGAAAATAAGAAAACATCTGATGATGAAGAAAACAAACTGACATTTATTGAAACATTATCCAATTCCAGGCACTTCAATACATACTATATGTAGATTAATCTTTTGTTCTCATTATAATCCTATCAGGTAATTATTACTAACATAAAATGGAGTCTTTGGGGATTTAAATAAAAACATGTACAAGTTAATTAGAAAGTGGCAGATACAGAATTTGAATTCAAGCCATGTGACTACAGAGTGTACTCTTAATCACCATGCTCCTTGCCAAACAAAAATGGATTGCCAAAACATGAAGATTATCCCATTATATATCATGAGTAATTAGTTCACCAACTAGAAATTATGGAAATTTCAGAACCATTGCCACTGCCACTACTATCATGAGGTAGTCAATATGGAAACTTGGGAGATTTAGAAGAGAAAAACGATGAGAAAAGTTGGAGAGACAGAAGAAGTGGAAGTGCTAGAAGTAGCAAAGGTGATAGTAAAAAAATCAGAAGACTCAGAGAGAATGAGTTAGGATGGCAGGAAAATTAGAAGCAGTAGAGTCATGAGCATCAGACCCTGTAGCAAAAGAAACAGGGTGTGACAATTCAAAAGAAGACAAACATTTCTGCAGTGAAGGGATCCTTGTGAAGGAGGCAAACATGTGGACTGCTGGGAGGTAGAAAGAGGAGAGGGAAGAGCATAGAGGGTAACATTTAACTCCATCCATAAAGAGGGTTAAAAGCAGTCAGGCAATGTGAAATCCCCATTGCAACAAGAACGTTAGCGATGACTTCAACTATGCTTCTAGGGGCTGCAAGGTGGAAGGTACGGGTTTTATCCTTCCAGAAGTCAAATTAGGAAAGACAGAAATTGGGCCCCACCAAATGGAGGAGTGTGTGATTTTAATTTGAATTAGCTGGCATGATTTCATAATTAGCGAATTCTCATACAAATACACATTCATGTTTTTTTTTTTTTTTAATAATCTTGGGTAACTCTGGACCTTTTAGAGTAGGCTTCTTTAGCTTCCTAGAGTAGACATTATTCTTACATCCACAACAGTGTCAATTTCATATTCTAAAATACATATTTTTGTCATGCTTCTACCTGAAATCATTTTAACAATATTAAATGCATAAATATGTGATGTCTTCCAATACACAAATATGTGATGTCTTTCCATTTAGTCCTTCCATTTCTCTTAACAATGTTTTATAATTTTAATATTAATTTTATAACTTTATTAAATGTTATTCCTAAATATTTTATCTTTTTTGATACTGCTGTGAGTGGAATTGTTTTCTTAATTTCGTTTTTGAATTGTTCATTGCTAGTATACAGAAATACACTTACTTTTTGTGATTGCTTTTATATCATAACATTTCTAAGCTCATTATAGCATAACATTTCTAAACTCTGATAGATTTTAGTAGATTTAGCCCAGATTACTGTAATAGTCTTCAATCTAGTCTATAGTTTTGCTTCTGTCCAATTTATTGTTCACGGTGCATCCACTGATCTTGTATATTATGTTTCTGAACTTATAGTGTCCTCATTTAGAAGTCTTCAGTCACTCTCTATTGACCTTAGGATAAAGTCTAAATTTCTCAGTGTTTTACAAGGTTTTGCTTATTCATACAGTTTTCATACAGTGTCTTCTCTCTAACTTCCAGGCTTATTTCTTGCTATTCCATTCCTTGGACTCTATGCACCAGCCATATTGATTTTTTTTCCTGGCAGGGGGATCACAAAATCACCATACTTTCTTTTTGTTCCATGCTTTTCAACATGTTGTTCCCTATATCTAGAGCATTATTTTCTTCTTCCTCTTTACATATTATATTCTCTTATTTTTCAGGGTTCTGCTCAAATAAGGTTTCCACTAACCATCAATTAGCCTTGAATATGAAATCTTGTTCCTATGCCATCACAAATCTCCTACTTAAGACTTTATTCTAATTTTTCTTTGTGTAGTGTTTATTTTTTATAGAAAAAATTTTAGCCCTATTGTTCACTTTCATCGAATCATTCAACAGATGTTGCAGATGAATAGGACATTTGTGATATTTAGACTCAAGGAATTTACAATCTAATATGTTAACAATTAAACAATCAAAATAAATTATTATAAACTTTAAATCCATGAAAAAATTATTAGAATTGAAAACAAACATTTTTCTGTTTGGTTCAATGCTGTATATCTAGCACAAAGGATAGTCTTGTCATCTGGTATAAGTACAATAAATACTGATTGAATAATATGGAACACAGAAATGAGCAAATAATTGAGGAGACTAACAGGACACTATGAGAAGCAACAACAGAGAAACCTATAGATAGGGGATGAGGAAAAACTTATTAGGAAATATAGCATTTAATGTGAGAACTAAATAATAAAGAAGACTGCTATTGAAAAAGTGAAAGAAAGATCATTCGAACCAAAGAAATGGTTAGAATGCACGAAATTCATGATGGATGGTGGATGGACAGATGGATGGATGGATGGATGGATATATATATAATAAAAAATATATAAATAAATAATAAAGAAATATTCTCTGCATTTATCAGGAATGACTCACAAACTACGTCTTAAATTCTTGAATTTGGACAAGGGGTTTAGAGACATTTAAGCAAAGTTAGACTTGTGCTTTATTATATATCATCAAGCAATAATGTCATCAAAAGGATGATATTAGGCTCACACTCCATCCTCATAAATAGGTCTAAAATATGGTGTTTTAACCAAATTTATCTTGTTTTCTTCTGGCTTAGAGTCCATCGGTGATTCCCAGTGTCTTGTCTAGCCCACACCTACCCACTTGGTTAGGGGACCAGATTCTATGTTCTGAACCAGCTGTTACTCTACTTTTGTCCATTTGAGGTTAATATCTGGAGTCTCCTCCTACAATGACCCACTCATCAAATATCTAATCATGTCTTTTCTGGCCTCAGCCAAGTCTAATTCACCATACTCTTTGGACATTATATATTAGCATCACCTGGGAGCTTGTTAGAAATTCAGATTTCCAGACCCATTGAATCATTTTCTGCATATTAAGAGAATTCCTCAGATGATGTGTACACACGTTCAAGGTAGAGAAGTACTGCTCTAACTAATCTACTCCTCAAATTCCACTATAACTTCTTTTCAGCATCCTGATTCTTCTCACTGGCAGATTTATGCAAGTATAAGAGTAACGTATACTGAACCTTTCTGAATTTTGGCATTCCTATGGATAATTTCTTTTTTTCTTTCATTAAAGAAAATTGCTATTATCATGGTTGGTGGAGGGCGTAGGGGAAAGAATTAATTCTAGGGTGTTGTTACAGAAAACAAAAAAGCACTGTTTGATGAAAGCTTGAACAACACCTGTTAATCTGGTTAGCGGTATGATCCACATCTACAGCAAATGAGGAATGATCTTATTAAAAGTAAAAGGAGGTGGGGCTGGTATAAAGCCTTCCCAACCTCATAATAGGATCACTGTAAGTACTACTTCAAAGTCTTTGATCCACTCTAAGTTCACATGAGTTGCTTAGAGGATGACCCTTTATTAGAGCAGAACCTTCAAACATCTGTCCATCATATCAACATCATAATATATTTGCCATCTATTCTTCTCTTAGAAACAAGATATTTGATAGACTTGTAGAATTCCAGATCAAACTTGTGGCATCTCTGGCAAGTGAACTAATTGCTCAGATGACTTGTGTTTTCAAAGATCCATTAACCACAGATGCCACTAGAGTGCCACTGACTTGTGGAATTCTGGATAATCTCTTCACCAACAGCATCTACTACAAGTAAGTTTTAAATGCCATAGAGAAAACCTATAATCTGCTATGAACATAAATGCTTATAGTAAAGAGCCAAATCATTAAAAACTGGTATTAGAACTCACCAGTCTAGCCTCTTATATTCATTAATCAAACTTAGAACCCTTTAGGATTCAGAGGCAATTTAATGGAAGGAGAGGCCAGGTGACTCATGGACATCTGATTTGTTTCTCAACCATACATTATCTATCACCACTATTAACTCAAACACAACTCTGCTTGGTCCAAGGCAAAATAAAAGAACACTAAAGATTTTACAAGCTCCATTCTACAAAATAGTCTCCAGCCCCTCCCAATTCCTTCTTTCTGACCTTATCACCACATAATAATAAAGAGTGAACAAGTAATGTTTCAGATATTTATCTTACTCGGGGGCCTTTTCCTGCCCTTTGATTTCCATAATTTACACCACCAGGAGTCATAATCAGAATCCTTACTACCTCAGGTGATAAAACCAAAGTCCTAAGTTATATAGATGGTATTACATATACCAGCTGGGGGAAGCATACAATCTTCACCTTGCCCTAATTATATTCTTCCTTATAGCATACCAAAACTGATCTTAGGTACTGTCTGAAGGGGAAATTTGTGTGTGAAAAATAGTAATCTTTATAATCAGTATGCTTAATTTCTATTAAAATTATAAATATGATTTTTTTTCTTAAAGCCCCTAAGCTCAACTTAACAAATCTTGCTATTTTATTTATAAATTTGGTAATTTGGGTTAATTAAAATTAAAAATACTCATTTTCACTTTGTCTTTGATTAGTTTATAAATCTGACAGTTTTAAGTTCCCTATACATGTATAACCATTATATTTAGATGATTAAATGCCGTTAAATAATTGAAACATTAATCATAATTTTCCTAAGCAGTTAAAACACCTATAATTTAAATCATGGTTTTTCTAAGGATCAAAAATACCTTAAACATAAAAAAAATGTGCACAGATTATAACATGTTCACAAATATTATTAATGTAATAATTGAACTGAATTAGTTTGGCTTATTTATTCATCTTTATCCTTACTTTCATACTTCCACTGGGATTTTAAAATTATTGAATACTCATAGAGAGTGGAATTAACAGTACCAATTTCAACCAACTCTTATCAGCAAAAATTTAAGACTAGGAAACAATTATAAATTTGGGCTATAAATTGCAGAGCTGTAACTAGGACACAGAAACCTGGGTACTTTCTAGGATTAATTGAGTGTAAGTGGCATATAAGGGCTAATATCATTGGGGTTTTTCAAGTCCATGTTTTTTTCTCCAAATCACATATCATACATCTCCTGGATGTTCTTAGGTTTCATTTTACATAATTATTACTGTGCCTTCAATGATAAATGTTTCTTTATTCTTTGCCTCTATCACAATTTAATGTTACTTATTTTGACTTCCCAAGCCTTTTGTACTCCAAATCTGGATTACATTTTTTAACTGGTAGTGGCCACAGTTAATTGCCTATCAACTATCCCTTATACCCACCCTTATTTCTAATCGAATTTGATTTCATTCAGGAATTCATTCCAGGTAACCAGAGGAGTCTGACCCCATCTTTAAATTCAAGGGTGTTTCCTAATGAAAATAAGTCAATTACAGCAAAGGCAGATGGACACCTGAAGGCTCTTGTTAGCCACTTAGAGGCAAGCATGAGGCTAAAGTTGTCCCCAGCAGATTGAAGAGAAGAAATGGCTGCAAAATTCTTCAGTTAACTTCTGGGAGCCATCTTATGATGACTTATGATCATTGACAACCAGCCTTGTAGGGAAGCTAACACTGTGCATGACCAAATGACATGAAAAAGGCAGGGGTCCTTGGTGACATGGGTATTGGAGCTTATCCTATCTCTGAATGGTCCTTTATATTCGTTTTTTTTTCTTTTTTAAATAACAAGATGCAATAAAAAATCTATGTAAAATTGCAAAGAGATTTTAAGTTCAGATATTTAATAATGTCTGAATGTAGTATGCACACAGTTCAAGTTGCTTAATATAAACTTTGTTCACAATAACTCACCGGAAATTTTTTTGCCCTCCCTTTAAAATACTTCATATTATTTGCTCATTGCTTTGAGGAATCATCATTTTCTTTATAATGCTCAAAATGTAAGTTCCACACCAGTGGACCAACTTTAAACAAGCTGCTTCATTTTTTAAACAATATCCCTTTCCACCTTTATTTTATTTTTTAAAAATATTGTTTCTCTCTGGAAACAACAAGAAGGTTCTGGATCATTCTGAAATTCCTGTCACAAGGAACTCTGGTTCCTTTTGGGTAGGACAGTATTAGGAACCAACATCTGAATGCAAATAGGTTTTTCCACATGATTAATGGTAGTTTTTTAAAAAGTGACACCTCTTATAGCCCATTTGGTAATGCAGCTAGAAAATATTTTTAAAGGTGATAAATTCATATTGATATTTCTGATGCAACTCTTTAAAAACTAAGTCTTTTAAAAAAATTTTAGACCAAAATAAAAATATTTACAACAAGCTTACTTAGAAATATTTTAACTCCTCGCTGGAATTATACATAGAGTCCTCTTAGTTTTTAGAACCATTGTCTGTCCCATGAGACCATCAGTGAGTAGTTACTTTAATAGCAGATATTCTAAAGTGCTTATCTGTAAGAAAAGGTATAAGAATAGAAAGTTCATTTTGTAAGAAAGAGCCTTTAGCTTTAAAAAATATCAAGGAATGGGGAAGAGGGTAGATTCAAACTTTCTGGCTATGTGAGTTCATTCCTAATTTTCTGCTGTTTCAATATATAGATATCCTTATGACTAATATTAGGGTTCTGTGACCATAATTCTCACCTTAACCTACCAGTACTTAATCATACCATCTGTATAAACCCTGAAATTTAGGGGGTTCATAAATGATAAGCTGCAGGCTCATCCTGACTGTGAAATTTATAATGCAGTACTGCAGTGAAGCATCTTGACTGAAATGGATACATTTATAATGTTTCATAAAAAGCATCAGGCAGTAAGATTGTATCTTTATATATGCCAGACAAATTTTTAAAGTAGCTTATGCAAACTCTTGCAATAAACAAGCTAGCAAAAGATAGTGACTTGTACTTAAAGAAAGTGAAGATCACAATATTGGAAATGTGCCCTCTATAGTATCTACTGAATACACCAGCCCAATTCCTTCCTTATAGTTTCCAAAGGACAAAAATATATATTCTGCAGAAGGAAGGGATAATTTCAGGTACTAAATCTTTCAAAGCTAATTAAAAATTATTAGAAAACGCAGGTTTTTTCACCTTATATGACATAATCATTTACACAGCAATCTTAGGAAGTGTATAAACTCTGAAAGTGTAAGATCTAGAGTATAAAAGATCCAATGTGTAACATGTATATTGGTCATGCCGTGTTTAGCACAGCTATATTTTCTCAAAAAAAAGAAAAAAAAAAAAAAGGCCTTTATCAAAGTGATTGGACATAACATGTATTCTTGAATGTGTCCATGATCAAGATGATGCTATAGCTAGGTGTTGTCATGAGAACAGGAAGCAAAACTTTTTCACAGGGAAGATTTAACTCATCACAGCAAAGGGGATCACAAATGGAGGGGGAAAAGAATTGTTCACATCAAGAAAAAAAATAGAGCACAAAGTATTTTACCATTAAAATAGCCTAAATGAAGGAAAGTGTCAATAGGTTTTTAAAATTACTCTCAGAAGTGAGGACTTAGTTAGGCAAGGAATCCAGTATGATTCCTTCTGGATCCAACCTTTGCACTTATTTACTTGAATTCTAATAGTATATGTGATGCTTGAAGGAATAAAAATGAGGGATACTTAGAGCCTCTAATCAAAGAAGGCACTCTTGTTTTAGTTACACAGGGAAATTTACTAGCGCATGTCCCAAGAATTCTCTCCATCTTGAATGCCACAGCTTTGAATGTTTTGCTAAGGTGGGCTTTCTGAAGGCCACAAAAAGATAATGTCCTTGAGCAACACGAATAGTTTAATAGGCTTTAGAACAAGTCATATCTGGGTTCAGATCCTTACTCTGCTAACTCATTAGCTGTCAGAGTTTGATAAGACACTTAAGTCTTTGGACCTCATTTTCTAAGCATGATAATAGTGCTTGATAGTACGGTTGGGGAAAATAAAATATGTAATATGCAGAAGCAAGCGGCACACTATGTGAAGAATTAAGGCTATTTATAAAACCGATATGTTATCTGTTCAAAAATGACAGAAAAAATCAATGTTTTTCAAGAAAGCATTTGTCATACTGCCTTAGCCATACTCTATGAAGCATATTCAGAAATTGTTAAGTAAAACTATTCTCTTCAAGTTGTACCCAATTTGGATATTGAAAAAACATCAAGGAGTGTAGCACGCTCCTTATATACTTGGGATAACTGATGAGAGTCAACTAAAATAGTAATCAAGTATTCATCCTGAATTTTATCAGTATTATAAGACTGAGGTATTCTAACATGCTCTTTGATATCTGTATTAGTTACCTATTGTTGCATAACAAATTATCCCAAAACTCAGTGACTAAAAACAACATTTAATATCTAGCCTCTGAGGGTCAGAAATCTAGGTATATCATTTTAGATTTCTATAACACCATTTAGAACACACATATAAAATATGGCAAAACTCAGAACGTTTCAAAAATGTCAACATTAATGTAACCATGTGTGCTTCTACAAAGTAGAGGAACTCAGGGAGAGTGAGCCTTTACACTTGGTCTCAGCTAACATCAGACACAAGACACCAAGAGAATTAACCACCATGGACCATGGGGCCTAATCCCATGGCTACTGTCTTAATGCTCAGTGCTGTGTGCTCTAGACATGCAGTGAACACTCCCCAAAGCCTGTAAAACAGACTATTTCACTGCCTTTGGTATTTCCTATGAAACAATATTTTAGTTTAGGTAACGTGCCTGGGCAGTATGTATACTTTGACTTACAATAGTATACTAGAGCTAAAAGTAAACAGCTTAATTCCAGGAAGTACCTTTATTCAGGGAATGTTGTATTTTCTACCTCACTCCTTATGATACATATTGTACTTTCAGATTTCATTCTGGAAGGATATTATACAACTTAAAAGTTAACCATCCGCATCCTCTTAAAATGGAAGGAATGAAAAATTAAGCAAAAAAAATCACTAAGGAATTCATAATTTAGTTAGGACTTAGATATTTCAATAATTATAAATTTGAAAATGGATGGATGTCCAAAATCACATAAATTATAAAAATTTCTCATGTAGAAGTAAACTTTCTTCATGGTAATAGTACAGGTTTTTTAAAAGCTACCCTTCAAAAGCTTTTTTGGACAAGCCTTAGCTCATCTTGATTTTTATTTTGTTTCTTTATATCTTTAACATTAAATTAGTTGATTTTACCCCCTCTGTATCTTTTAAATGATTTAAGCCTTTTCCTTAGAGAATGTCTGTTTCATTAGATGTAAATTCCATCCTTTTGTGCCTCATTACTGCCTAATCCAGTCTTTCAAACCTAATAAGCAATACATTCATTTGGCTGACTAATTGACTATGAGTTTGAATTATTGTACCAGATTTTCTCATCCATAAATTATGACTTGATGGTAAGCTGACCAATTCATAAGCTGCATCAGGCAAAGGACAACAGAATCTCATCTAGAAAATAACTGTTCCAATTTATGCTGCTTCCAAAATGCCCAATTAATTCTCAAGTTGTAACTTATTCCCTGGAATAACCTATCTTATTAAATTTACGTTCCTTCAAATTAGAAGATTGTTTTAAAACAAAGAATGTTACACACTCAATCTCTCTTTGTTCTTCAGATGAGATACCCCAAATGTGACTGTAATTGGCTTAATGTTTTTCTACAGCATCTTAAAGTTTTTAAGGTACTTTCACATTTGCTCTACATTCAGGTCCTGTGAGTCAACCAGACTCAGCATATTTTACTTTATCTGACAATGTAAAAATGGTGACTTGGAAAAATAAAGAGAGTTTTGTAAGGTCACATTACTAATCAGAGGCAAAGCTGGCACCTATCCCAACGCTATTTCCAATATCCTACCTTGCCTTTCTCCCATTAATATTTTTTTTGTGATTTTATACTCCACATGAGCCTACACACCCACACATAGTTTAGTCATAGACTAATGGAATGTCATTATTTTCCAACTCTCATTTTATGGCGAGAGAGACCACCTGTCTCTACTATACATATTTCTTCTACTATAGCAGCAACTTTCCCAAGGTAAGTATACATTTGATGGTACCCAGCTGAACAGGATGATGCAGATAGAGGGAGGAGGGAGAGGACTTTTCTGCCAGTTTTAAGGACACTCTTTATTACCTCTTTTCTCCTCTCCATTACATACACCTTAGGGCTTGAGAAAACAAATCAGCATAGCTCACATCAGCCAGCGTGTTTATAAATGAGCAAAAGGGGGAAAGAATCAGTTTCCAAAAGTGTAGGGGTAAAAATTGAGATGAGAATGATAAAGCAAAACTCTGCCTCTATCACAAGCTCATATTCTCTGTGTGTTAATGTAGAAGGAAATGAACAAAGACAATTCAAGAGAATTAAATTTACCTCTTGCAGGCCTGTCAGACCAGCATCTCCCAATGACAGATGTGACAATTACATTCTGAGGCCATAGGTATAGGGACTGTCACGTTGTGGTTTTTTAGTGGTTACACTATTGAATTGGGTTCCCTCCTTTAGTTGCTTATATTTTAAATTTTCAATTTAAAAAAAAATGAGAAAAATACTTCATTATAAGAAAAATAAACTTTGAGCTAAATTAGAACTTTCCTGAGGGGTCTTAGAAACAAATGAAAGAAAGCATTAAAGAACAGTACAGTAAAAAAAAAAAAAAAATAAGTTTATGTTCAGGATAAAAAGTTAATAAGGGCCCCCAAATCTAACATTGCTTCTTTCTTTTGAATGATTTTTGAACATTTGCATTAGGCAAACTTTCAACATAATTTTGCTGAGCAAATTACTTGACCTCTCTGGATTCCAGTCTCCTAATTCCTGTGTACCTGAGTTTTCATTAGAATTAAGTAAGTCAAGGTATGTAAAAGCATCTTATAAGTACACATGTTTTACCTTTCACTCTCCCGCCTCTTCGAAAGAGTGCACATATATTAGGTGTCCAGTCATATGATCCAGACTCATCATATTTTTTCTTCATAAAATATTTATGTTATCACAGTGACATATGGTCTTTTCTGGTTTATTTTAAAATTTTTAGTGTAACTTCCATTTCTCATGTAAAAAAAATTTAGGGTAGAGTACCTTGGCTCAGTCAAATGTGACACTCAGATGAGCCTCTCATTTACTATGCAGAGTTAACTACATTTCAGTCAGAGGTCTATGGATCCATTAGGTAGACAGGGCTCTGTACCAATTCAGGGATACTTAAACCCCCATTTGTACAGAATGATTTACATGGGGCCCGCCAAGTCCTATGGGAAAGATCTTGAACTCTGTCCGAAATTTAAATTCAGAAATATGTAAGCAGATTAATTGGGGCTTTGGGAGGTTTAATTACCAAAGGCAGCCACTAAGAGGAACAAAGAGAAGAAAATCCCTGTGGGTAAGAAAGAAATCTGACAGAATAGACTGGAGTCTGTTGGGTTTCAGAGGGAAATGATTCCAAGCCCAATGCAAGGGAATGTATAACCAGGCCTCAAACTAGCATCCTCTACCAAACTGCCTGTCTGCCCTTGGAAAGGAGAGAACTATGGTAAAAAGAAGAGCACAGGCAGCAGTGCTGGGGGACTACCCTCTTGTGGAAGCTGACACAAGAAAATATTTTTTTAATTATTTATTTTTTTGTCATTTGTTTTTCTATTGCCTAGAACAAGGGGAAAACACTTAAGCTTCACAGACAGATTCTCTCCGGAAAAGTTCTGACATGGCAGTTCAAGTTTATCTGGACAATTAAGGTCCACAAGACCATAAAAATGTAATGAGTTACTCCCTCACAAAACCCATGTATGTATGCCTTATTCCTACAAACATCTGTTGTCCAAAATGTAGGGAAAAGGGAAATGAACTAGAAGTTTTTAAATTTGGTGTCAAGACAGACCTTCCATCCAAACTCTACTCCAGTGTAGGTGAAGATGCCTATATACTCATGTGAGAGGTATAACAAGAGAATAAGGTCCAGCATTCAGGAATTAGCATGGAAGGCTGCAAGCTGCAGACAACACTCTGAATCTTTTCAATAAATTTTGTAATAATCTTTTATAAATGAAACCCGGCATGCAACTTATACAACTGGTTTCCTCATTGGTTTTATGGACATAGTGGTAGAATGGCAGATACCTTTAAAAATTGTCCACAGAATCTGCTTCAGTGGTAGGAGACTGAGCACTCCAGATGGACCAGAAACAACCCTCAGCTTTGGGGGAAAGGAGGTAGTAAAAACACAAAGTCATGGTGGGGGCTGGGGAATGGTTGGACTCCAGATTCTACAAGGTCACCCCAGAGGTCAAAGGGACTTATCAGTCCTGGGGATTCAGGAGCTGACTGACAACAGGGCAAACAATAGTCCTTAATTAGTACAATGATTAGTGCTACAGAGAAGCTTAAAAGGGAAGAGATAAAGGCCCAAATTCCATGGAGGTCAAGAGTTGAAGGAGAGAGAACACAGCTATTCTTGTCCAAATTCCCTGTGTGATCTATTAAGCTTGAAGAAATAATAATATCCTGGACTGAGAGGTCCAATGTGGTAGCTACTCCCTATATATGGCTATTTAAATTTAAATAAAATGTAAAGTTCATTTCCTTAGTCATGCTAGCTACATATCAAATACTCAATAACCACATGTGGCTAGTAGTTGATACCATATGGGACAATATAGCTATAGAACAATCCCATCATCATAAAAAATTCTATTGACCAGCACTGATTTAGAAGTGACCTTACTTATGACCAAGAAACTACTGCCTAGAGGGCACTTGAGTTAAACATGTAAGGATATTAAGTGATACCTAAATTGAGTGTATGCTAAATAAATAATTGTTGAAACAAGAGAAAGCATCAATAATACAAGAATCTCTACTGTTCGAACAAATGGGAACAAGAAGTGCAAGGCATCAAAGTGTTACTGATAAGGTGACCCTAAAAATATCAGCCAGGAGTGTTCCAATCACATCAGTAATGACATCCAGATGCTCTAGTAACAATAATGATAATGATAGAGTAAAATTGTATTTGTTCATACACAGTTGCATTTCTATAGCTGAATTAGATGCCACTACACTTGGGTGTTTTGTGTGTGTGTTTTTTTTTAAATTGCTTGTGTGTATAACTTTTTTATTGTGTAAGACTGCATATTGCAATCACCATTACATTTTGTAATGAAGAAAAAATGAAGCAATTCCAAAATAGGCTTCGGGATCATCTTGGCAATGGCTCTCAGATCCTCCAATCCTCCTTCCCAAATGTGAGCAGTGAAGTATAAACAGGTGTATTAATAATACTGGTAAGACAAATTTTAAGAATTTACTGACCTTCAATGTCAATAAGTATCTTCAAATTGGGAAGTGTTTCTAATGTTCAGGTTAGATAATTATCAGTTTTCTGTATTAGTAAACAATGTTCTGTTTAAAAAATTATTTTACACAAAGGAAATATCATTAAACCTAAAATTGTTTTAAGGAAATATAGTTATTGGCTTCATGACCCATCAAAGAGCATTTAAGAAATAATTCCTTTCAAACAACAGAAATCAATTCAAATAGATATTATTCAAACAAAGCATTAGCTGTGTTTCTGATACTGATGTTCAGTTCAATTAAACCATGGATGTGTAAGCTAAAAGAGACATGTTAGTGTTACCGTTTATATATAATCTATTTTTCTTTCTTTTGGAACTACTGCAGTCAGTATTTCTATGCAAAAGCTATAGCTGTTGAAGCTTCATGATAATTAGCATTTTTATATCTAATCTGAATTGAAAGAACATATCACTCAAGTGTACTTAAATGTTCACACCCTGACCCAGGACAGACAAATAATTAGAACCAACTACAAGTTGTGGAAATATACTTTTTATCAGTTACTTCACACTTATCCCAGTGAATTCAATAAATTTACTTACACAGGACAAATACTGGATATGGATGATCTAAACTAAGATGCACAACAAAGCATCCACTATTTATAAATGCATTTGGTCTAAATGATGCTAATGAAGCAAAATAAAGGAGTTTCTCTATGTATAAGTTAAATTTATAGAAAGAATATTTAGCCTATAACTATAAAGTAAATCTCATCCTAGCTAGCCTTCTCCTGTATTGATTTCAAGTGTCACTGAGATAAATTAATACATTTCTTTCACTCAGTTAACAAATATGAATTAAGTACCTATTATTTGCTCTGGCAAATTAAAACAAAAAAAAATGTAGTGCAGGAGACAGAACTTAAGGTTCTGTGGGGGCACAGACAGTTTTAAATAGGGTGATAAAGGAAAATCTTATTTGGGAGGTAGACATTTGAGCAAGGATTTAAATGTAAAAGGTGAAACTGCTAGTCATGACAATCTTTGCGGAAGTAGTATCCCTGAAAGAAGGAAAAGTCAGTGCTAAGGCCTCAAGACGGGAGCACCCCTGGTCTATTAAAGAGCAAAGAAAGCAGTGTGGCTGGGCCAAACAAGTGTTTGGGAAAGAGGTTTTAGAAGAAGCTAGAAGGTAAGCAGGAGGCAAGATCAGGTAAAGCCTTACAGGTCGTACTTTTGCTTTTACTTGGGGTGCCATCATGGGTTTCAGCTGAGAGGAACATTACTAGATATATCTTTAAAAGTATCATTCCAGCTTCTTTATTGAGAATAGACTGTAAAGGGGCAGGGGACAAAGCAAGGAGACCAGCTAGAATGCTATGGGGGTAATCCGGGGGAGAAATGGTGATGTCTGGGACTGGTGTGATATCTGATACAATAAAAAGTGGCCAGATTGTCCATCTACTTGGAAAATAGAATTAACTAAATTGTCTGATAGAAAACAGAATTTTCTGATGTCAAGTATTAACATCTCATTGTAAGCTAATAAATTTTTTAAAAAAATATAAATTTATATACATACATCTATATTCATATAGATATACTGATATCACATCCTAATTATGATATTTAGGAGAGCTCTGTTCTTCTCCAGCTAATAGTCAATAAATACTCTGTACCATGCAGGAGAGAGGTCAGAGTTTAAACAGATCAAGAAAACTCTTCTAAAGGCTGAAGTTCTTTTCTGACAAAAGCTACTTTTGGAGAATTCATGTAGTCATGAGGAAATGAATATTTTAACCTTATATGTCAGCTGCATTGGCCTTTGGGTATTATAATAGTAAATGAAAATCTAGCACAGCTTTTGTTGTCTTCATTTAGTAATATTAATAGCTGTGGTCTCAATTTTTTAATTGAAGTCCTCCTGCTTCCAAGGATACAATAGATTCCTAATTGATCCATTTTTCAGGTTCTGCACTTGTGCTCTCTTTGATATTATCTTTTAATAGCTAAAATTGCTTTACATTGCCCCCTTGAGAATATGTGAATCTTGCCTCTCATTAAAAAGTCTTTGGTAGTATTCTTAAGATCTCGATTTTGTAGCAGAAAATTAAAAGCTCTAAAGGAGAGATAATATTGATGAAAAAAGAATGGATGTTTTTAGATATCTATTATTAAGATTTCTAGTTGTGTATTTAAAATCTCAATGATAAACTCATATTTAAATTTATTAACATTTAGAGAAAGTTATCCACATACTTTCCTTAATCACAGTTCTTTCAGAATGAAATTGATAGCCAAATAGAACATGCATTTAAAAGTGATGAAAATATGAACTATGTTTTAAGACTATAGCTAACATATTGGTATGCTGAATGTGGCATAAACTTTTGGAATTTGTGGTATTAAACACATAGAAGAAAAAATGTAATTTAAACCTGTACAGACAACTTTCTTTGCACAGATAAGATATAAACACAAATAGTTTAAAAACTAAGGAATAAAATCTTCTGCAGCCTTAGGAAACGATGAAACAAAATATTTATGAAAATTAGGCTTAAAACATTTAGGTTATATAATTGGAAGGCTTTTATATTTTAAAAGCAGAAAGTCCTCCCAAATTGGTTTAATGGGACAATAGAGAGCATAAGAAGTGGTCCTGCTCCCTAAGCATGTACATGCGTTCAGTGGGAGTGGACGAATGTATTGTTGAAGTGAGAATAATCCAGAAAATATCACAGCTGGTAATTTTCTGCAAAGGAATCCAGATATAAAAGTTAAAAAAAAAAAATGCCCACAGTGCTATTTGTTGTTTTGTTGTTTTTTTAATGGAGAAGAGCAAGACCTGAAGGTCAGTAGATCAGGCCATTGAATTTAGGGAGAAGGTTTAATAAATTCCTGTTCATTATGTCATTAATGACTGAAGGCTTGACACTTAGAGTGGGACCATCTTACATATCCAAGGAGGAAAGACCAACAATCTATTACTTTTTTCCCCCAAGGCCAAGGGCTTACAGGAAAAGGAAAGCTACCCAAAAGATAAAAGGAATAGAACTGAGAGAAGCTATGTGTCCTTACATGTATTTGAGTTATATAAGATTCTTCATTATATATTATAAATGACTGTTAAAATGCAATGTATCTAATGATTTCTCCAGAAGAAACAAAGGGGATTGAACTACCTTCACAACACTACGGATTAAGAAAGAAAACTTCTCATTCTAATCCCTTTGGTGATATCAGTAAACAATCCCATGGGCACTGTCAGAAGGGTTTGGGTGTAAACAAATCTAATAATGATTTCAGAGGAGAGTGCAGATTCTTAAAGTTAATATGCCAATCCATCATAGCCTTAGCTCTCATTAACGTAAGGAGCAATCACATCACCTGACCAATCCAATAAGGTCTATTCTGTAGACTATCTCTATGCCTGTAAAAGGTCTGAAATATAAAATTGAAATGTGGGCTTCTTCTTTTAATGATATATAGTAACAGGAAGTAAATTTATGTCCTTATAGAAAACAATCGAAAAAAAAAAAGGATAAAATATTTGAAACGATCATTTTCAAGGCAATAGACCTCAGGTAATGAAGGACAGTAGTCCCTGAGAAATGGGAAACAAACAAGATGAATTTTGTAATTGCCCCAGGTTGAAAAAGTTCCCAGGCCATAGCACAGAGAGAAGAAACCTGGAAGAAACTGGTGATCTCAGTGAGTTAATGAGATGAAAATTAGAGTCTGGGGAAATCAAGGCAACTAGAGTTCCAGAGAGGAGGAAGTTGAACAGAAAGAGAAAGTGCTCTGGAGAACTGTATCAAGTCTTGACTATTCAGCAAATTACTAATGAGCACAAGTGTGAGGAAATTTATCAAGACCTGAAAAAGAATCATCTAAAAGGATCAAATGGAATAGTACATGGCACTCATATCAGGCTAGGAACAGTGCCTGCTTCACCAGGCAGATTGGAAAAATCCATCATTCATGGGTAGTGTACTCAAGAAAGTCTTGCCTCAGCAGTGGAAAATAACTAGCTCTAGACTGAGCATTATTTCAGATAAACTTAACAAACATAAAAGCAAGATTTGAAGGAATAAAACTCTTTCCAAGTAATTTATTTACCCCAGGAAAAAAAAACACAAAAATAGTTATAGAATTATAAAAATATTTAATACTCAACAATGTAAAACTTACAATGTTTACCATCCAATAAAAGAATACTAAGAATGCAAAATTTATTGAACTGTAAGAAATAGATAAATCTATAATTACAGTTAGGTATTTCAATACCCTCACTCAATAACCGATAGAACAAGTAGAAAAAAAAAAAATCAGAAACAACATTAACAACCGACTTGATCTAATTGACTTTAAATAACCTTTCTACCCAACATATTCTCTTCAAGTGTACATAGAATATTTACCAGCTTTGTGAATTATAAGGCAAATCTCAATAAATTTTAAATGATTCAGGTCAGCAAGGCATGAACTTTGATAAAAATAGAACAAACTGGATATCAATAATGGAAAGATATCAGGAAAATATCCAAATATTTAGAAACTAACTAACTTACTTTTAAATAACCGATGTCAAAAAGGTAATCAAAGGCAAATAGAAAGTATTTTGAACTAAATGGAAATAAAACACAGTATGTCACAATTTGTACAATGCCACTAAAGCTACACTTAGGGGATATTTTACAGCAATAAATCCTTACATTTGTAAAGAAGAAAGAGCTGAGATCAATCGTCTCATTTTATACCTTAGTGTCTTTATACCTTAGTATCTTTAGACATTAAAAGAATAATGAGTATGTATTAGTATCAACTCGATGCCTAAAATTTGACAGCTTATGTGAAATGGACACATTCTTTAAAATGGACAAGTTATTAGTGTTCTCTCAAGGAAAAACATAACCAGAATAGCCCTAAATCTACTAAAGAAATTCATTCTGTAGCTTAAAACCTTTCCAAAATGAGAACTCCAGGCTTTATGTCTCGACTTATATATCTAACAAACATTTAATGAAGAACTATTATCAAGTCTATACAAATTCTTCCAAAAAATTGATGAGAAGAGAATTTGTAATATATTCTATAAGTCTAATATTGCCCTGATACCAGACATTACAAATAAAGCCACACAGACAAAAAAATTCTAAACAAAATTTTAGCCAGTTGAATGCAACAATATACAAAAAGTATAATATATCATAACCAAGTGGTATTTATTCCAAGAATGTACATTCAATTTAACATTGGGAAATCAGTGAATGTAATTTACCATATAACAAACAAAAAAAAAAAGACATCAAAATAAAACATATGATCATCTCTACAGGCACAGAAAAAGCATTTGACAAAATCTAAAATCCATTCCTGATTTAAAAAAAAAAAAACCCTCAGCAAATTAGGAATAGAAGGAAACTTTCTCAATTTGAAAGAGTTGAATGACTTCCCCTCTGAGATTATACACAAGAAAAGAATTTATGTTCTCACTACTTATATTCAACGTTGTACTAGAAGTTCTAGACAATACAGTCAGATGAAAGAATGGGAAAAAAGAAAAGAAGAAAAAATAATCATCCAGATTGGAAGAGTAAAACTGAATTTCTTCACAGATAACATAACCATCTATATAGAAAATCTGATGGAATCAACAAAAAATTACTAGATACAAGCTCTATGTACAAAAGATCAATGTATTTTATGTACTACAGTAAATAAGAAACTCAAATAAAAAAACATGTTATTTATAATGGCATCAAAAATATAAAGTACTTAAGGATAAGTCTGACCTATGTGCTTAAAACTGTAAAACATTACTGAGAGAATTTAAAGAAGACCAAATAAAAGAATAATTATATGTTGTTCATGGGTTATAAGACTTAATGTTGTTAAAATATCTGTTCTTCTTGAATTACCTATAAATTCAATGCAACCCCAATCAAAATTGTAGCAGGCTTTTTTCAATTAAATAAAGGCCAAAAGTATGTGGATAGAGTCAAAAATCTTTAAGGTATAAACGCTGGTTCCACGCAGTACCTATTTTTCAGATTATGAGTAGAAAGAGAGGACTATGTTTCTGCTTCCTTTGCCCACCTAAAGGAACAAATTTGAAGGACTTAAGTGATGGTTTTTTTCATGCACAGAGCTTGGTTTGTAATAGTCAAGAGTAAGTGAAATTTATGCACACACAAAAAAATACACCAGAGGTGAGAATAGACAGAAATAGAATGTGCCCGCCCCCAAATAGACTTACTGATAGAAAAATAGTCCCCAAGAATAAGTCACCTCTAAGATGTTGTATAGATAACAATCATGTTGTTTGGAGAATCTTTACATATATGACTCAGATACTCAGCAATCTCCATTGTATTCTACTGTCATTTATCACCAGCCTTGCAGTGGTTCTTCACAAATCCTCCATATAATCCACTCACAAAAATCATTACTGAGTAATGAAGAGGTTAGCAAAGATTTCATAGAGAAGTATAGGAGAGAGTTCACAGAAACATCAAATTTAAATTAAAAACAAAAAAACAAAAAAAAACCTATCTCCGTGTACTTCTCTGCCATTCTAGTGTTCTGAATTGCAAGTTAGTCCTACGCTTCCAAAGCACATTCATGTCATTGTCTAGTAAAATGAATGCCCTCTAATTAATGGAGTATCTTTTCCTCCTTAAAAAATAGCCAATTTTTGAGTGAGCATGCTCTGGGGGAGTTTTATCCCCTACCTTGAATTTCTCCACACCACACATCCTCCTCATGGGAGAGCTATATGGCCTTTTGGACCTTGATTAGCATAACTCACAGTATGGATGAAATTCTTGATTCTTGATTCAAATTACAAAATGAGAGAAGAGTTTAAAGATATCTAATTTAAAAAACTCAGATATTTCAATTTTTGAAATATTTCTTCAATCTTCAGTAAACTTTTCTCAAAATGAAACTAAATTAAAGACATATTGCCTTTACTTAAATATTAAGTGGCTAATATATCTGATTGCCTTATGTTCTTTTCCAAATACAACAAAGAAATAACCCCAAAGAAAAGGACAAGCTTTTGTCCAAAATTTGACATTGGGGTGGAAAATCACACATCTAATCTGAAGTGTAATTGTTACCTATTTAGTTTTAACACATGTCATTTAAGCTATTTTTTTTTGTAGTAAAAAAAAATTGTAGAGAAGAGGTAGTAAAAAAAGTCTTATCTCTAAGTTTACCTTTAATTTTAAAGGAAGTGAAGTGACAAGTGCCCCCTGAAGAAGATATTAGTCTCTTCATATTTCTATAACATTTTTAGGCTTTAAAGATGATGAAATTTGTTTAATTGCATCATTGCATATTTCAGAAAGAATTTATTAGTGAATTTTTACCAATCAAGATATTATAAGAATGGCAAGAGTTTCTTAAGGTAAAAACTTTTTTAACAACTGTTACAGAAAAAAGATTACTGCTTCCTGAGTCACTTGGATAATGATATTCTGTAATCTGATTTCAACTTTTCTGCTATTTTGATCTCATATGTAATTTTTTTCAAAATGTAATAAAATATATTTTTAATAAAACAATAACTATATTTCACACACATGTAGTTTGGAAATGTAGTTTAGTTGACTAAAATGAACTCTGCAGTTCAGTAGTCCTGATATCAGAATCTGCTTTTAAATTTATCCAAGTTAGTCACTCAATTATTTATTGACAATATCCAAGCAAGCATTAACTTAGTAAATTGGTATTCTTAATCTTCGTCACCAGGGGAAAAACAATATAATTACTGTCAAATTACTGACAGCATGGTGTCTGGTCAAATTAAGTAACTTGCTATTTAATAATGAATCAAGTTAATGGTTTGGTTTGCAAATGTAAGTGTTAAAATTAATCTTTCAATGGTCTGAAACCATCACTTGAGATGACATAGTTTAATGACCAAAAAGTATTTATTAGTTTTACCAAAAACCTTGATCCGAGCAAGTCAAAACAGATTGTTAATTCTGTTACTTACATTTAAAAAATATCTAGTTTTTTAAAATTATTTTTCAGAATATGTCAATAATGTGTGTATAATTACAAAACAAGGAAAAGCAGAGAGAAAAACTTAAAACCGTATCCTCGTATTGATGTACATTAATCTATTGAGTGTCTACTATACATTAGGCACTGTGAAAGATGCAGGGGATTTAAAAACATATGAACATAACAGATCTGTTTCTGCAAGCACAAAACTGTCTTTAAGAGAGTACAAGAACTGGTGAGAATGGTTAGAAACAGGAAATTCCTAATGCACTTTGGTAAGTAAAGAAATTAAGATATTCTATACTGAGGAAGTAGCAGTAGGGACCCAGACACAAAAATCTGAAATATTGTTTTATATAATACTCTCTATGACTCTGAGATAAGGAAATAGGTTCACAGAAAATAAATTGTTCAAGACCTCATAGTTGATAAGTTGTTCTATTTGACCCATTAATGGATGTGTTCACGAAGGAGTTGATGAATGAATGAAAGACATGTGTCTGGAGTTCAGTAGAGAGGACCATCAACATATATGTGCTGCCTGATTTTTGAAGGCTTTGTGGGTGATACTGCCCAGCAGATGTTGGGTGATACTGCCCAGCACATGTATTCAGAGAAATCTAAGAAGGAAAATTTTTTAAGTGTAATGTAAAAGAACTATGCAAGTGCTATTATGATGGCCAAATTCAAGCTATTTATAACATCATTTCTGAACTTCTACCCTAAAGAAATTTTGTAAGTGGACCTTAACTTCAGTTTTTCTTCCCAAACAGTGATCCACAGGTCAAGATGAACCTAATCTCCTGGTCCTGCCTGAGAGAATCCAGTCAGATCCTACCAATATTTAAACCCACAGTCAGGTTACCTAGTTTTAACTCTCCAGATCCAGGCATTTCTCAACTGAAGGCAGGGTCTGCATTTTCCAGCTACTCAGTATCCTATTTATTGAGTATTAAAATTCTAAACAGCCTCATTGGATGCTTCAGTTTCCTATTTACTCAATTTAATGATTAGGCTATTCTCTCCTACTTGTCTGTTCAAATCTTATCTCAGTTCCAGTGACACATCCTGATTAAAAGATAATGACATCAGGACCATGAGAAATTTAAAATGAATGAGGTGTTAATGTCACTCAAGCTATTCCAACTTTGATGCTAAACACAAATGATTCTCAAAAAAGAAAAAAATAATTTAAAAAATTCTTCTCATCTTGAACTGAATCTCTTTAATGATAAATTATCTCTTTTCTCAGATTTTTTTATACCTATCAAATCAAGATTTGGGAATATGTTTGTTTTTATGACTTTTCTCCACTACCATTGCCCTAAAAAGAAGTAATATCTGTACGTGTGGCTGGTACGCTTCTATGCATGACTTTCTAATGACTCTTCTTTATTAATATCTGAATGAAACCACTGCCTTTCAATAAAAAAAAAAAAAATTGTAGCAAAAAAAAAAAATACAAATGAGAATGAACTCAACAGTAAGATGCCACTACACATATGTCAGAATGGCCAAAATTCAGAACTCTGACCATACCGAATGCTGGCGAAGATGAGAAACAACAGGCATGATGAGAATTCAAAACAGGACAGCCACTTTGGAAGATAGTTTGGTGGTTTCTTATAAAACAAATATATTTTTACCATAAAACCCAGCAAGCATGCTCCTTGGTATCCCCACCCAAAAGGGTTAAAAACTTATGTTCATATAAAAGTCTGTACATGAATGTTTACAACAGCTTTATTGATCACTTCTAAGAAACCAAGCTATTCTTCAACAGGGGAATGGATAAAAAAAAATGTGGCATATCCATACACTGGAATATTAATCAGCACTAAAAAGAAATGAGATATTAAACCACAAAAAAATGGAGGAATCTTAAATAAATGTTACTAAGTCAAAGCCTGAAAAGGCTACGTACTATATGATTCCATTTATATGACATATTCTGGAACAGGTAAAGCTATAGGGATAGGAAAACTGGTTTCCAGGAATTTAGGTGGAGGGAATAAGGAAAGGAGGAAGAGATGAATAGATAGAATACAGGGGATTTTTATGGCAGTGAATTTACTCTATATAATACTGTACTGGTAGATATATGTCATATATATTTGTTAAAACTCATAAAATGTACAACACAATGAACCCAAATATAAACTATAAATATAAACTTTAGTTAATGATATATCAATAGTGCCTCATCTGTTGTAACGAATGCACCATACTAACCCCAGGTGTTAGTAAGAAATATAGGAGGGGGATGGTGACAGTGTACATAGGAACTCTCTGTATGTTCCACTTATTTTTCTGTAAACTTAAGAACTTCTAAACAGCCTTGGTTAGCCACTCTTATATATGGACAGGTGAGTTGACTACACATTTGAGAAAACCTTTAATGTAAAAGGCAAACAACAAAACGAGCAAAAATAACAAAAGAAGCAACTTGGATAAAATAAAGACTATCAGAGAGAAAAGAAATCTTTAAGCAAAAAATAGAGATCTTGGAAACTGAAAATTCAGCAGAAATTAAACACTCAACTGAAGGGTGGGAAGACATATTTTAGAAAATCTCCCGGAACATAGGAAAAAAAGTGAGAGATTAAAAATTATAAAGAAAAGATAAAATTAGAAAAATATACCAGGAGGTCCAACATTCGATGAATAGCAGTTTTGGGATGACAGAATATATAGGAGAGAAACGGCATCAAAAATATATCAAGAAAATTTCATGAGTTGAAGGATATGGGACTCCTTATTAAAAATGCCCATTTATTGCCAAATAAAATAGTAGCCTCTAGAGAAAAAAAAATGGTTATATACGAGAAAGGAGAATTAGAATGTGTTCAACAACACTAAAATCTGAAAAAGAATGGGTAAATAACTTCAAAATTCTTAATGAAAATTATTTCCAATTGAGCCAACTATCACAAACATGCAGGTATTCTAAAGAAAATTTTAGACTATTATAACTAACAAAGAGGAAAAGTTGATTAAGAAAAAAGGAGTCATTACAAACAACATAGCTCAACTGAATAACATCTGCAAGGTCATCAACTGTAAAGACAAATTATTAATCTAAGCAAAATTATGTAATTTTATTGGCAAAACGGGAATGTACAAGAAATGTACCAATTTATAACATAGGGCAGGGAAATGAAAGAGGGTTGAGTTTTCATTCCCCATAGTGGGAAGCCAATATGCCTAAAACCTTTAAATGACAACTGGCAAAGTAAATATTTTATTAGAGAGATGTAGATAAATACCGAAAGGAAAAGCTAAGAGACTGAAAACCATTGCCTCTGAAAAATGGGGAGGAGCAAGAGACCACTGCTTTCCTTAAGTTTTGTAGACTTCGACCTTTTAAATTATGTGTACATATAACTGAAGAGAATAAAAAACTGCACTAAAAGAAAAAATGAATAAAAGCCAAAAAGTTCACACGAACAGAACTACAGGCAAAGTCTATGAATATTTTTAATGCATTGGAAATTAAAACAGAAGTTTTAAAAATATGCATGATTTCTTTTAAAATAGTAAACATATTACATACTAACATAAATATTTTAATAACTATATTTTCCAAAACAAAACAATTTAGTGAGAAGAATGATATTGTTTTACATTTTTGCAGAATCTCCTCAAAGTCTGACTTCCCTGAAGACATCTGGATCCTCCTAGTTTACACAGCATTCAATCTGTTGCAATATCATATGTCATGTAGCCTCTAGAAAACTTGATAAAATGAGTGTGAAATAGGAAATAATGTGCCAGTGTTATTATGGAATTAGTTCTGACATTGTAGACACTATGATAGGGTTTCAGGGATCCATAGAGGTTTCTGGACAACATTCTTGAGAACTGCTGCTCTAGATCATCTTTATTTTTCATGTTCTCATTCTTGAATTAAACTCCAGGCAAGACCATCTGTTTGGCTGAGCTCTAGATGCCAGAGGTCAGGAAGAGCAGGCATCTGGCATTTTTTGGAGATAGAGTTCTGCTTCCCACTAAAATTCATGTCACTGTAGTTTCTTCTCTCTCTCTCTCTCTCTCTCTCTCTCTCACACACACACACACACACACACACACATCATTACAATGTTGAGTTTTTACCAGAGTTCATTCTCACAACCACATGTGGCATTACCAAGTTATATCCAAAAGAACAATCACTTATCTGAAAGGGAACACTTTGTGAGAAGGGAGACAAAGGAAGATATGGCTGATGAGCACTATTATAATGATTCCTGATATGGCAAAGTACTAGAAATTCAAAACCAGTCCATTAGAGCAGTGTTCATTATTCTCAGAATAACTAGTAGGCAAAGAAACATACCATGAATCTTCCTTGGTGGAAAAAAAGTTTTCCTACCCAAACATCAAAATGGAAATTACATTTTCTAATCAGGGTAAGCAAATCATTGTTCATAAGCTATCCATTTCATTATCTATCTATAATTATTCTTTAATTTTTCATTGAGAATTTTCCAGAGAAACAGTTCATATGAGTTTGTATCAGAGTCTATATTTAAACCAGTTTAGTGCCTATTTTTAAAGTGGCACACATCATAGTGGAAATTTTGAGAGCCTACTGTTTTTCAAACAACTATTTCTTTTCTAACATGGCAGAGTTTGGTTGTTTTATACTGTTTATACACTTCATTGTTAGTTCTGCAGTTGGAAGCTATCTTCAGTCACAATTGACAAAGTGCCTGCAATTAAATAGCATCTTAAATACTGGTAATGCTGTTCTAATGGAGTTGTTATTATTCTGAGCATCAGGCAACTGGGGAAGAAATGTGTTCACAGAGCCACAGGATTGGAACGATTCTCCTGTAGGTGTGCAGAGGTTGGCCTCAAGAAGAATGCAAACTAGTAGAACACTTAATTTATGAGCTCTGTAAGTACAAAGCTACAGAAGTAATGGACTACAAAATTGACTCTCTTAAACATCAGTTTCATCAACTAGCAACAGTGTCCAAAAGAGTGAGAGAAAAAGAAAAGACTGTCTTTGGAAGAAAATAATATGCCATTTCACTAGGGTATGAATAATTGATCATAATCATCACATTGCACATCAAATGCAAAAATATAAGTTTGTGTTGAGCAGCAACTTCTTTTTGGTACTTGTACAGATATTAAGCTGTAAATAGTATTCCATCTTTAGATGCAAAAACATAATTAGATAAAGTATACTTAATGCAGCATTAGAAGTTAGAATATACTATGATAATATGATGGTAAAATACTGGCATGGTTCACTGCTCTTTAATAAAGATGATGTTTTCTTCATTTATCCTACCACTGCACTTTAAATCTCTGGAAGAGCTGAGGGGTCAATACTGTTTCCTACAGGTGAATTAATTTTCCTAAGGCATTGTGTTTCTATTAGGTCAGTGTTAGGGTCTTAATAAAGAGTGGGTTTCAATTAGAACTTTGTCATGATGTCCAATGAGTAACTGAGGACCCAACGTGGCATCCCTTTGCCTACTCTGTGATTCCAGTGTCAAGTGATTTCCCAAAGCATTAAATTTGTTTCATAATATTTACTTGTGAAACTCACCTGCCAAAATTCTAAAAGTCTATAAGGATTCGTATTCTACAGCAAACCATAAAGACAAAAATAAGAAAATAGTGTGAAAACTCACTCCACACAAAAATATAAATGACAAGTAACAGAGTATAAATCAGCTAAAGCCAAATATATTTGCTGTAGAAAATTTATATTGTTCTGTAAAGTAATTTAGGAGCAATTATATTCAGGGGCGAGTGGGATGGGATGAGAGATACACAAAAAAATATAATTTGACATCACCTAACAAATATTTCAGAGTAACATAAGGAGGAGCATAGGCAGGGTAGATCTTGGGGAATTTAGGATTATGTTAAAGAGGCAGGGCTAACTTCTAGAAACAGCTATAGAGTATAAGAAACAATTTGTGTACTTTTGTGTATATGTACATGAGCTCATAAATCCATGACCATTAAGTTTAAATTAGCAGGTTTTTAAACTACCAGACAAATAATCCTAAATGCAAATTCTATCTACACATTTTCTATCAGAAACATAATTTCCCTCTCAAAGGATAGTTATTTCTGGAAAGCCATAGAGAATAGAAACAATTTCTAGAAAAGGCAATAAATGTAAACAAAGGATTACATTTGTTATCTAGTAAAATTCATAGATACAGGATATCTTTCATTTGAAATCTTGATACATATGACAGGATTCATATGATGAAACTTTGTAACTCATAGATTTGCACTCACTTTATAAGTTGGGCTCTGGAAGGCTTCTGAAATCAGATATCTTGCAATTTCTGCAAATGACTAATGACTGATAGCATCGCCAGGGACATGCTCTTGTGATCCACCAATATAGGCACCACACAGGTATTAATGACTCAGTAAAATATTCTAACATATGAATTTTTTTATTAGGCTTTTCCTTTTTAAAATGTGACTCTACCATTGACAATTACTGTAGTTTGGTGTCTACCGAAATAGATATTTGAAACAAATACAATTAGGTACACTAGAACACCTCTGAGTGGCTTGCTATACTTCTTCATTTGAACCTAACCTAACACTGGATTTACCTGGCTTGAATAGAGTATACCTTTTACTCATCCTATCATTTCATTTTGCCATTTGGGATGTGACTTTATCTTCAAAGCTCCTGATAGCTAAGAGTCAAAAATCCTCCATCTCTTTTCAATTGCAGACTTCCAGTCACCCTCATCTTTTTCTTCTACATTTGACACCAAATTAGAACTTATCATGAGAAAAGATCCACTTGCCCATCTGAGTTTTCTGCTCTTCATCCTCGGGAGCCAGAAAGATAAATAAATATAAAAATAAATGGGAATAAACACGATGACCTATTTGAAGAACCCCATGATGATCTTCCCCCAAGAAGGAAATTCTTAGAACTATTTCACTGGTTCATTTTGGTAGTGCATTTTTATTTGAGTCACAGTCTACAGGGTAAACTGACACTGACTAATGCTTTTGTGGGGTTTTTTAAATACTTTTTTTACACCTACAGTACCTGGTATTCCTAGGTGGTATCCCTTCCAAATACTAACCAGGTTCAACCCTGCTTAGCTTCTGAGATCAGATGAGATAGGGCATATTCAGGGTGGCATGGCCGTAGACATGATCTTGTGGGGGTTTTTTTTCCAGCACTTAATTTTTTCTAAATATAGTTTAAAACAACCTATTAAGGGTCCAGAGTGTTGTTTAATTTTTCTAAAACATGGATATGAAGAAATTTCCCCCACAGAATTCTATATTTCTTCTGGAAACCAGAATACTACTTCAATGTCAGCCTCATCATCATGAGACCCCTACTAAACCAGGGTCTCAGCATCTTAACTCAAAATCAGATAAAAATCCTTATTACTCAGATACACTTGATGAATCTAATGTAAAAAGTTTCTACCTACAAGTGAATTAGGATTAATTATTGTGTGAACTGCCTCCAGCAAGCGAAAAGAGTTTCCAGCAGGTGCATGGACCATGCTTATTATAAAAAAAAAAAAAATGCTTTCATGATAGCTATCTCACTGAAGGGGAAAAAAATCTAAGTAGAACTCTAAAATATTCATAAGTATTAAAATCTGTTCTGTTAAAATGAGAAAGAATTATGGCCCAGACATATCTACTGTGAAACTACTTTTAAAGGTCCGTTATCTCCAATTTGTCACATGATTTAATCAAAGTAGAGTAACCATGTAATGGGACACTTATAATTAATAGACTAAACATGTTCATTATTTTATGACAGCTAGATATTCTACAGTTTCACCCAGAAATCTTGAACACAGATTACTCCAAGCAATTACATTTTTGTCTTTAAAAAAAAAAAAAGTCTTACAGAATAACCACAGAGAGAAGAGTGTCTCAATCTTTCTCATTCTTGAATTTACAATTATTAGCCATTATTTTGTGGAGAGATTCTTACAAATAACTGCATAGCTTCTGTTTGATTGATTTCTGTCATACAAGCAAGCTCATGGCAACAAACAAAGATAAGAATTAGCTTTCTAAAGGGAAAGCAATAAAAATTCTACACCAATAATTTAGGCCCATTAAAGAGAATTTTTCCATTTTTCTTTTCCACCCTGACTTTCAATAGGCCTTGGGTTTGTTAGCCTGGTAAAAATGAATATGTCAGCATTCATTGCAAATCACTGCCCAGTTAAAACGGGAATTAGAAAAGATTTTCCACCTGCTTCATTAATAACATCAAATTTTTTTTTCTTGGTTTGCTTTATAGACATATCTTTCTCAGTTCCATCAATTATTTCTTTATGTGACTGTGGATCTAAAGAAAAAAAAAAGAAAGACAATAGAAGAAGACTGAATTTTTTCCTGTCACTTTGAATTACTTAAATATAATATATAGCAAGGTCTTTTTGCTTTAAACACCAGGAAATGCCTTCCAAAACTGAAAGAAAGCCAAAAAAAAAAAAATGCATAGGAAAGAAAGGAAAGAGAGTGACCCTCAATATAAATAAATCTAAACCTATAGAAGAAGTATTAGAACCAGGTAGATGATAAAGACTTAATTCTCAAAAGAAAATTGTTAATTCAATCTGTTTACTCAATCTGTTTATTTACAAACCATTTTTATTACTTATAATGCAAAATTCAGAAGTTAGAATAATTTTAACACTAAAAGCTTTATGAGTTTGCATAATCTCCCATCATGGAGAGTCAGTGCACTGCATTACTTACAAGGCACAGATGGGATGAACTTTAGTATAACCCCAATAACGATGAGCTTTTCTTATGCAATGTGAGTCATCTATGGTTATTATGAATTACTTTTTTATTTCTTCATCAGCATTTGTCTGCTGTCTGCATGGCCCAATTAATATATGGCACTGTATATCGAATGTGTTACAGCCATCAGACTGTCACTTTTGCCTTCAGGTAGACACACACAGTTTGAGGCAATTGTTCTTTATAATTTCTATACCAATCTCTGACTGATGGAATGCCAAAGCTGTAAAATGTTGTCAGTAAAACAAAAACTTGGTCCGGGTGTTTTGTCATTTTTATGATCTTGACTTTCAAGGGCAAATTACTACTTCTGCAGTCAGGCTACATCACAACTCAAGGGAAAAGTGGTGAAGTCTTGATGGGAGGGTACCAGAGTCTTTCTTCTCAACTCATGAATGGCAGAGCAGCAGGCTTGCATCCCTGCTAGAAATGCAGAATCTCAGGCTAAGCCCCAGACCAGCCACAACAAAATCAGCATCTTAGCAAGTTCCACAGATTCAGGATGCATTTTCACATTTGAAAAGCCTGTTAGAAAAGTTACCCCCAAGTGTGCAATATATTCCAACAAATCAAAGCCCTTCAGATGGACTTCGAGAATGGTCTCTCCCAATTTGAATCCTAGGTTGTTTTAACTATGCCATTTGTATTGATGAATTATCTCTCAGACATAATCCAAAACCAAAAATGACTTTAATGTATGAAATTCTTAGAACTATACTGCCAATTAATTATCCTGACTTTGATATTCTTTAATTTATTAAAAAAACAAAAAAACAAAAAAACTTTCACATGCTTTACATCTCATGAACCAGCTGTGTGGTTCATAAAATAAAAGCGGTAATTAAGTGTGCCTCAGTTAAAAAAAAAAAAGTGTTATTATTTAATTATGTATGCATCTAAATGAGGAGTTTGTAAACTTTTTCTGCAAAGGGCCAGATAGAAAATATGTTAGGCTTTGTGGGCTAAGAGGCGATATCACTTAATTTGTATCCAAATTCAGTGTTTACTATCATCAAAATGTAAAGATTATTCTTAGGTCCTGGTCATACAAAAACAGGCAGTGGGCAGAATTTGGCTCATAAGCTATAGTTTGCTGATCTGTGATCTAGGTCAACAATCTAAACTGTGATTAAACAACAAGGGTCTGAAAGGATCCAGGAGCCACTGCCATAGTTGTCCTGTAGAGACGGCAATCCAGTTGTCATTGTAGCCCTAACTCTTTGGCCAACACTTTGGTCTGGTGACGTCAAGAGGCAACATGATATATACCTATGATTCTGAAGAGAAAGAGTAAAGATAACATGGATTTAGTTATCAAATTTCATTGTATTAGAAATGAGTGTGCACCCCCTTCACACTCAAAGGAAGTAAGTTTTACCAAAGAAAATGCTTCCTCTAAAATAGGGAGCAAACTTATTAGACTCTGTAACATGAAGTGATAAGGATAGTTTGTTTACAAACCGCTTTCAATACTAAATATAAGAAAAATGGTAAAGATCAATGACTAAAATTGTGCTCAATAGTATAGCTGAGAAATTTATAATTTTGCATTTTCTTTTCCCTCCAAGAAATGTTTGGCAAGTTCATTAATCACAGACCCCAAATAGGCTACATTAAGGTTCAGGTGGGGAGTGTTGTTTTCACTGGTCCTTTAACTTTAGAAGTTAGTTTTAGAGGCTACTGAATATTTACTTTCTCACTCACCTCCTTGGCAAACGTTGCTAATCCATCATGGCACATTCCCCCTAAGCCTGAACAAGGCTCTCAAACAGACTATAAAGAAATCCATCTGGTATTCAAGAGGAAGTCAATGGCCATCCTTGGAAGGTGGACAGACTGCCAATCATGGTACCTAGTGCTAAAAGCATAGAAAATGCCAGGGGGCATGTAGGTATGTGAATTTGACTACTATATCAACTCTCCTACCCTCTGCATCGGTGACCTGAGATAAGATACTGGGGGAGCCCAATATTACACCGTCTATCTCAGTAATCCAGTGAAGAGTGAATCCATTTCCTCAGTAAGTCCTGCTCTGTGCTACCTGGGGTCCAGGGGTGTTCAGCTACCAGTCTATATTACTTCTAGGCTATATCACCTAGTGCCCGCTGGGTAACAATAAATAGGGCCTATTCTAAAAGTAGAGTAGTAGGTACAAAAACCTAACTATTGGAAAGACTCTTTAGGTTCAGTTAAGGCATTTATTGCCCAAATCATCCTGGTGAAAATCCATTAGCAGATTTTTTGGCATTCAGTCAAAAATTACTGATCCCGAGATATGTAGCTTTGTTGTGTGGGAGCTGGGTTCTCTTTTCCTACATATTCAAGCTCACAAGCCCATTACTATCTCAACAGTGGAAAGAAATGGGAATGGGAACGGGGTAAATGAAAAACAGTTTAATTCTGTTCAAATGTAACATCTTGTGGCTTTTCCAGGGGAAGGGACAACAAGGATGTCTGTCTTGGCTGTCATTTTAGTAAGCATGACAATAATTTTTCTTTCTGCTACTCGAGACTATTTTGTAGAGGTCATTTTATATTCACCTGATGTGTACACACAGGTTGTATAGAAAACACATAAAAGTGTATTTTGCTTTTGCATCAGAACTGCACAGTCAGCCATTCCTCCCTTGGCCCAGTGTGTTTGCCCAACCCAGTCTTATTGATACTTGGTTGTTAAACGTTCTCCCAGTTTTGGCTGTGGGCTTAGGTTGTCACTTCTTGTCTACCTCTAGGATATTGTGATCCAGTTTTGGACCGTCTATTCTGGCTTCAACTGTCATCCTTCAGGAAATTATTTCTAATGTTCTCTCAACTGCTCAAAGTACCAAAGTCCCCAGACTCAAGCTAAAATGTAACCACCTAAACCTCACTACTAGTCCCTTGATTAAATAGCTGAGACAAAGAATGGAAACCTATTGATGACTTTGGAGAGAGTTCATGAGAACCAGCACCATTTCCATGTGAGCCTAGGAGGCTCCCCACACTTCCATTTCCAACACAAAGGGAAAACATTGCAGGTTTTCTTATTGGTATTGTTACTGGTAAACCAAGGTAGTGTCTACACTCAATCAATGGATTCTTTCACAACTTCATTGCCATGTTTGCTCCTATGGTGCTGAAAGGTTAGCAGGAGTTATGGCCAATCTCTGGTTTCTTTGTGGATCTGCATAGACACCCAGGTGAAAAGCCAGAACACTTTGCCGAAATTCATTCGGCAAAGAAAGTTCACTGACAGGATCCAGTCACTGACAGTGAAAGCCAGGGACCCTGCCATTAACGCGAAATAAAAACAGAGGCAATTATGTGACAACAGATGCAGATGGCTCAAAGGACAGATTGAAGAAGCAAGGGCAAAGCAGAAACTCCTCAAATTGCCTTTCGGCTTTCTCTAGAAAAAGAAAATATTATTCAAAAACTGTTTTTTGTTTTTTTTTTTTTAAAGCATGAGTTGAACAGCTGTTCTCTTCCATCACGTAAGGATAGCATCACCGGCTATCTCAACCATGAACAACAGCTAACATATATTTTTAATACATTCTTGGTCATGCCAGGATTTTGAAGATTATTTACCCTGGACAGAGTCCTCATACTTTTCATATTTTTGGTCTCATTTTTGAACCTAAAAGTCCCACAATCATCTGAAAATTCCGATATTCCTTCCCAATTAAGGTTAATAATGTACTAAACAAACATATATGGAGTTCTTCCTATGTGTCAGGCATTATTCTACATGTTTGGTATTAACGATGAATAAAACAAAGATCCCTGCCTGCATGGAGCTTACGTTCTAGTCAGGGGGAGTGAGAAGGGAGAGTAGCAGAAGAAAACTATCATCAATAGAAATGATAAATTAATAAATACAGCTTATTGTAAGAAAATCAGGAGAGTGCAGAGAGTGGGGAAGGAAGCCGAAAGGCTGTTTGTTATAGATTGTAGGGACCCATCTTTTCTTTGAACCCTTAGCACTCTGCAGCTTTTATTTGTATCTATCTATGTCTTACATAGTTTTTCCTATCTAGATTTTTATTGAAGCAGTTTAGTAAAGTAGCTAAGCACCTGAATTCGGAGTCAGACCTAAGATCCAATCTCTGGCCCACTATGTATTGGTTGTGAATTAATAAATTGGGCAAGTTATTTACCCTCTCTAAACCTTAGTTTCCATCGGTATTTCATGGGTTTTGTACAAGTAGAGGAAAAAAGTTTAAATGGCACCTAAAATAATGCCTAGATGTGTTAATAACTACATGGTAAATAATATTGTCTTCTGCATGCAAGGTATTCTGCATTTATAATTATTTTTCTATCTGTTTTTTCCTCTTCTTGCAGTTCCAAACAGTTCCTAAGAACAGAATTGCAGCATCACCTACCATTAGGAATCCTGAATTAATTTAAAAAAAAAAAAAAGGCTATACATTCTAGCCCCAAATCTGGGCTTTAGATTTCTTAAACAGTAAAATGAGAACTTTCTCATAAGTTAAAACAAATTTTCTCATAAGATAAAACAAATTAAGGTATTAAAACTCTGTTATGCAAGGTAGACTCTCAATAAATGTCTCCGGAAATGAGTCCGTAAAGACTGGATATGACCAGAAAGTATTTTCCTGATAAATAGCTAAATAGCTAAAGTTTGTTCTCTAGAGAAAACAAGAAGGTTAGACATTCATAGTCTCCTCATTTTCTCTGGGCTGACAGTGATTCTTTAAAGAAGTCTCTAAGATAAGATTTTAAAAGGAGCCCCTTTACTATAATGTGTAGATATAAACTTGCCCTGTAACTTTCAGCAAAAGGAAAAAGAATATGATGAATGGTCCTAGCCAAAGCTTTTCCTTAAACTCAGATGAGGTTCCAGGAAATGATGGGGTACTAAGCTGCCTAGTAAGGTTATCAGAGAGGAAAGGCTGTCTATAAATGCTAGGTTTTTCTTATTATCATAATTTTAAATAAAGTAGAATTTCAGTGGATAACGAAAGATTGCTTCCTATGTAATTGTTGTCTCTCCTACTCTTCCTGTTAAATTGGACCAAGGTTTCTTCTTTCTCTGCAGCCCAGATGCTGCCTCATGATGTGGCATGTCTGTGAACCACTTCCAGATGGACCTCCACAGTCCTTAACATTGCAGTTGCTATTACTGGCTCACTGCTGCTGGAGAGCCTATCAAAAAATAAAGATATGTTAGGGAAGTTAATAACAGTCTGCCACTTTCTCAGTTGAGTCACAGCTGTGTAACTCACCCCATAATGGACTAAAACTTAGAGTACAAGTAGCACCATTATCGTGTAATTGAAAGGAAACAACATGGACAGGGCAAGAAAAATTCTTGTCTAAGCAAAATATGTGACAAGAAAAAACACCAAAAAAATCACTATAGGACATGTCATCGTTTTAAAATGTTATCTGTTAAAAGCTATCAGCCTTCTACATTAAGAATTCATAAGAAAATATGTCAAAATTGTATATATTTATATTAAAATAATAATAATAATACCAAACTTTTGTGGGCACAAATTATTTACTAAAATTTTTGAGTGACAAAGAGTCTTAGAAATCAATTAACGCAAACGTTCATATCTGACTCTATGACCTTGACTTAGGACATGCACAAATGCATAATTCCTCAACTGTAATATTCATACATAATTTTTTCCAGCAATTAAATAATATGAATGTATTCGACCCAGTCTTTTAATAAAGTGTATGACTTCCTGACATGCTTTGGTCTGTGCTTTACAAATATGGAAAAACAAATTATAAACTTCCCTAGCAGCTGTTAGTCAAAAGAGGGCAATCAAAATTTTAAAGGCTGACCTGGTACAGCATACTGTAATAAAATTAATAGTGACAGCCCTAATGAAATCCTTTAATGTGATGATTAAAAAGATTCTATGAAATAAAGTACAAGTATAATTTAAAAAATACATTCTTAGCCCTGGAGAAAGGAAGGTTAGGAAAATGATCTGAGTTTTAAAAACTTCTTTTCATTAATAATGGCTCACATTTGCGTAGCCCTTTTAACTTTTGCAGACCACTTTTATAATTTCCATCTAATCGTATCTTTACACCATTTCTGTTAAGTAGCCACGGAGGGAATGATAATTCCCATTTGCCATTAGGGAAAGTGTTTGCAAAGGAGATTGTTAAGAGACTTGCTCAAGGCCAAGCAAATCAGTGGGGGGACTAGCCCTGAAAACCATATTATGTAACTCTAAACGCAAAAACCCTTTCCACACAGACAAACCAGTTCCAATGAACAATATCTCCTGCTCAGGAATAATCATTCTTGGAAAGAAGATTGTACATTGTTCTGGGAGCCACCACTTGAAGTAAAAAAGAGCAAACTTGGAGATGGTTTAGAGATGCATAAAAATGATCCATGTTAGAGAAATACATACTAGGAAGATAACGTCCTGAAACTGATTTGTTGGAAAATTTGAGCCTTGTGGGCAAAAGACAAAGCAAGGACTTGCTATCATTAACAAACAACACACAGCTTTCTCTGTTTAAAATTTAAGACAGAATGGCAAGGCACATCACATCACAAGATAAGGTCATGTTGAGGTTCTAAGAATATTCTAGGATAAGAATTACAAGATGCTTGTAATTACAAATGGTTTATGCCAATCTGTTTCTGAGAGATTGTAAAGCTAGGTAAAGAGTGAAGCCAATTTAGGTATAATAGACTTAAAAGTCAAAAAGATACATGTGGCAATTCACTACTGCATGGGATTCACTGCCATCTCTAAAGGAGACTTTGCTCTAACTGGAACGGCGCCTCTCTTGAGTCACACTGAAGTTTGGTCACTCTGCTCCACATACAGATACATTTATTTGGAATTTCCAGAAGTCTGAAATACTAACCAAAACCAACAGGAACTTGTAGGATCTGCACAAATTTCCATCCATGCATGCATGCATAAGGTAAGCATACATGAGATAAGTTGACACTACAATATCGTTTATCTATGTTTGTAATTGATCTGGGAACAAAGAGTAGCAGCTGAGTAAATGGTCTCAGCATTCACATAAATTTCAAATGCTTGTAAATACAGTGATCGATAATTTCAACAGAAGTGCTTTACATGAAAGGAATTTCACCTTATTCTGTAAACAAAATATAGTAAGAAAACAAAGAAGACTCACATGTTTTTCCATCTCTAGGCATCATCATCCTAATTGCCAAGAAGTAGCCTGTTAATTCAGGCATCATCATAAATAACATATATATAATGCCCTGAAATTGATTTGTTGGAAAATTTGAGCCTTGTGAGCAAAATACGAAGCAAGGACTGGCTATCATTAACAACCATACAGCTTTTTCTATTTAAAATTTAAGACAGAATGGCAAGGCACATCACATCACAAGATAAGGTCATGTTGGGTTGCTACATATATAATATGTAATGACATATAATGTGAAGAACAGTCTGAAAAGGGCAATAGAATATGTTGAAAATTACCAATCTACTCTTTGGAATAAGAACTGTGAGGTAATTTATTATACACATGATTATATAAAATAAACTTTAAAAACAGGTTTAAATCAGTTTTCAGTTCTTCACTAAAGAATTTGTACATCACCTTAACTGCATCCTTAAATAATAAATTTAGTCAATGTAAGATACTTATGTACTTTATAACTCAGATTTTAAGTGCTGGGTTCTAAGGAAAGATTAAAATACTCGCTGACTGACTGACTGATTTGCTAAGCCCAATAACAACTGTGATGGTGTGGACCCTCTACTCTCACCTAACCTGAGCATTTTTCATATTCTATATCTATAGAAGGGGTATGTCAAATTAGGTGATAAAAATTTCTTAAAAAGTACTTTTATCCACTTTAAGATGCTATCAATTTTAAGATTACCACCAATTTGGTCAATAGTGTGTGTTGTTGGTTTTTTTTTTTTTTTTTGATAGGGGGAGGGAGTGTTGCTGCCAGTAAATTTGCACATAGCACATAGTGTGAGATTTATCCTAATATCAGAACTGCTTAAAAGTAAGTAAAGTATTTCTAGAATTGAAGAACCATGGCACTTTCTGCTTAGAATTGAGTTGAAAATAATCATCCATTCTTTTGTACCCCATCATGTCCTAAATTATATACAAAACTCTATACCAATAGAAGCTCAGTGCATGGTTGGTGTCTCATCCTATACTCAATATGATGATTACTGCACAGAGCTAGGTGGAACATATGCAGAGTTAAAGTAATATCTGAACAGAAATCTACTTTCCCTACTATTTCTGTTTCTAGATCTTCTTATGTTATTTTCTCTCATGTCTCCTCACTTAAAGATAAATTTTTAACCACAAAGAATTTTTCAAGAGACCTGTAGAGGCAAAAAATGTGTTGTTATTTTATCGATAATAATAAAGTCAATACACAGTAGAGTAATTAGACGTTTAATAAGCAATCAATAAGTTGTAGTAACTCTTAGTTTTTCTCGCATTCCACATCTCCTCCAAATTTCCTATAAACATTCATTCCAATCCCTATAGAATCTATTTGTCCCAAAATTCTGTATCACAAAAACCCCAAGGAGTTGGTCTGACAATGGCAGAGCCCTCCTTGGAAAGCAAGGGAGATGAAGAAAGTGAGCCAGCAATGCCAGAATTCTCTTTTGCAGAAGGATGAAGGGGGAAAAAGTGAGAATACCCAAGCAGTCCTACGTTTTATCTGTCCTTATGAGGGCTGGTTTTATGTAGATTATGGAGATTGTGACAAACAGGAAAATCCAATCACTGCCTCTGATAGCTCAGATTGCAGGCTGTTATAATTACCAAGTATGGTGAGTTCACAGCATAAAACACTCATGTTTGTATGTGACAATGGAGAGCAAGAGGAAGGGTGCTGAAGGAAAGTTGTTCTGAGTAAGATTTGTGTTGCAATTTAAGAGTTCGAATTGGATGGTGAGGTGCAAACTATTCCAGACAGAGGAAATACCATGTGTAATGGCCTCAAGTTTCAAATGACATTCAAGGAACTGCATGCCAGTGTGAATGAGACATGGTATGTGAGGAGGACAGTGGTGGGAAGTGAGCTGGAGAGGAAGGCATAATGCCTAACTAACATACGATAGATGCTCGTAAATGTTTATTGACTGAGGAATAACTACTTCTGGAAGCAAGAAATCTACTACTCGTACAGGGATGCATTGGCTAAAGAAGTAACTGTCTTTGGGTCTGTCTGATTCCCAGATTCTATAAGCTTCCTCTCTCTCTACTGCCCATTTACTCCGTTAATAACTAGCACTGGGTTCTGTTCCATATTAGTTTCGGTGACAATCCTTTTAATAATCAAAGTGATTGTTAAAAGTAGGTGACTAGTATGGTAGTCAACCAGGCCTACATTCAATCCAGGCTCCAAGAGAGAAAAGAGATAAAGAAAGTGTATGTGTTGTGATGGGTAACAATGAAACAAAAGTGGGAAAATGTTGATAATTATTGAAGCTGAGTGATGGGGACACAGGGTTTTTATATTATTCTATTTTTTGTAGATCCCTTGAAAAATTCCAAAATAAAAAGACTTTTAGAAATCCAGATTCTATCACTTATAAGTAGTTTAATTTGGGGTAAATTATTTAATTATTTAACAAAGGAGGAAAATGCCCACCTCACAGAGCTGATGTAAAGATTAAATGAAAATATAGAAGAAAAGAACTGGGTATAGAACCAGTTTGAAGAGGAAGAACTACAGGCATCGGATCCCCTAAAGTTCAACATTTACAGACTCAGCATCAAGGTCAAACTTTTGGCTCTCTAGCCCTGGCCCTGGATCCCTGAAATTCTCTAACCTGAAAGAGTACAGGAAACACCTGAAAACTTTTTTTTTTTAATGCGGGTTCTATTTCACTTGATTTGGAGGAGGCTCAAGATGCTGCATTTCTAACAAGCTTCCAGGTGATGCTGAAGTTACCAGACCAAAGATCACACTTTGGGAAGCAAGCCCTGACCTCTGCTTTATTTCTGACACTAAGTTTCCAATTGTACCCTCTTCTGATTGGTGGATTATGTTTTATTCTCCTACTCTGAGACCCTGGCTAGATAATTCCTCTCAAATTCTAATCCCTCCAGGACTGAGGTCCTGCATATATGCTAACAATTACTTCTCAGAGTCTGAAATCTTGTTCCTAAGCGTAGGAATGAAAGTAGTCTCTTTGGAAACAATGTCCCAGACTCTGATTTCCTTTGCAGATTCCTGAGATATCTGTGCTTCTAAATCTACTGTTCTGTGTTGTCTCTGATTGTCTTGTTATTTCTAACTGCACCTCTCTTCCTTAGACTAACCTGGGTACCAAATGCTTCCCCAGAGCAGCACTGGTTGTTTGTCTTGGCACACTGTGGACATGCCCAACGGAGCATCTTCCAATCGCCTGCATCTGGATTTGTCCCTTCAGTGTTTCTCAACCCCAGTGGGTTAGTTTCTCACCTAGATCCTCTTCTGGAATCCTTTCCCCACCAATACTTTCTGGCAGCCAATGTTTTCACACTCACCTGTGGCAAGAGAAGCCATGTCAATGTTGGAAGAGGAGGAAGATGCTTAACCCCTTCAAAGGTATACATTCGGTAATTTATAAGATGCCTTATTTGAAAGCAGTCTTCAATGTATTATGAACAGGAAACTTACATAAACTAGTTTATGCAGAACTCTAGAACAAGGTTTAGAATTATATTTTATAATCCACCAATTATAATTACCCTTGTATCTTTAAGTGAGCTGGATGTATAAATTCTAAAACCTTGCTAAGAAAAGAAATCCATCAGCACTGTTACTTTTAGTTAGATTATAAGATTATATTCTGGCAAGGATAATGGAAAGAGTCAACTGCTATATATATTTTTTTCCATCCCCCCAGGAACAATCACAAAAGCTATTAAAAATCATGACAAAATCAAACATTGAGAATAACACACTCATGTTTAAACATGACTCTTCTATTTGACAGAAGTAACCTTGACAAGCTGCCACCCGTCAACGCTTTCTAAACTGATAGGGGTATTCCACATCTTTCCTGGAAGATTAAAAGACAGTTTGCAAAACTATCAGCTCACAGTAAACTTGAAGGGAAGTTTTTCACCCTAACAAAAACAGTATCTCTTTAAGTTTCACAGAAACTCAACATTCATATATAATTAAAAATGCTTTGCATGTAACTCACGCCTTCACTTATTTATTCTCTCATGAAGCTTCATTTTACTGTTAGAAAAGTTTGTTTCTCAGTTTTTGTGCTTGCTTTATTTTCATTTCAGACCCCCAGGGAACACAAAACATCACATAATACACGCTATAAGTCTGTTGGCAACTGCTTTCTGAGAAGTAAACTTTATAGATTTAAGTAGTAGTGATAAATATTCACTAGTTTTAGCTATCTAGCATTCATTTTTCTCATATTCTTTTGGGGGAAAAAATCCCAATTATACTCTGAGAAATGTCTTCCTGTGACCCTACCCATGGAGACATCTTTGGAGTCTAGCTGCTGTTAATTCTCAGCTGCATTTGGTTCAGGCTTGACCTGGCAACAATGATTGGTCCAGAATGAATGGGCGGGGAGAATGGAGAAAAAAACATAAGACTTCTGATGAACTACAAGGAGAGAGGCAAGTGTTCTTTCCAGACCTTTAACATGAGAGGATATAAGCTAGAACTGCTTCAGCCACCTTGCCATCAAGGAGGAAGGGCAAATCAGAGAATTCAACCAAGACAGAGAAAGTAGAAGTGAGAGATGGAGAGGGAGTTTGTGACTTGCCTGAGCTCCTGGCCTGAGGCAAGCCCTTTTGCTGATTTTTTAATTGTATGGATTAATAAATTCCATTTTTCCTTAAGCTAGCTTCAGTTGGGTTTTCTGCCACATCCAGTCAGGAGGAATACTCACTAATACAGTATGTTAAGTGAGGCTAGAATAGAGAGATTAAGAATACACAAGAAATATAATCCTCTCCATAATGAATAAAATCTAGACAAAGCCCTCAATTACCAATGCATAGAGAACATGATAAAATAATATAATTACATTTGAATATTATTTCTTTCTACAATTTTATCTCTATGAGCCAAAGATCTTTTCAATTACTTATTTAAAAGGCAAGCTAATTTATTTGGTGTTATTTAGACATACACATATTAGTTATGGAAACAAATTGTGTGGAAGTCACATCAACACAGACTATATAAACATGATTTGGAAGAAAATTACAACTTAGAAATGTCATTTTATTTAAAGATTTTACCCATAATCATAAGAAGAGTTGGGCTAGTGTCAACTTTTTGAACACTGGCTCTCTCATAATTCTTCTTCTTCTTTTTTTTTTTTTTTCCTTCTTACTTTTAACAATATATTGCATCTCGGAGTCCTTTAGTATTTATCAATATGTTTTAATGTATTATATTGTTTGACTTATTTTTTTGCAAACAAGAGAAAGACATTACATACACTCTACATCAAACACCTCAACTCCCAACCCCTCAACCATCCAAGCACCACTTCCCAAATTCTATAACTGCAGACAATGATATTCAGAGATTATGGAGTTCAATAGAATATTTTAGCAAAATGTGTACACAAACCAAATGTTAGATGTAGAATAGTTCACCATACAGGATAAGATCACTACTTAGTGTAAATAATGTACCACATTATTTCTGATCCCTAATATAGATAGAAAGAAGTAGTTTAAAATGATGGGGTTGTTTCTGATATTGTTATGATATAGTCATGAATTTGGAATTTGGAATTAAAGCCATTACCTAGCTCAAGACAACATGATCATTTCAGGTGTACTAATTATCAAGATGGTTGAATCCTTAGAAGACAGAGAGAAGGAAGAACTCAGACTTTGGTCAGAGAGAGCTAGGAATCTGGCCACATCTACTTACTGCTGTGTGACCTTGAGCAAGTTAATTCTCTAAGCCTTATTTCCTCATGGTCATAATGGGACAATCACAATGGCTCACTACAGAGTTATTGCTATGATTATAAGATACGCCATTTAAGGACATAGTGCTATGCCTGACTATGGGAAAGACTTCTGGACTGAGGCACAAATGCCTCCCTCCACCAGTGTTGGTAGTTGATGACTCTCTGCTGAGTTGCTCTGTGTGCATTGCCTTCAGCCACAGAGTTGTCTCCTCCTGGGGGTGTCCTAGATCCAATGCTTGGTCAATGAGACAGTATGGCCCCCTTGGGTTATTTCAGGACAATTTCTAAAAGGCCAGGTCCAGATCTGCCCAGGAGGGTGGCAGAGACCTCTCCTATGACTACATTCCTCTTCTGTCTAATCCTGCTTTCCTTATTCTCTTACAAGTGTTAATTACAAAAGCAATTCCTAATAAACTTCCTGCATGGGAATTTCCACTTTAGAGTCTACTTCTAGGGAAAGCTGACCAAGATACTGTTACATAGAAAAGGCTCAATCAATATTAGCCTTAGGTTTAGAAACATGAATTTGACTGTTTTGTTTAGATAAAGTCAATCTTAAACATATATAGAAACTGTTTTCTTAAATTATATTCTCTAATTGTACAGGACAAGTCTCATGTTAAAAGTAGAACTGCTGACAGTTATGACTGGCTACTCTCCACTAACAATCAGCTTAATTAGTAGATTGTATCTAAATTGACACTTCCATTTTCAACTCGGTGATTGTTTATGTAGCTATTTCTATTTTGGAGCTTTTATCACATTGAATGAGTGTTGATCAAAAATTTTTAAAAATTAAATCCCCTTAAACAACAGCTTCCTTCAAGGGCTCCTCACACTTTAACAGTCCATGATTATATAATTTTGATGACGGTAATATCTGAATAATACATTCTCTGGGAAATAAGGTCATTTAAATACCAAAATTGTCCTTGAAAGCAACACTTCATAAATTATGCAAAGCAGTGGCAGTGTGAAACAAATTCAAGCAGCAACATGCAAAATGCAATTGAAGAAAAGGGTGTCAGGAGAAATAATCCCAGGTTTTATCCTAACATAGGAAAAATGATGCAGAGTATGCCATAGACTTGGATACTCGAGAAAAAGTCACACAAATTGCGAAGCAGAAAAGGACACTGGAGATCACAATGTCAAATCTTTTCTTTATTGGTAAATAAACTGAATGCCAATAAAACTAAATTACTTGCCAATGGCCATACAACTAATAAGAGACAGAGCCTATACTGAAAACAGCTTTTCTGAGCTCTTCTCAGCATTTCACCTTGACTCCTCCCACGGGCTCTCAATCTGAGCCCAGGCAGGTGTTTTCTCTAACATCTCTTTACAAAAATTTCCATCTGGAAATTTTTTATATACATTTTTATCATATCTAAAAATAATATGATACTGTAATAGGCATATCCGTGTGCTTTTAATAAATCCATTTGCTTTCTATGTGATTTATATCAATAGGAATAAAGATATAGACGAATGTGGTGAAGTTAAAATAGTCTTCTTCATTTACAGATTTATTAGTATAGTCTTTGGAACAAAGAATAAAGGAAAATATTTGGTTTGGTTCACAAAACATTACTTGAGTGAAAATTTGAATCCCCCACTAGTTAGAACCAATAAAATAGCAGGTTTTAGAGATGCTTTTCCTAAGCATTTTACAAATTTTGATAAGTAACACTCTAACTTTAAATTAAAATGGTTCTCAAAGCTCTTCGTCAAGACTATTATAAAGCTCTGAGAAAATAAAATTAAAGGCTGAATATTAATTTTTCAAATGATTATTTCCGGATATACTGATAAAAATGGTCTTCATTGCTTTTGTGAATGGGAATGTAAAGTCAGAAACAGGATAATCGTACAAAACTAAAACTGAATCAAATCCTCTTGAGCAATGAGTGTGTTTCCAACAGAACTGAAGAAAATAACACATTTTAAGTTATTCCATAAAATCTCTTAACATATATTATTTATCTACACTGAAGATGTCCTCTAAGGCACAATCATAATTTAGCCTGGTGGCAGTTGCAAAAGCAGATGTTTCTTAATGGACTGACACTAAGTGCAATCATTACATGTGCAATGAATTACATAAAACACATATACTATCCTGTCTGATCCTTCTGAATTACTCATAAACTAGCTCTTTTGAGTGTTTCACATGCTTCCACCTTTATTTTGTAATTAAAAAAACACATGCATGGGGCAAATTAGAACCGCATTTCATATTTCCAAATAATTCTGGGGGGGGATGGGAATCCATTATTCTCTTTTCTAACTTTATTTTATAATTTTTGTCAACTCTCCTACCTCAGTTTACTTTGGGAGAGAGAAAAGATGGGGAGACAAGGAATCTATCCTGTCTTTAGTTACTGACATTGACTTTTATACTGCCCAGGACACATCCTCCCTTTCTTATTTAGAAGGTTCCTTACTGAGTACTATTTATAAAAACATGAAGAAATAAACCCTTTTAGCCAGTATTTTAGAAACCAAGCTTTTGCATGTCGCTATATTCCTCTGGCTAGGTAACTATCAGAATGTTTGCACTGTATTAAGACTCGATCAATAAGGAACCAAAGAAATTGCCACCAGTCAAATAAACAATTTATATCTGTGGTGGGGGAAATTAGTTCAATGTGGCTAAATCAATCAGGTTCAGTCTTATGAACCAAGCTAATTTTGTCAAAGTAGTCAATTTTGGAAATTCCTGTTTCATAAGTATAAGTTAATAGATAGAGTTTTAAAATTCTAATATGTGTTTCCACTCACTCAGCTCTTTAAATACATAATCTTATTAAATCCTCACAACAGTACTGCAAGTTAGATGGTGCCATTCCCTTTTTACAAAAGAGTAAACTGAGATTTAGAAAGGAAAACAAAATTGGCCCAATGACAGAGGAGGAACAAATGGCTAAGCTGTGGTTGAAGCCCCTGGCTGTCTGGCATCAAAGTTTTTGCCATTTTCTTTCTAACATGTTGCATTTCCTTATACATAACGTGCAAGGATTACAAGAGGATAAAAGTTGTACATTACAGCAGACCTGCCTCTCCCCTCCCCCAGTGCTTCCCTCTCAGCCCTTCTCCAGCCCTCTGCAATGGCAGGCTGAAGATGGAAAGTTGGAGGCAAAGCTGAGTGAGTGTGTGTGCGCGCGCGCACACACACACACACTTGCACATACACATATAACGTTTATACATTTAATCTCCAGAGTATTGTGATGTATCCACCCTGAGTCAAAACACAGTACAAAAGGAGTTGGGGACACTGAGCTTCCAAGTGTAAATTTTCCTAAAGGCTTAGTCAAAGGCTTACCCATCTCGTTTCTAAGCCCAAGCCATTCCCCCTTGGGCAATCCTGCACCCCAAGCTCCTCCTAGGTTCTATACTCTGAATCGGTGTGTTGCTCCTACATTCGTCTCCTTTAAACATGTTAAATATTTTAAGAATCTCCCAGGGACTTGTAGAATCTTGGGGAACTACGACCAGATATGTTACGAGACAAAATTCAAGGATACACAACATTTTCAAGCATACTAAAAGAAAGAAGGGAAACAAAATTAATGGAGATGGGGAAAGCAATCCCATTCTGTTTTTATACTTAATACTTAATGCTGGTCATTCCTGAAAGAGTAAATATAGCTTACTGACAGTTTTCTATTTGAATACCACTCACTGTGTCATAGAATGACTAGTGCCTACGTGTCACTTGTGCAAATTGCAGGCTCTATTTGTCTTTTGTTGATGGGTCTAGGCGGCTGTGTGTGTCAGGTTTCCCACAATTCGTTGCTAAAACGAATTGCTATACTCTGATTAACAATGTCCCCATTCCGCTTTACAACCAAATCCAATAACAAGGACAGCAAAACAAACCAAATATATGCTGCTCATTTGCCTCTACAAGTAGAAACAAACACCCAGTGGTGGAAGCAAGCTTTGCTCAAAGTTTACTCATTAAAAGAGAAGCTGGATATGTAAAACAGATTAATTACCTGCTAATGACTGGCTGAAGTTGAATAAAATATTGGCTCATTAACATTCAACAGTGCTTAGAGAAGAGAGTACAGGAAAGAAAGATTAAAGTTAGATGAGAACAAGTATATTTTCAGTATTTGAGTTGAGTTTTTCAAGGATGGATTTTTCCTCTACTCCGAACCAAATTCTGTCAGTAAGCTACCCATGAAAATGCAGGCTCTAGTGACAGATTCCCTGGGTTCAAATTCTATCTTACTAGCTGTGCAATTTGGGCAAATTTCTTAATGTCTCTGTGCCCTATTTTCTTCATGTGTAAAATAAAGATAATGATGCTGCCTAGGTTTGTTTTGATTATGAAGTGACTTAAAGCTCACATACAGTAATTAAAGCAGTGCCTAAAAGAGAGCTACTTATCAATTATTGCTGCACTGATATAGAGAATTATTCTATCACATAGGACAGAGGGCTTGCAGTCCTATTCCTTGATAATTTCAGCTACATTTAGTAATGTTTTCATTTCCACAGTGTTTTATTTATTTATCTTTTTATTATAAAAGGTTTTGTTGTTGCTGCTGTTCTTTTGGAGCTGGAAAATATCTCTTTGGATCAAATAAAGCACCACAGTAGAAGTATTTTGAACAGCATTAAGTGTTATATAAGTGCAAGGAAAGGAAGTAATAACAAAGGAGAAAAAGCACTCATGCCTTTTTAGCAAATAATTACTTTTACTAAGATAACAATAATAAAGATTATACCACCTGTTTGTCTAGCCAACAGATAGTTTTTAAGCCACTACTGGGTTGTTATCTTCAAACACACCATTTCTAGAAAAGAATTATGCTATCTACTTCAATAAAAGATAAAAATGCTGGTTATCTTCCTTCCCCATTTCCCAATGAATAACTCATGATTTCAAAAAATCAATTTGATTTAAATGTTGTACTCTCTTTGCTGATGCTGATAATGCGGCTGACGAAGTGGGGGCGCGTGCCTGGGATAACTGTCTGGAGTCCATTGGACATCCTTTGAACATTCTCTTCATGTAGGTGACTATAAATGAAGACACCAGATAAGAGAGGAGGTGGGTGAGAACTGTGACATAACATGAAGGATGGAACATAATTATTAATTATTACTGATGTCCGCATATGACCAACATATCATTTTAGCATTACTCCTAAACATGAGTGTGCATTTATCATATTTTTAGAGACAGTTTCATCTTACTTGGATACTAAGCACACATGGTTGACATAAGCCATTAGTTAGTCCATATCTTGGTCCATTTGGGTTGTCATAACAAACCACATTGACTTTGTAACTTATAAACAACAGAAATTTATTTCTCACAGTTGTAAGGCACAAAAGTCCAAAATTAAGGTACCAGCAGATTCAGCGTCTGGTAAAGGTCTGTTCCTGGATCATAGGTGGCCAACATTTGGCCACGTCCTTAAATGGTGTAAGGGACAAGGGAGCTCTCTCACGTCCTACTACCATCACAGTGGGCATTGGCATTTAACTTAGGAATTGTGGGAGACACACAAACTCAGCATTGAAGCTTACAAGTTAAAAAATTATCAGTGCTAGAAAAAGTATGAAGATCTCTGGGCTTTGAGATTCCTGAGATGAAGGAATACCATGTCTTTGAATAGGCCACTCCCTAGAATATATTCTATATGATATATCCCTAAGCCAGGTGAAGCTTCACTGTATTGCACTAAGTCTCATTGAAAGGCCCTATTTTATGTTCCAGCTGGCATCATAACACAAAATGGAGGGCAAAGTACAGAGTCAGGAATATTTTAGATTTAAAATGCTGGGTCATACCTAAGTGATTTTAAATCTGAGATCTCCTTGTCTTTGTTTATATTCTAGGTCTTATTTATTTGCTAGGCATTTATTTCCTGTAAGTGCATATACATGCATTTACATATATCTTCTTTCCATGACCCTTCTGCCTTCCCCCAACCTCAACTCTGTTGCAAGCTAAGAAATAATCACAGATATTTTTCTGCTGCTGCTAATAGGAAAAGAGAAAATCATATTATGTGGAAAGTCATTTCTTAACAACCTAAATAATGTACAAATTGTTACGGGACTTTATCCACATCACTGTCCAAAGACAGGACCTTATACTCTTAAATTTATGGCAGCATTATTCTCTATACTCTAAAATTTGAGTTGTGCCAAATAATAATGCAGCGCCTCAGGAACACTGAGGTAATTAACACTTGAAAATGTTACAATTCCTGCAGGGGTGTAATTGCAGCCCTCACCTTTTAAGCCTTGCGTGATCTCTAATAGGAGATTATGGGCAATGGCTTCTGGACCCATTCTCCTCCCCAATTAAAGTGATTACACTTTCCTATCGGTGGTGCTGGTAGATGTCCTATTTAAAGTCACGGAAAAAGTTTCCTGGGAAAGCAACACTTGGGAAGATGGTTTATAGAAATAGCACGGAAGGAGAAAGAAAGGGGCTTTAAAGTTTTTGCCTTCATTCCCTACTAATTTAGGGATCTCTGAGTCCTAGTTTCTTTATCAATAAATAATATTTACTTTTATTTTGTCTTTTCATTTTATAGAGTTATGAAGAGAACCACAGGAAATCAAACATGTAAACCATAAAGTCTACTACAAATATAAGAGAAGTTGTATTTCTATTTCTCTCCCATTCCTTTTCTCAGAAGAGAGATTTCATCATAAGACTCCGAGACATCTTTGTGGCCCAAAAGACAAAGATAACTGAATGGACGGTTGACACACCTGGATGCCACCCAGGTTGGGATTATTAAATAAGGTACAGAGAGCTCCTGGCTGAGCATGTGCACTCCTCCTGGAGAAACAGGGCAGATGACTCCACTCAGGAAAGAGGATGAGCAACGAATAGATGGGAGGTACAGGGCCCTTCGTCTTGTTTAATCTGGGGTCTTTTCTTAGATAAAATTCACACTTTCCAAGCTATTTCTCAGTCCAAACCAGAGAGTTGCAGTACAGATATTGTCACGATTAGAGAGGGTCAAAGGACTGAGAAGCCACACAAATACTAAGGCTCATCATAAAGATGTTAGTAACTGTAGCAGGTGTTTTGAAAAGCATGTTGAAGACAAAAATCTTAAATTCTTCAAATACACATCTTCACAATAGCTGAAAGAGTAAAATTGCAGTTGTTGAGGACTCTGTATTTAATACTAGACTTTTCAGAGACTGATGATTCTTTGGTGTTGATGAAAAGCATCTTGATATGTTTCACTGAATGTACAGGAAGTTTCTATAGCCTTCAGTCTTTAGTGGGGTCAAGCAACTCATAAAATCCTGAGTTGCTGAGGCAGAGAGAGAGATAGGTAGACAATTTGGATTCCAATTGACAGAAATGACAGCCTAATCAGGTAAGTAAGCAGCACCACTTATAGAATGGGGTCTTACCAAGGGTTAGCTGTCTGCTTCTGCTACAAATTATATATACTATGTGGAAAGCGATTTCTTGATAAAATAATATACAGACCATAGCACCACTATTTAAGGACAGTACCTTATACTCTTAAATTTATAGCAGGGTCATTTTCTACATTGTACAGTGTCAAATATGTCAAGATATATCCGCAGGGCAGGTATTCTGGGTTGCTTGTACACGGATGCTTACATTTTGATTACACAGAGCTCACTTCTAGCTACAGTTTGGAGTCTTGCTATGAAACTGTTTACTAAGTAGGCCATATGCTGTAGCTCTCTGGCTCAGGTAGGAAAGGAAAACCTAGAGCTTTAGCAACAAAAGCAGGAAGTTATCCTCTTGCATTGTTGGTAGAAATGTAAATTGGTACAGCCACTAAGGAAAACAGTATGGAAGTTTTGTAAATAATCATCATGGCATTCTTGATACATAATCAATTATGTGTTTCAAGTTGATTTCTTCTGTAGTACTTATCTTAAGCCTAATTGTTTCACATTTCTTTTATCCATTTGCTGGTTTAAATAATTTTTCACTTGGAAGGATATTATTTATTATTATTTTGCTTTCTTAGGATATAATCAAATCTGTTTTATCCATTTATTTTATAACTTTAAGCATGCACACATACAGGCCCGTACACCTAATATAGTCATTGACTCAGGGCAGGACTAAAATAAGATACTCCAGGGATCTCCTTACAGCAGGAAATCTTTTTTAATCACATCCTTTCTGGACACTCACTTTCATCCGACAATTTGATTTCCTTCTAAATTATATTTGAAAGTTCTTTCCCCTGATTTCACTGTATGTCTCTTGTTTCTGGTCCACTGGATTTTACAACTCAGTACATCCAACGGAGGCATTTTATTATCAGGAAAAAGTAATATCTCTCCACCTCTTTTCTTTGGTACTTTGTAGAAATGAAGGTCTCAAAGAGAACCGGGGGCTCCGAAAACTCTTGTCAGAGTATATACACTCTCAAAATTAGGTTAAGAGGAAAAGAATAAAACCTACAGGGTCTTGGTAACAATACTGCTAAAAATTCGAATTTCTTCCAAGCTTCTTGTTTAAGAGACTTTTTGTTTCAAAACTCTAAATCTTATAAGCATAGATGTAGAAGAAGGAGAGTCTTTATTCTCTCATATTTAAATTCCATGACATTTTCAAAGCACCTTTCTTATCCAGTGCAACATGGAAAGTCTGTGAACCCAAGCATGGCTGGTCAGATATCCAGATGGTTTTAAAGGGATGCATAAGGGTATAAAAATTTATTTTCAATGTTTCAGAGAATTTAATGAAAATTGTTCATTTTTTCCAAGCTGAGTATGGACAAGCTGACCTAAACTGCCACAGGTTATAATACATTCACCTAAAGTTGTTATTTTGTTTCTCCCGTGGTCATTAGAAAATCTGAATGCTATTTTATGTACTCTTGGATTTAACAAAGAGAAAAGAAATGAATTATTACTTTATAACATTTTTTTTGCTTCATAGGCACCATTCTCAACATATCATGTCTATTCAGAAATACATAATTCAAGACTTACTCACTGATAGAAAACTTAGAAAATGATGAATCTCAGAGGGTCTGGTCATTCAACCTTATTGAAGTTCTTTCATTACACATATTTAAAACATTTTCCAGAGGTCTCTCAGTTTGTATCCCGAACACACCACATATAGTCTCCTCTCAAACTCAGAAGATATTAATATAGTAATATCTCTCTTTTCTATCCCTTTTGTAAATAGAGTTCGATATTCTCCAACTATAACTACCCATCAATAAAAACAAATTCACTTCTTTAGAATTCCAAGATAAAAAGAACAGTAATAGTGTATGAATCAATATGCTCGCTATTTCACCCCATTCTGTTATACTCTGACTCAGCTACTTCCTAGTTTCCTATGTATATTAATAATCTTCCTGGTTCCCACTACAACACACACTCTCTTGTATGTTACTTATTTATTGTTCCTAATCAGTTCCTTGGCTGAAATTTGTTTTCATTTCTGTTCTTCTTCTCAGTCACTTCTTCACAGACTGTAGCTACTTTACCCATCGGCACCATAAACACCTTTTGCTAATCTGTACTTGGAACTCAATTTTTTCTCCCTAGGACTGATAACATTTCTTCATTCTTAAAGAAGTAACACAGTATGTAACTTTCTATTTTTATGTCTCAAGTTTTCCCTCAGAAGTTATAATTTCTTAATCTTTATGCCAATTTTCTGACCCTGTCTATATACTGCCCTTGTGGATATCTACACAGCAGCAGCTGACAAAGTAGGATTCTGCAAAGTGTGAAGAATCCTAAAATAATAAGAATGACACTATCAAAAACACCTCGCTCCCACTGAAACATTTGAGACACAGCCATGGGAGAAAAAAATTATCTCTAAAGTTAGAATATGTTGATGTCGAGAGAAAGACATTCTTTCACAGGGATCAGAAAAAAAAAAAAAGATTAATCTCAGAAGCTGGAAGTAGCCAAAATGTATCTATAACCACACTGAAAATGCTATAATTTCATGAAAAAGTTTTCAAGTAGTTTTTAGAATGATAAAGGAAGATCTGATATATGAATGAAGTATCTAGACACAAAACATAAGTGTCAAATATATGTAGATCCTAAATCATAAAAGCCTAGTGGGGATTGTGAAAGAACAGTCAGTCAGCTACTCAGAATGTGGGAGAGGGTGGACTTGGCACACAGTTGGAGCTCAAACCTTGGAACCAATGTGTTTGTGGATGAGTTTGCCAAAGTTACATAGTACACAGATACTGAATTTAGATTAAGAATTAAGGAAAACCAGTAAGTGTCCCTTCAAAAATTTACAGAGGAGCAGAGCTCATACGCAAGACATATAGGTTAGATAGATAATGTGTAAACTATTTGTAAGCACTTAATTAGCTAGCTCTGATAATTTTAACAATAGGGACTAATTGTTGGTAACCCCAAAGGCTACCAGCCAGAAAGAAGTGAGATGATCCAAAGTATTTATAACAGCTTTTGTGTCAAGGTCATTATTAGCATACAACCATCAGAATCAAAGTATCCTGCAGGCAAACCAGCCATCAAGACATCAAAGTATGTGCTTTGGGAAGACCTCTGGGTCGCCCAACCAGTTCTCCCAAAAAGTACCCTCTTGCTCCCGCATACCCGAATTTTCTATCTCTTCACTTGTTTTATGCTCAGATGGATCAGGTGTCCCCCATCTAAAAATAAAAGTCAAATCCTTCTCTGAATTTCTATGCCTTTAATTCCTGCCCTGGGGCTTTTTCCACTCAGAGTTAAAGTTTTCAACAAGTCAAAAAAGCCTGACTTCATTCTAAAGCTAACACAGTCTCCCTGACTCCAATGAACAGCACTCAACCAGCTCTGAATCAGAGTTTGCTTCAATTTCTCTCCCCTTTGACCATGGTTATTCAGCATGTTAAAAGCTATTAAACTCTACTTTATTCTTCCTCCAAATATAACTTTCTGACTCAAGCTTTTCTCATCAGGAAGCCCCTATTTCATCTCCTTAAATTATACTTACAGAAACAGCCTTCTTTGACTCCGTGTCTCAGGTTCCTGACCTATTCCACTCCATTATTCACACAGGGCTGCCAAAATAATTTTTTCAAACATTTTCCATTTTATTCTTTAATCAAACATTACAGAGGTGATTTCTCTGGTTAAACCTGGCAAATTGAATACATGTGTTTACCTCCATTACTTCCTGACACCCCATTAAAATAACAGTAAAGACATTTCAAAATGTATAACTAACAAGGGCAATGAAAACAGGAGAGGCATCCACTGCTGTGGGCAAACTGGGCAGCAGAGGGAAGGGTGATTCCTGACTTAACAGAGAACTAAATATGAGCACCTAAGGGTCATGGGTAATATATGCCAACCAGAATCTCTGAAAGACTTCATTAATTGAATCACCAAGAAGAGGAAAAAGAAGGAGAGTTTAATTGGGTTGAAAACAAGAGGACTCAGTCTGTTTGGTCAGCTCTAATAAAGATACTATAGACTGAGTAGTTTAAACATCATTTATTTCTCTCAGTTCCAAAGATTGGGAAATCCAAGATCAGGGCACCAGCAAACAGTGTGCAGTGAGGGCCCACTTCCTAGTTCACAGATGGCCATCTTCTCACATAATAAAAGGGCTAGAGACCCCTCTGGGGTCTCTTTTATAAGGCCACTAATTCCATTCATCAAGGTGCCACCTCATAACCTAATCATCTCCCAAAGGCCTCACGTTGGCCTCACGTAGGATACTAACATATGAATTTGGGGATGGGGGTGACACAAAAACTCAGTCTACAACAAAGTCTTATTCAAAATCTACATTAGGAACTCCTAGGTCTCCTCTTCCAGCTAAGCCATAGACAAGTTGAGCTGTCAAAAAACAGCAGAGATCTACTACAGAAAACTCACTTTAAAAATAAATAAGTACCATTAGCAGTATTAAATATATTATAGCCCATTAGAGCTGAACAAGATATTCAACACTCCTGTATAAAGGTGAGGAAATTCAGGCCTATCTATAGAACTGTCTTGCTCAAGTCTACTGTCTAATTATTGACAAAACTGATATTTGAATATGGGCACTCTTGGTTCCCAGCCCAATGCTCTGAAGTGGCTTTGCATCTATGAACTTCAAGGTTGTAACATGAGAAAATATGTTCAAATGAGAATGTCATCTTGGTATTAAAAAGGAGAGTAGAGGGTAAGAATGGGAGCGTGTTTTCCTATAACACCTATTGAAGATGATATTTTTAAATGATTGGCTTTAGTTCTTTAGCTAGATAGGTCTAGAAGTTAGAATAGCATTTCATCAGTTTACTTTAGCAAGAAAGGATACCAATTTTCTTTGCTAAGACTTAATATGTGGGAAGAAATATGTGGGAAAAATCTTTTGCTTTATTTTTTCTCTGAGCTAAAATAATTACCAACACTGATGTTTGCCAAACCCCCTACCACAACTCCACAGCACTCTAATCACCTACCAGGTCCTACTAGGTCTCAAGTGAAGTGAATTTCCTACTGTAAAATAATTCTGATTTATGTGTCATTCTCTTATAATTTGGCTAGTATGAATCAGCTTCCAGAGACTGTCTTTGCAAATTCATGGAATTGAATTCTGTATTCTATAAAACTGAGTAACAGCAGAACCAAATAGCAACTGCAAATCTGCCCTGAAATAAAGAAAAAAAAATTCCAACCTGACCTCATTTTCTCAATACCTATTGTATAAGCTCTAGACTTTCAGAGCAGCTTTAGTCTCTTATTTCCCAAGAAGCCCCTTCTGAACAGTTAGACCTATTATTCCCTTTGTTTCCATAACTCTACTAAACTTACCCTGCAATTCCTTTTAAGGCTAAGTTCAAATTTATTTTATTCAAGGAGTAGAGTCTGCTCATTCTGATCCTTTATTTATAGAACCTTCCCCTGGAGGTGAAGCCTGGGATCTAAATCCAAGCTCTGCCACTTACTAATTTGAACAAGTCACTTCAACTCTCTGTGCTTAGTTCCCTCATCTATAAAACAACAATTCTATATGCTTCTGGGGGCATTGTAAAGATTAATAAGATAATGAATATGAAAGTCCTCAGCAAAGCACATCACTAATAAATATTTGTTCCTACAACTGGAAGTATAATATGTAAAAATGGGGTGGTAAAAATTGCACTGAAATTGGAATTGGAAGACCAGGTTCCAGAACAGGTATTATTTACTGGCTAAATGATTCAAAGTAAGAAATTCAATTTCTCCAAACTCCATTCGTATGCTCTGAAAAAGACATTCATTTAACAAGTATTTATTATGAGACTTTATGATCCAGGTAGTGTTCTAGAGTCTTAGGAGACATTAATAAACAAAATGGGAAAGGATCTCTGTCTTCACAGAATGGGAAAAACTAAAACTCACCTCATGGAATTATTGTAAAGATTAAGAGAGATACTTAAAGGGCAAGTACTTTAGGAACTGAGTTGTGTTCCACTGATATTATTGTTGTCTGCATACATAGACTCATAAGCTGGAATAGAGAGTGTATAAGATTTCATCAAACAACCTCATCCTAGCAATGAGGAAATGGAGACTCAACTGTGACATCCACAATCACACAGCTATAGAGTTGATACAAAAATTTGAGTCTACCACAATAGCCTATTTTCCCCTCACAGTGCCTCAGTATAGTGGAGTACCAAATGCGGGGTCCTGGGCAGGTGAAGATATAAAAGGAGCATTGTGGAGATTTAAAGGTAATAAAGCCAACTAAAAATTGGTCTGCTTTATGAAGCCAAACATATTATTACAACAATGTTCATAGCAGCGTTTTTCACAATATTCAAAAGCGGAAACAACCCAAATGTCCATCAACGGATGAATGAAAAAACAAAATGTGGTATGTACATACAATGGACTATGACTAAACCTTAAAAAGAATGAGATTCTGACACATGTATATACAACATGGATGAAACTTGAAGACGTTATGCTAAGTAGAAATATGCCAGACACAAAAAGACAAATATTGTATGATTCTACTTATATGAGGTACCTAGAGTAGTCAAATTCATAGAGATAAAAAGTAGTGGTTGCCAGAGGCTGTGGGGAGGAAGGACTGGGGAGCTATTGTTTAAAGAGTACAGAGCTTCAGTTTGGGATGATGAAAAAGTTCTGAAGAGGGATAATGGTGATGAGTGTACAGCAATGTGAATGTACTTAATGCCACTGAACTAAATCTTAAAAAGGTTAAGATGCTAAATTTCATTATGTATATTTTTCCATAATAAAAGAAAAAAATTGCTATTATCACCACACTGCAGTAATTTTAAACAATGTCAGCCTAATACTGCATCCAACCAAAATCTTTCCTTTTTCAGTCTAAAAAAAATTGCTTCAATTACTGTTGAGATTTAAGTAGATGATAGATAGATGTGTGCATATAAGCATATATATAATTATGTATTAATTATATTTATATATAATACATAAATATGCACATGTGTATGCTTCAAATTAGCACATTATTATTATTATTTTTTAATAAGCCTTGCATTCTACATGGAAGTTAATTTGGAGAAATCTCAGTTATACAGTCAGCTTCCAGCATGTGTAGACTCAGCTAAGTGTGCTCATTTTAAGAGTTAAGTTCATAGCAGTTAAGAATCATCCAACCACAGTTTAGGCACAGTTTGTGTCTCCCCACTTTGTGTCTCCCCACTAAGATTCCTACATTTAAACATTAGATTTGAAATGAACAACAATAACATAATAATTGTGAAGACAAAGAAATAGAACTTGGGCTAATTCAATTCTATCATTCCATATGACCACTTAGAGTTTCTATTTATGTTTAAGGTTTTAACAGTGAAACAATTTAAATTGCAAGGTGTAAAATTTTTGCTTGGTAGGTGCAAACCTAAGA